>NC_134265.1:147058892-147379725 GCF_031893055.1 Leptodactylus fuscus
AACGTCCAATGTTGAATGTTAAATCTGGTACATCATTGGACTAATGTAACTTTAACTATACACTACCTGTTAGTGTGGTACATTTTTGGCACATGGTGTCGAATCTTAACTCTATCCCCTTTCTCGCCCCTTTTCTGATAAGTTCTACCCAGTTGTCGGAAAATGTGCAAAAAGTGTCTAAAATAATAAATTTGGTGTGAAGTATATACTCCAGTTTATTAAACCAATTGTGGCAAAATTCTGGTACATTTTGTTAAACTTGCATTAGGCTGCCTTCACACGGAGTAACGCCGGCTGCCATTCACAGCCGTACACGCGAGCGCTGCGGATGGCTCCCGAACACTTTCAATTCTCTTCAATGGGAGCGCTTGTAAAGCTTTTCAAACCCATTCATTTGGTTTTTTTTTTTTTAAAACCGGACACAAAGTCGGACATTCAGGACTTTGTGTCCAATTAAAAAAAAACTGTGTCGCCGCGGAGAGCACAAAACGCTCACGGGCGCTCACCGGCGGCCAGTGAATGCAGGTTTCCGTCTTCTGCCAGCAGAAAACAGAAACCTGCATAAGGGCCTGTTCACACGGAGTAAACACGCGTGTATTTTAGCAAGATACACGTGTAAAAATAAGACTCCCATTGACTTCAATGACATTTTTTTACACGTGTAAAAAAACACGTCAAAATAGACAAGTAAAATGCCATTGAAGTCAATGGGAGTCTTATTTTTACAAGTGTATTTTGCCAAAATACACGCGCATTTACTCCGTGTCAACGGGCCCTAACGGAGTTTGGGCGCAGGTGTGAACCTGCCCTGATCAGTAGGGGTACCACTTGTCAGACCCCCAATCTCTTACTGATTACCAATCCTGAGAATAGATCATCAATAAAAATTAATTAGACAATTTTCCTGGCATAGCAACCTATGGACATACAGCTGAAAGTATTTTATTTCTGAGTTCTTGGCTGCTAAATAAGAGTAGATGGAATAACCCACTCTATATCCTTGTCTAGTCTCAAGCTTCAACAGTTTACAGTGGTAACCTGCAGAACTGTGAATACAACTCTGGACTATAAGGCTGAGGCCCCACGTTGCGGAAACACAGCTTTTTTAATTGGAGATTTTGTTGCGTTTTTTTGAGCCAAAGCAAGGAATGAATTGAGCAGAAGGTAGAAGTATAAGACCTTCCTATATATTTACCATTCCTTTTTTGGCTCAAAAAAACGCAACAAAATCTGCAACAAAAAAAGCTGCATTTCTGCAATGTGGGGCTTCAGCCTAAGGGTATGTTTTACTGCATTAAAAAAATGTTACCTTGTAGTAAACCGCATAATGTGGAAAATTGCGCGATTTTTAAGTCATGCTGCAGTGATACATGTGACTATACTTATATATAGACTGTGATTCAGGATCAATACAAAATCAGAAATGCCATGCTTTTGTCCATTTATTGTACTATATCTATATATAAACTGCAAGGATTATTAAAGTGGGGCACAGAACTCCTGCGAACATAATGTTATAGTAGCATTGGCTTTGTTCACAACAGGGCTGGGTTTTGCCTTGAATATGACAATTACATTACATATCTTTTTAAGTTCACTCATAAACTTTCATAACAGTCATTGTCTCAGCTGTTTTACAATTTTGAACTAGTTTTGCAACCATTTATGTTGCAGACAGACATTTTACAATACCCAGTTGCCTTTCTGTTGTACTTGTCTTTTGATTTATTCTTACATTTTACAGATGTAAATTAAAAAGTCTTTTAATTGTTTTTTTTCTTGTTCAGAATCACAGTGTTTTTTCTTATTATAATTGTGAGGATTGTTCATACTCTCTGTTTATAGGTGTGGCGTAAGCTACATTTTACCTTTGTCATAAAGTATTGTAATGCCTATTATAATACGGTGATAAAAAAAAATATGGTAACTTCCCATGAATTCTTCTATGTCATAACCTTACTGCCTGACATTTTTTTATTCAAGATATAGAATAAATGTAGAAATGTCTTCAAATCTATTATATCATAATCTTTTCTTCGTAGTAATTGTAGGGCTGAGGCTCCACGTTTTTGACACGCAGCTTATTTGGTTAAGAATTTTGCTGCAGGTTTTTTTTTTAACCAAGGCCGGGAGGGGATTGAGCAATAGGTAGAAGTATTAAAACTTTCTATATATTTACCATTCCTTTTGTAGACACTCCTAGGATTGGCTCAAAAAGCCACAGCAAAATATGCAACAAAAGAAGCTGCATCTCCGCCGCATGGGGTCTCACGTGGTTTAAATGCTGCGATTCCACCGTGGGAGAAATTGTGGCGGTTTAGTGAGCCTTCACACGGAGTATAAGCTCCGCTCATTCTGAACGTAAAAGTCGTTCAGAATGAGCGCATAAAAACCAGCTCCCATTGGCTTGAATGTGTGTCGACATACGAGTGCTACCCATTGAAATCAATGGGAGGCTTTTTTCCTTATTGCTTTCAATGTGATAAGCGCATATCACATTGAAAGCAATAGGGGAAAAAAGCCTCCCATTGATTTCAAAGGGTTCTGCTAGCTTTTTTCCCACTAGCAGAATTTTCTATGGAGGCTACTTTCATAATGCCCTTAGGAGTGGTCTGAAATCAAACCAGTAATGGTACATTCACACAGAGGAAAATGGTGAGGAATTTGGTTTCAGCGCTGAAAAAAAAATCCTCCCATTGACTTCAATGGGTTCCTTGAAGTTTTTCCTTGAGTTTTGTGGCGCTGATTTTGCCACAACTCGATTAAAGAATCAGCGCTGAAAAACAGACTCCCATTGAGTTCAATGGCTTCCGTCTTCTACTTGGAACTCATTGAAATCAATGGGTAAAAAAGCCTCCCATTGATTTCAGTGTGTACCATGCGGAAAACAGAACCCATTGAAGTCAATGGGAGTCTGTTTTTCAGCGCTGATTCTTTACTCGAGTTATTGTGGCAAAATCAGCGCTACAAAACTCTGTGTGAATGCACCCTAAGGTTGCACAGCGGGTCCAGAGCCACATTCATCATTATTTACACCACAAGCATAAATAATAGCAAAATGTGCACTATCAATGAGCTGGTATAGAGTTTTGTCTAGACACAAGGGCAATGGGATGATGTTCCTAACTCTTGATGTGGCACAACTTTCACTGGTGTAGGAAAGATTAATACAGATGTACAATATGCCAGTCTTTATGAATCCTTCCTTATAAGAATCTATTTAGTAATCGTGTCCCAAAATGTACCATTATTGACTTACAAATTCTATTATTAAATCATTATTATTGATCATTTCCAGTATGACTTCATTAAAAACCGATTTTTGTTGTCTGGTACAAAACATGACTTGTTTTATTACTAAACTCTGATCCTGGAGGAGATGTGATACTGTTATTAATATTATTATAGACATACACATGCATTTTAATAGATCCACAGGGTTCTTCCAAAGTGCCTCTTCATTCTTCAAGACCAGTGCCCGGTACAATCCAATTCACATTGAATTACTAGTCCTGCTAACTATTTCTTCAACATTACTTGGTTTCTGTTTATTTTGAAACAACGCGTTGTGTGTAGATAATATAGTTTTATTGTTTTTACAGACACAGTGTTAATGTTGACATTGTTATACAGAGCAAAGGAAATGAAGAGTCAACTCATTTTTGTGTCTGCTGCTAGTTCTTCAGGCGCGGTGCAGAAGGTCACAGGTGTAAGTTAGTTCTGGCTGACAGAACAAGCAGCGTCTGTCATCAGCCTCTTTTACATAACATAGCTGCAAGCTTTCACAAACTTTCTTCTACTGCAGGCATAGCCGTACCAAGCCTTGTCGCTACTGTGACGGAATGTACACTGAAAAATTCAATAGGACTACATATTTAAGTAAATAGAGACTACAGATTAATTGTATGCTGCTCTATGCAAGTTTACTTTTCTCAGGTCATGTGATTTAACTGCCATTATATTTACATATAATAATTATTCTATAATTCAGTATATGCAGTAAGCCAGTTTATTAGATTTCCCATACTTAGGCCTCAGTCACAGGTTGAACAGACATGTGAAGTCCATTTTAATCACAAACAGCATTCATACCTGACCATTATTAGGTCATAAGCTCTGATTTCCTATACTATTCTAGTTTCTGTATATGTAAAAAATGGACAGTGTACACATGACATCTATGTGCTGGGCATCCATAATCTGCAAAACTGATCAAAATAGAGTGTGTCTCTGTTCTGTTTCCACAGACCATCTGCATGCATCCATTAGAATCAATGAATATTCCTGCAGTCCTAATCAAAATGGACATCACCAGTCCGCTAAAAGCGTATGTGTCAATAAGCTCTAAGGAGGCATTCACACGGAGTAATGCCGGGCGTGTATCACAGCCGTACACGCCGGCGTTACGGCAGACTACCGAACACTTCCCATTCACTTCAATGGGAGCGCTCGTAACAGCGGCGTTTACGAGCGCTACCATTGAAGTGAATGGGAAGTGTTCGGCAGTCTGCCGTAACGCCGGCGTGTACGGCTGTGATACACGCCCGGCGTTACTCCGTGTGAATGCCCCCTAAAGCTGCTGAAAAGGCACCCGACAATTTTCACATATAAACATACGTGTTACATATATTTACATATAGATGCAATTTATTAAAGAGGTGATGCGATAGATACAAATGGCAATAAGTAAACTAAATATACATTTTATAGTAACTTTATAAAAGTATTGTTATTAGAAAAAAAAAGTTTCCTTGCAGAAATATTAAAATTGTCTGCTTTCAATACCACCCCCTGGTGTTCAGAATGTACAGATCTGCATACGTTCAGTAGAGCCATGTATGCAACAAGAAGACAGTACAGCTTTTGTAAAAGGATATCATTTAGTCTGGGTTTAAAATAGTGTCAGGCTCTGGGGTTGCTAGGTGGGGTGGCATAGACACACAAGTCCAGTTTCTTTAGTCCAAAACAAAGGTACAGTTTTATTTTCACTCAAAAATGTAGTGCAGCAACAAAAGGAAACAATACAAAAATATATACCTGCCCGGCTAGGCTCTAACTGAACATAGAATAGGTTACTTCACCTAGAATAACAGAAATCCAAAAGTCAGTAGAATCATTCAGGACACAGCTCCAAAAATATGACCTACCTCTCTCTTTCACTCTGCAGCCAAGTTCTGCCAAAGTGTTGCTGCTGGAGCTGGCTTCTTAAGCCTCATTGACGAGGAGACTCTCTGCAGCTGAGTCGCTGCCGGAGCATCCCCAAAGTATGGACTGGAGGGGGGTGGAATGACAGGTCCCACTACCAACCTACCTGTCATTCCTAAAAATCCAGCCCAGTACTGAGCATTTACCAAAATGCTCAGCAGACGAAAGTTGTCTGCTGAGAACAAACATTCCTGGAGTTTTCTCATCTCACCCACCTGAGTAGGCTGGGTGAGATGTACACCCCCTCCATTACCTGACCAGCCATCGGCTTACAATAGTTTCTGTTTGTCACAGAGAAAGCCCAACATGGGCAGCCGCATTTATGCCGCACTAGAATGATGTGCATAGACCTTTATGTTATCACAGCAGCTATGACAAGCCGATAACTGAAATATTTCTGCACACAAACATTTTTTAAAAAAAATTTAGCAGTTTCTCTACAATGCAAATTCGGTTTACGCTCTGAAAGCAAGATGTCTGAACACTCATGATAAACTTACCTGATTTCGCATTCACTACTCTCTGGTCTATATGAACATTCAGCTTTGATTTGCTATACAGTAATTGCCTATTGCGTTTTACTTTCTTCTTATGGCCTGTTACTGCCTACCATTGTTCATTTCCTACTGGTTTTCTGTTGCTAACTCCCGCCAGGATTTGTTTGTGAATTATGCTCTCAACCTCTTCTCAGCTCCTCAACCTAATATGTACTATGGTGCATTGTATTTTCTTGTCCCTCCGGCATCCATTCTGTGTTCCATTTCTTTCACTTTGTGGAACTCTGCTGGCATTTGCATTATACTATGTTCAGTATTCAGTTTATGCATGATATGGTAGATATGCTTATCTATGGAAGTACAGTAGTTTTCTATTCGATCCGAGACTATTATTATCCTAATAGATGATATCATGATTCACACCTTTAGTGTTAGGGGATTTAATGTGCCCCAGATATTCCAATTTAGGGAGAAATCCTCTCTTCTTATGTTGCAGAAGACCCATTTTAGGCTGAGGCCCCACATTGCGGAAACGCAGCTTTTTTTGTTGCAGATTTTGTTGCGGTTTTTTGAGCCAAAGCCAGGAATGGCTACAGATGGAATTGGAAATATATAGGAAGATTTTATACTTCTAACTTCGGCTCAATCTAGTCCTGGTTTTGGCTCAAAAAAACGCTACAAAATCTGCAACAAAAAAAGCTGCGTTTCCGCAAGGTGGGGCCCTGGCCTTAAGAATGTCATATTTGGCCCATTCACACTACGATCGATGTTTTCACAGTTGCAGAGAGTCTCGTGCAAATAGAGGAAGAAATTTCCCCTGGAATGTTTTGTCCTCCCAGTTAGATGTAGAAAGGTGCTACATCTTCCTAAAGGGTGTACTATATTATACAACAAAAAGGTAACGGTGGCCAATGTTTATGCTCCCAATACTTTTGATAGTATTCAATGGAGCTATATGAAAGCATCATTGAGCAAATGTGGCTTCCTTTCACTTTTTATAGAAGCAGTATTTTCCCTATACACTGTCCCCACCACCAAGGTTAAAGTTAACAACGCTTTCTCCCCTTCCTATAACCAATGGCACTAGGTAGGGATGCCCCCTTTACCGTAGCCTTTTTGTACTTTATATGAAGACTCTCGTCCAAGCCATTAGACAACATACTGACATCAATGGATTACACATTCAGAATACAGTACAGAAGACCATAGCTTTTGCAGAGGACTTGGTCATTCTCAACTCTTCATACTCAAACAAGCACTGCCTGTTTTATTGACACACTTATAACAATACAGCTTCCTTTCAAATTTTAAAATGAACTTAAATATTACCCATAGGGTTGGTTCACATCTGCTTTTGTATTCCATCCATTTAGAGTCCGCATGAAGACCTCCTGAATGGAATACAAATGTAATTGCAAGTGCTGTGCTGTAAAAGAACGCGGACCCCATAGACTATAATGGGGTCCGTGTGCTTGCCGTGCAGTGCCTGCACGAATCATTCTAAATATTATATTTTACTCACTACTGATTCCCTTGATTCTCATCCCTTGTACGTGGAGGCATGGGAAAGGGAATTTTGGGGGAAGAATCAGATTTTAATCAGATGTCATGGTTTCTCGAGGTATATTCATATACAGCAGAACTCATTCAGGGTTACCTCTAGGTGGTATAAAACACCTTCATTTCTCTACTTGTGTGTATTATCACCCACTAATCTATGCTGACATTGTGGACTATCACTGGGCACTATTCTTCTACTATTGTAAGCAAAACTAATATTGTGTGGGGTTCTAAGTGTATCCTTTTCCATCACAGCTATATTCATTTTGTTATTTTGATGTGTCTATTCATTAGAGGTTTGGCTTTTTGTTTATAAATGCTTTTCTATGGCTTGTCTTTTGTCCTGTGTTTTGACTGAGAACCTGAAAACCTTTTCTTATTTGGCAGGAGACAGAGTTTATCCATTGCCATTACCTAAATAACAAAATTGTGTTGGGGCTTACTCCACAATGCTATGGATAAATGACTGCCATTTATCCACATGTTTAGTACCAGACAGTGCTTCATTTTCCTGTTAACTGAATGAAAACTAACATAGCTGTAGTCTAATTCTTAACATTTCGGAGGTCTGTTCAAACAGTAAAGGAAGATCCAAAATTCACATTGCAGTTGCTTGACATTGGGTAGTGATCCATTCTGTGTTGCAAGTGAAATTGGGTGTCACATCCCAAACAATTGACACAAACAATCAGAAGGTATTTGCATGACATTGAGCTACGAGTCAGACATCCAGGTGTAGGTTTCATTGACTTCATGTCACCATGCTCAAAAGTTATAATGATGCACAGCAAGACCACAATGGAGGCTTGAATGGAGGTCTGTCCTATTCAGTGAACCCTGCTTTTGTATCAGATGCAATGGTAGCCTGGAGATTGATCTAGAGACTAAGTAGACAACACCACAAAGAGGCATTGACAAAGGAATATCATGCTAGTCTTACTGCCAGGATTATGGTGTGGGTTGGCATAATGTACTGTAACTGGACCCCTCTAGTTTTCATTCCTCATACACTAATAGCTTACCGTTACATTGATTTTATTGTGAAACCACTGATATGGCCATTTCTCCAAAGCGTTGGAGAAGGACAACTCCAGACCTCAAGTTGCATGTGCTTCTGTGAGCAGCCTGTGTGGCCTACACATGCTACTGTGGCCTGCATGGTAGCATGTCTCCCATCGAACACATCTGGAACCATTGCAAAGAGAGATATCCGCAGTCAATCTTGATGATTTGTGTGCCCAAGTGCATTCAGCATGGCATAACATTCCTCAGATTAACCTTTATTAGCCTCAATGATAACATGCCAAGGCGTCTAACTGTGTGTATTTCTGTGTGTGGCTCTCACACTCAGTACTGAATCAATTGAGATGGTATTTCCATTTTTTTTTAGCATTTGACTATCACTAACATGTCTATTGACCCACTTATTTCCATAATTCCAGGACTTTTCCTTCTTGGTGTTTCAATTTCAATATTAAGGACTATAATATGTGATTTTTTTCATATCATTATTATTATGTGGATGAATCATATCTCCTATAGATGTTGAATATTGAAGTCATTGTATCAGAGTAAATACTTTCCATTGTGATGTATTTAGAATTTAGAACTTGAATAGCTGCTGTAATGTCATATTCTTATTTCTAGTTGTTTGTGTGTTTCAGGTTTAATGGGTCTGTTTGACTTTTCTTGTAACCATTGTGGAGGTTGGAAAATATTCAATGAAACATATATCGTACTATTCTGATTGTTGTTCCCAGAGGGCTTCGGGGACACTATGCTGTTTTCGATGCATGTAGCCATGATACATTATTTATGTTATACTTATGGTCCCCAATAATTGTAATATTTTTTGTTATTCTCACTGTGCCACTTTCATATCTCAGCATGCACAGCTATATTACACCATGCCTGTTGTTATATAGCTGAAATGACTTCCAAATATATACCATATTTCCGCTGTTTTAATTTTTTTCTACTCCTCATCTATTTGATAAATATCAAGTAAATACAGTTTGTAGGACATTTTTCCTTTAGTTTTACAGCTGAGAGACATGGATACATCTTACCTCTTGTCCATTTTGTTCTGAGAACAAATAGAAATCCATGCTGTATTATATAAGAAAAAAAACATGTTGATGGTACTATAGTCTGAAGATATCAAAGCACTGTACAATAATCCATAATCTAGTCCCACAACAAAGGAACCGGGAAAACAAATTTATTATAAAGTGAAATGTATTTAATTCCTATTTTTCTTGCAGAGTTAAATCAATACATCTTTGTCTTCAACATGTTTAATGAAATTCATACAGGTTCACCTCAATGCAATAGTTCTTACTTCTGGATCCATATATTCATGTGTATAGTGTTGTGTAGAGAATACAGACTAAGCTATGCCATGTTACTTATTACTTCAGTGACCACTATGTGACATAGTGTTATGTGGTTGGTATGCCCTCTTTACATTGTAAAGTGAATGTTTTGTTATGTCTCACCTACTTGGGGAGTTTGCATGGCTTCCATGGCCCCTGTGTCTCCTATTAGTGGTGAATCTTTGTGTCTGTGTGTATCTGATGTCTGTACTCTCCTGTCTGGAGTTCTGTCTTCCCTTTTAATTATGCTGGGTGGGAATCAATGGTGTCAGTGGAGGCCTCATTCACATCTGTGTTGGTAATCTGTTCGGGGGAGTCCGCATTGGGACCCCCCCGAATGGAATATCAAACGCAGATGGCAAGCGCTGTGCAGTGAAAGTACACGGATTCCCATAGACTATAATTGGGGCCGCGAGAACATGCAGACAGGAAAGTACTTCACAACCTACTTTTCTGTCCGCACGACTTGTGCGGAGATCTCGCGGCAAGCACACGGACCCCATTATAGTCTATGGGATCCGTGTGCTTTCACTGCACACCGCTTGCCATCTGCGTTTGGTTTTCCGTTTGGGGGGTCCCCATGTGGACTCTCCGAATGGATTACCAAACGCAAGTGTGAACCAAGGGGTAGCTGCAAGTGAGAACTTATTTCTGCAGATAGGCAAAAAAGAGGAGAGAGAACCACTATGTAGAACTCACTTCATTCTTACGGGTAGTGCCTCAGTTAGTTAACAATAGTTCACTGCGAGCAGTGCGGCAAACAAACATGGATAGTTGTCAACATGCCACTGATATGTAAGGGAGCAAACCTTGATAAAGATGTAGGACATGGATGCTACTCAGCAGAATTGAACTTGACTTTCACTACTGTTCGTGTTCACTGCTGGCAACAACGAATATTAGGCTAGAGACACTCAGCAACTTTTTTTTTTTTTTTTTTTTTTTTTTAATGTAGATTGTGAGCCCTATATAGGGATCACAATGTACTTTTTTTTTCTCCTATCAGTATGTCTTTGCAGAATGGGAGGAAATCCACACAAACACGGGGAGAACATACAAACTCCTTACAGATGTTGCTCCTGGTGGGATTTGAACCCAAGGCGCCAGTGCTGCAAGGCTGCAGTGCTAACCACTGAGCCACTATGTTGCCCCAAACCACTCGGCAACTTTGGCCATGACTCCTGCTACCAAAGATAGCTGTGTCTCCCTGCAACTCTTTCATTTATGTTAGTGAATCCAGTCACACTGCCACTCTGATGTAGCCGTGAATTTTGCACCTTTTTGCGACGGTCATGACAACCTCAGGTCGTGATATGACATAATTCCTTAATATGAGTGGAATAGTTACAAGGGCGACACAGCGATCTTTGGTTGCATGGAAGAAGTTACGGCCAAAGTCAACAAGTAGCCCTAGCATTGTATGCTAGGCATATGCCTTTTTAGTGTGTGATTAAAACTTGACAGGAAAGGAACACATAGGTAACACTAAGTGATTTTAGACTGAGTTCACACTGAGTTTTTTGGTCCGGAAACTAAAGCAGAGGCCGCCTCAGTATCCGGACCAAAAACCTGGTAGCTGCGACTTGATGCCGGTGGGGTGCATCGGCATCCATTCACGAACTCCGCTCTGGATTAGGCCCAATGAATACGCCTAGTCCGGAGGAGGGAGTGTCTTCAGGCAGATTTGCGAGGTGAATCGGCCTGATGAATGAGCATGTCCGTTCTTTTTTCCGGGAGCCGGAACAAACGGCTCCCGGAAAAAAAGACCTGTCCATCTCCAATTGATTTCAATGGCGGCCGTATTCGCCTCAAAATCCTGACCAAAAAAACTCCATGTGAACTCAGCCTTAGGATTCTGAATGTGATTCTGAACTGTCCAGGACTCTGTTAATTATACAGATAAGAGGCACAGACTAGGGGTCTTGCTACACTCCTTGCGCATTAGGCAGGGTGAGCACCAATTGACATTAATTACACAAAATGATTGGGGAAGAAACAATCCCTAGTGATTCTAGGTTTGTTCCTAATAATTTCTCTGTTCCTGAGCAATAAGCGCAGTTAATTTTGGTGCCTGATGTGCTATTTATGCTTTCAGCGCTCCAATCAGAGGCAGCCAAGCAGAGACATTGCCCTCCTGACAGAGCCTAAATAGCATATCATACACCAAAACTAACAGCATTGATTGCTCGGGAATGTTGGGGGGCTAGAGAAATCAGAATCAGAGTAGTAGTAGCAATAACACTTGCTTTATAAAGTTGCATGAAAACTTTTTGTACAGTAAAATGATAAAATGAATATACATAAGTAAAGAAATGTTTACAATATTACAATAATGATTATAAAATACCAGTGGAAATATAGTTGAAAGTTATGTGAATTTATAAAGTCTCCCTATACTGTACTTTGGTGCTAATAATGTCTTTATGAGTGTCTTGACAGTCTGGATGTTGCTAAATGCTCTATTCAATGATTAGTTTTAATACTGCATCTTTGCAATACAACACTCCATTTGGACGTTATCATATTTACAAGCTTTATAAACAGAGACTGTAAATGATTAAAGTACTCCAAGCAAATAAACACTGTGTTGCTTGCTACAGTGATTTGGCATTAATTTGACGTTTAGCCTTAAGATCCTGCTACAGGGAATATTTAGATTAGTGTATAATTAGAAACTGTTTTAATCCCCTTTATTTATTAAACATAGCATAGATACTACAGTTGTTGCTGCATGTTCACATTAATTGTCATTTCCCCCAAATCATATTAATACTGCACAAAAGGTGGGACTTGTTGAGCAGTGTGAATGGAATCTGCAATGTGACCCTTCTTCTGAGTTTAAAGGTACAAACTGACAACAAACGTCCTAAAGGGCCAAACTCATGACCTGATTATATGGACGATTATCGGATACAAGTGTTCCTAGAGCCGATTTTTTTTTTCTGACAAGTGACCTGTGTAGAGAAAACATACACAATGTGGCTATAACTACATCCAAAACCATACCCTTCTGTACTGGCTAATGGTTACATGAATTTGCAGGCAGAAATGTGAAGCCATTGGTCACTGTAGGTGTATATGGCCCTGGTTGGTCGCTTTGTGCGTACACACATTAATAGAGCTGATGGTCAGCTAAAGAAACAAGCAAATGCTTGTTTGTCAGTAGGTTGCATCATGTATGCAGCAAAAAAATGCAGTTTATTAGCTGTCTACTGCCCTGTTGAGACCAATAAACAATACTACTGAATGAGTAAGGAGGAATCACTGCATGTACTATATAATATAACTAGTAGAATACCTGCGGCTTCGCGCGCGGAAAATGTGTTGAATTGCTGGTTATGCTAGCTAAAGTCAAATTTTCAGTATCACACTGAAATTGAAATTTTCAGAGCTACCGTAAATCTTTTTTCCACTTTACATTTTTATTATTTTGGCATTTTACTAATTTGTCGTAACATTGACAAACAACTTTTTTTTTCCATTTCAACATTTTTATTGATTTTACATATTCAATACATATTATGTAGTATAAACTATTACAACTATTTTTTTAACTATTTTTTGTCAAAAATTTTAATTTATGCACCTTACACAAACATATAAAATATTTACACCCAATTAACAACATAGTACAGTAATGGCGAACCTTTTAGAGACCGAGTACCCAAACTGCAACCCAAAACCCACTAAATTATCGTGAAGTGCCAACACAGCAATTTAAACTTAATACTGTGCGGATCCACAATTGCTGACAGTTACAGACCCACAAATTACAGTCGTGTGAATGGGGCTTTACAGAGCTTTCAATAATACAAGTAACTTTGTACTGAAATGTAAAGCTATCTGCATTTAGTACTTTGAACAGTTAATGTTCACTATTTACATTGCACAGGATCTGTTTTATAGTGACCGTGCAATGTTATTACAGCCTGAACTAATATCACGTCTCTTATAAAACAGATACTGTGAGATATAAATAGTGAAGGGACCCCACACAGTATTATATGCTCTGCAGTGGGCCCACCACACAATATTATATTCCCCACACTACCACAGTAGACCCCCACAGTGTTTTATGCTCCATAGTAGGCTCTCCACACAGTATTATATGCTCCATAGTAGCCCCCCCAAAGGAATATATGCTCCACAGTGGCACCCACACACAGTATGCTCCCCAGTATTATATGCTCCTCAGTACACCCACACACAGTATTATACGCTCCCCCAGTATTGTATGCTCCTCAGTACCCCCCCACAGTATTATATGTTCCTCAGTACGCTCTTCAGTATGATTGACTGACTGACACACACACACTCACACTCTCACCCATGAAGAGTCGCCGGCATCTACCACCTTTTGACTGTGGGTGCTGATGACTCTCATCATTGCGCCTGCATTGGGGCAGAGGTCAAACTCTGCAGTCAGTGTAGGTCGTGCGATCTGCGGCCTACACTGACAGCTTTCAGCTGTATCTGCATTTGTACATACAACTGAAGGCAGCGATCGCTCATCAATGGGGAATCCTGTACCAGATTCCCTGTTAGTGAGCGATCCGGGCGAACGCACGCGTGCCAGCATCAAAGGCTCTGCATGCCATAGGTTCGCCATCACTGACATAGTGCAACCCTTCCACCTCCCTCCAGTGTAATCTATAAATAGTTCACGGACAAAAGAGTAAGATTGGTTTACAGTTAAACAACAATTTATTGTAGTGCTTCAGTGATGAAAGCTTCCTGTATAGTAAGCAATACTGACAATCTTACTATGAGGCAGTTTTCGCCTGACCAATATTGCTGCTCAGTAAGGCTGCTTGCACGCTACAGTAACACTACAGCTGGGCCGTGGATTCTACAGCTCCATAGACTTCTATAGAGCCTGCAAAATTCACAGCTTTGTACACAAATAAGTCTATGGAACCTCCAAATCCATGGCCAGGAGGTGGTGGTGTTATGGTATTTGAGTATTGGGGGGTGGTGTTTGCTTTGTGTGTCTAGAGTGGTCTGGTGTTTGTGTGGTGTGTTGTGGCATTTGTGTGGCGTTCCGCTTGTGGGTTGGTGTATGTGTGCTGTCTGTGTGATGTTTATATGGTGTTTGTGAAATGTTTGTGTGTTGTGTGTGCTGGTGCGGCCCCTTCAGCAGCGACTCTTTGGCGCCGTCGCTATAATCCGTCCCTGTCAGTCACAACTGTTGTTTTCCTCTCAGCACTTTCACTTTCACGCTAGCGAGATGTAACATGCGCAGTATTCTGCTCCTGTGGGTGGAGAGGGGGCGTGCCAAATTTCACCAAAATTGGGCAAGAACTGTGGATTTGTATAGAGCGGACTACTACAGATTTTGAGTTTTATATACAGTATATAGATAGGCCAATGCAAATAAGAGCAACTTGGCATGTTTCTCGTCAGTCGTCGCTCATTCTGAGCACGCATCACTACAAGTTATTGTGCAGGGAGAGAGAAGCAAAGAAGTATCTAAGTATCTATCCCCTATATTCACTGGTGCAAAGCAGTAGTATAAAGCTAAGATAGCAGAGCAGCAACCTAAGCTACCAACTACACAAATGAGGTTTTCAGACTACTTTAACAACTTTACAGACACGGATCAAGGATTTGTCCCAATGAAAAAAAAAAATAAATAAATAAAGTCAAACAGCCAGATATAAAAATTATAGTTTGTAATGATTACTCAGAACTTGGATTACAGCAATATGACAAAATAAGTGACATATGTTCAATTTACAAAACTACTGTATCTTCTGGAAACTTTCTTTACGGTGTAGTAAAAAGGGGCCACATAAGGTCTATATATAGTTTTACATAAATATAAAATGTATTTTACCTATAGACAGGATGTAAAACAATATTTTCATAACCAGTTATATTTCATTGTTGCCTTGCTGTGTTAGTAGAGATACCATAGAAACTGATAGATGTATATAACTGTACACAAAAAAATCAAAGTCCACTAAGTTATAACTTGGACATGATAAGATAAATTGTCTACCTAATAAACGTATAGGAAAGATAACAGATGAGTGACAGCAGAGAAAATAGGGAACAGGTAAATGAAACAGGAAGAAAGCAGACCACAGGGGAAGCCACTTCCTTGTGCGAATATGAGCAAGAGAAATAAATAAATAAAATGTATCGAGTTCTGGGAATCAGTGAGAACAGCTTAACCCGCACTCAGATTCTTCCACTACTTATCCATTGCATTATGGTTGAGGCAGCAGTGCATAAATGACAAAGATATGTCTTCTGCCATTATTCTTTTTGGCAAGGGACTGGAAATTATGTTAGGGTACAAATCATAGACTCTTCAGTAATTTTATAATTAGAGATGAGCGAATCGAAGCTGCCAAAGTGGAATTCGATCTGAATTTCAGGAAATATTCAGTACGCATACACATCCGAATCCAGATATTCTCAAGCTTCATGGTAACAAATCGCATTTTTTCTAAAAATGGCTGTGCACTTTAACGAACTCTGGGAACACAGAATCACCCACAATGCTATGCATGCACCAATCAGCAACCAGCCAGCCCTGTGATGTCACAGCCCGTTAACCTCTTTGTGACCGCCCACAGCATCGGGAGGGGGTGTTAGCTGTAACTGAGAGGTAACACCCTGCTCCATCACCCCAAGTCGGAAAATTCAAGCCTGACCACGGCATCCAAGGGTGTTCTTCCATGCTACATGTCCCCCTCAGCAACCCCTGCAGCGAGATCAAGGGGTGCTCATATGCATCTTCTGCCTCCAGGGGTCTGGCCAGTGACCCTGGGCTGCTAGTATCCTGCAGTACCTGGTTGATCCTTCCTAGAAGTGATGAAGTCAGCCTATGCATCTGCATTGGCTGATTTCCTCTATAGACTGCAATACACGTGTGGGACATCACTAAAAACCACTGCAAGGTAGAGTGTTCTACACCGCTATACAGGCTCTCTGCAGCCAGGAAATAACAGATTTTTAACGTGATTCCATTTTGGAGAAAATATCTTTGCCCGTGGTTTTTAGAAAATTAGCCCATTTAATGACTTGTTATTTCTGTCAGCCACTTGAAAAGTGGTGAAGATTTGGCTTTTCAAAAAAAGACCAAAATGAGTTGTTTTTTTTTTGGGTTTTTTTTGTATGCCAACACTGTGTCACCATCGGTGTTCTATAATAGAATGTGCTGTGGCTATGGGGTCTGTGTGCTTTTACAAGCTCACTGCTTATCAATGCGTTCGGTATTCCGTTTGGGGGTCCCCATGCAGACTCCCTGAATGGAATACCGAACGCAGATGTGAACCAGGCCTAACCAGAGCGCTCTTTATGTAGAAGTGTATACATTGCGTCTTTTAACTTTCAAGTGACATGTGATTGACTCATTTGGGTTGGATTCACATGTAATAAGTTTGTATTATATGAATCATATTACAGCACAAATCTTGTCCCGGCCGAGAGATCTATGATGCTTCGCCTTCAGGACATTGGACCCACAGTTGAGAAAGGAGTTGTGATTGTAATACAACCAACATTTTTACACTTGAGTAGTATACAGGGAAGATACATGAACATGTCAAATAAATCTAAGTGCAATCTTGGAATCTAAGTGGAATATTTGGAATTTTTTTACCGTTATTTTGAGTAGAATATTACCTTTTCTGACAGCGTAATGTACAATGTTCATAGTACTAGCCAGCAGTGGCCAAACGTTGTAGGACTAATAGCTGCTTGTCTCCTGTTACAGGTAGGCATAAGGAATAAAAAGGAAATGAATCAATCTGTTTTCCATTATGTGATCTGAGAACTAGCATGAACGAGATGTTTCTTTCTGGTTAATGAGAACATATATGACTAAAGCTAGGCAACCCATTGTAATTAGAAGCTGTGTTGCATTCCACGCTCCTTAAATTGACTACTTGTTTGGTAATAGGCACTTAAAAGTGTGAAGTGTGAAGGTCAGCCACCCACTCATATTTGAGCTTAAATAGCTCACCAGTATAAGAAAATTCAAGTGTGTTGCTCTCCAGCTTAACCTTTTCTATGCTGTGCAGTAAATTAATGCCCTTTTGCTTTGGCGTATTTTTCATCATGGCCTGGCACTGAAGGGTTTAATGAACTGGTAAAAACAAATGCAATGCCATTTGTGGAGAAAGGTGATCCTTTATTATACATACAACACACAATTATCATTAAAAGACCACTGTACAATATACAAAGCAATTCAGCATACAAGAAAATAATGGAAAATGGTCCAACTATATTTACTGATTGCTAAGATTTTCTATTGTATTGAATAATACCACCTACACTTTTTCTTGATGAAAGATTATTTCATGGCTAAATGGAATGTCTCACTATTTCTTACATTTAAAGTATAATATAATAGACTTTCAAAGGACAATAAGTGTTACTAGGTTTATATATTAAGGCTATCAATCAGAAAGTTTCAAGAGGAAAGGCTGTGAAGTGCAGAACTGCCTCTATAAAGCAAAAAGTACCATGCCAATAAAAATCCTTAATTTCTTCATATTAGAAAAATTGGTGGAGCTCTTTGTGGGCCAGATATGTGTTTTGCATCGGTACAGCATAAACCTTTGGAGGCATTTCATCAATTTTGTACTCATTTTAATGGGAACGTGTCTATGGAAAATAATCAAATTTTATGCTAAACATATTTAAAAAAATTTTGGAGAGTTTTTTTAAAAATATTTTTTTATGTCATCTATGCTTTTAAAAGTCCTAAAAATCTTTCAGAATATAGCCACTAATCTAAATAATATGCATATAATTACATTTCCTGTTCTGTCAGAAATTTGTTTGCAGCATCACCTTAGTAGTCAGCATCCCGATGATCAATCTGAGGCTCCGTTCCCATGGAGTAATGCGGCGCTCATTTAGACACGTAAACACTAGAGATGAGCGAACAGTGAAATGTTCGAAGTTCGATTCGAGTAGCCGCTCAATACTCGACTGTTCGATCAAACATCAAACCCACTTATAGTCTATGGGGAATAAATACTCGTTTAGGGGGAAAGTACTATTCGACTCAGGAAGGTCACCAAGTCCACTATGACACGCCAAGAAATGATGCCAACACACTGGAATGCAACTGGAACAGCAGGGGAAGCATGTCTGGGGGCATCTAACATGCCCAAGTCACTGTATTACGTCAGGATCCCTGTCAGCTTGTGATATGCGGGAGCTGACTTTTTCCCATAGTAATGCATTGACCAGTGTTGATTGGCCGAATGCCATACAGAGTACAGCATTTGGCCAATCAACGCTGGTTCTGCTGGAGGCTCATTTGTGAGGAGGCGGAGTTTAAGATCAGACCAGAATGGAGACTACTGTGGACTGATCTTAGACTGCACCTCCTCTGGTAGAACCAGCGTTGATTGGCCGAATGCTGTACTCTTATGTCATTCGGCCAATCAACGCTCGTCAATGCATTCCTATGGGAAAAAGTCAGCTCCTGCATATCGCAAGCTGACAGGGATCCTGACCAGATAGAGCCCCAAAGAGCTGGGTGAGTGACATTCCCACCTAAATAAAGGTAATCCCTAGCTAACCCTGCCTGTACATCTATCCCTGTCTCACAGTCACATAGTTCACAGTCTCATATGACCCGGATATTAAATTCACTATTAGTATAAATTGGAGGTCACCTGATTTAGTCAGCCAATTACTTTTTCCGATTTTTTTCCGATGCCTCCATTGTCGTAGTTCCTGTACCACCTGCCCTGCACAGTTATTGGTGCAAAAAAAGCACCAGGGAAGGTGGGAGGGGAATCAAATTTTTAGTGAGTTTGCCACCTGGAATTCAACTGGAATCGAACATCTCGAACAGCCTGATATCCGATCGAACATGTACTCGATCGAACGCTATTTACTCATTTCTAGTAAACATGTGTCAGAGCGAGGCGCTTCAAAACAGATCCCATTGAAATCAATGGGTTATAAAGCCTCCCGTTGATTTCAATGTGTAGCGCGCGTAAGTCGGCACCCATTGAAGTCAATGGGATCTGTTTTGAAGCGCCTCACTCTGACACGTGTTTACATGTCTAAATGAGCGCTGCGTTACTCCGTGGAAACGGAGCCTTAGCTTAGTAGCAAGAATTGAAATTGCTGTTTTTGTTTTAGTATTTTTTTTAAAATATATTATTATTACTTATTTATATAGCACCATTAATTCCATGGTGCTTTACATTTGGGGGATACATACAATACACAAAATATACAGGTAGATATAATACTGACAGTGATCGGCTGGCACAGTGGGGTGGAGGGCCCTGCCTGTGAGGGCTTACAGTCTATGAGGGAAGGGGGTAGAGACAGAAGGAGAGGGGGGAGACTGTACAGATGGCGGTGAGGTGACAGTGTTATTGGAGGTTGTAGGCCTTCCTGAATAGGTGGATCTTAAGGGCCCTCTTGAAGCTTGTGATTGTAGGGGTCAGTCTTATGTGTCTTGGTAAGGAGTTCCAGAGTGTGGAGGATGCACGGGAGAAATCTTGGAGACGGTTGTGTGATGTGGGCAGAGCGGAGTAGGAGGTCATTGGAGGATCTGAGGTTACGTGTGGGCAGGTAGCGGGAGATTAGTTCAGAGATATATGGAGGGGACAGGTTATGGATGGCTTTGTATGTTAGCGTTAGTAGCTTGAACTCGATTCGCTGGGCTATGGGTAACCAGCGGAGGGACTGGCAGAAGGGAGCAGCCGATGAGGATCGGGGGGTGAGGTGGATTAAGCGAGCAGCGCAGTTTAAGATGGACTGGAGGGGGGCGAGGGTGTTTGCTGGGAGTCCATGCAGAAGGGTGTTGCAGTAGTCTAAGCGGAAGATTATGAGGGCCTGGATGAGCATCTTAGTAGTTTCCGGGGTGAGGAAGGAGCGGATTCGGTGGATGTTCTTGAGCTGGAGGCGACAGGAGGTGTTGAGGGTTTGAATATGTGGCTTGAAGGATAAGTCAGAGTCCAGGGTTACCCCAAGACATCGGGCCTGTGGGACAGGGGTAAGAGGGTTTTTTTTTAATATAAATAATGACATAGAACAGTATTAACAGCATCACCAAATATTCTTCAAACATTTGTTTAGTAAAAACGTGATTTAAGCAATAGGTCTTTTTCTCATGTCATATTCCATTTTTTATTATTGTGTTGTACCAATTATTGGATAGAAAACATTTTTTTTTTATCTAAAATGTTTTCTTATTTTTTATTCTGCTGCTTTAACTTGTCTTCATTTCCTGCACGGTGTTCTTTCCCCTTCTTAGAGAGGTCCTGACGGCGCTCATAAACACATTTTTAGGGTGCATTCACACGGAGGAAAATGGCGCTGAATTTGGCATGGAATCAGCCTCAGATTCAGCACTGAAAAAAAAGCCTCCCATTGACTTCAATGAATTCCTTTAGCAGAAAAAGGAACCCATTGAAGTCAATAGGAGACTTTTTTTTTTCAGCGCTGAATCTGAGTCGGATTCCATGCCAAATTCAGCGCCATTTTCCTCCATATGAATGCACCCTGGCTAAGGCCCCATGTTGCGGATAAGCAGCTTCTTTTGTTGCAGAGTTTGTTGTGTTTTTTTTGAGCCAAAGCCAGGAGTGGATTGAGCATAAAGCAGAAGTATTAGAGCTTCCTTTATATTTCCCATTCCTTCTGTAGTCATTCTTGGCTGTGGCTCAAAAAACCGCAACAAATTCTGCAACAAAAAAAAGTTACATTTTTGCAACATGGGGCCTCAGCCTTAAGCTGAAATCTTATCAAACTGCTACATCACATTTTCTATCATGTTTGTATCATTATTTTATATTATATTATATAAATGCTTTTTTTTCTTTGTAAATTATTGTTTGGATTCTAACAGCTATGAAATGGAGGTTAGATGATTTTTTTTTTTTTTTTTTAAACCGCTTACAATTTTTTCTTCTCTTGAAACCAGTCTCTCCCTCCGCCTTTCTATATCATTACCCACTGTTGAGTAATGCGATTTATTAGTCTTTCAACTAAGGAAAGATAGAAGTCAGGGGATGGTTCTAGTTAGTAAGTTCAAATGAGCTAAATGAGATGACATGCGGCATAGGATAAAAGATTTTATCAACCTTCTGAACTGAATGGCGGTAATGCAATTATATTTTGTTTTCGATGCCATGTAACATTTCTAAAGTCAACCTGATAGCCACATCAGTACCATTAGTTTAAGACTGCATAAAATAGATCATTAATGGAATTGCACATTAGTACAGATATTTGTTTTCGCAATGAAAAGTTTCAGTCTTACATTATTATTTTAAAAGAAAAGTACTGGCATCACTTGAACCTGTGGGATCTCCATAATAAAATGCTGTATACAGAAGTTGATTGTTAGAATTTTAGCTAATGTAAGCAAATAAAACAAATTATATGTAAAGGTGAATTGCTAAAGAAATAAAGACCACACAATGATGGGATTACTAAAAGAGAGTAAAGTTGGTCATTCGAAATCGCACGACTCTTCCCACTACATAATGCAGTTGATCAAAAGAACTAAACTTCAATGATCATGACTACAAATAAGGCCAGGTTCACATCTGCGCCCGTTCTCCGTTTTGCAGGTTCCATTTCCTGCCCAAGATACTGGGCAGGAGACGGAAACCGGCAGGCAGTTTTCAAACCCATTCATTTGAATGGGTTTGAAAAATATCCGCCAGTGAGCGCCCATGAGCGTCTTATGCTCTCCGTGGCGAAACCGTTTTTTTTTAACCGAACACAAAGTCAGGCATGCAGTACTTTGTGTCCGGTTAAAATAACCTTGTTTTGCCACGGAGAATAGAAGACGCTCACAAGCTCTCACCGGCGGACAGTGAATGCCGGTTTCCGTCTTCTGCCAACAGAAAATGGAAACCTGCATAACAGAGATCGGGCGCTGGTGTGAAAATGTTTGACAAAATAGTGGCAAAGCATAATTTAGGCCAGGGTGCCACGTGTTTTGCTTATTACAGTGCCTGCAAAGTAAATGGTATTCTAGCTAATCTCATCCACATAGTGCAGAAAAAAAAACTGCAGCAGAAATCCTGCGATTTCAAAAACCTTTGCGTTTTTGTAAATCACAGCATTTCAAGTATAACTACGGAAACACTGGTGGTTTCCATATAGGTATAATAGGGACAGAAAGTTTTCTGTGAAATATACTGTGGTAAGCGTTTTGTGCTCTCCGTGGCGAAACCGTTTTTTTTTTTTTTTTTTTAACCGGACACAAAGTCGGATATGCAGGACTTTGTTTCCGGTTAAAAAAAAAATTGTTTCACGAACACAAAACGCTCACAGGCGCTCACAGCCGGACACTGAATCGGAGATCGGGCGCTGGTGTGAACCCGCCCTCAAAAGGATTGTCTGTGTTTATAAAATTTGTTGTAATCATTTTTTGTTGTATTCTACATTCATCCAAAACAAAATCTGATGAACAACCACATAAAGTTGCACATTCAGTATAGATTTGAAAACAGGCTCTGAAATGCTTGTTTGTACAAGAGCTATTTCAATACAACTTTCTTTTAAACACGCACACCCGGTTTGGCCAGGCATGCTTGTTTATTGTAATTGGGAGAGAGCAATAAACCATGGTTCACATCTGCATTCGGTATTCTGTTTGGGAAGTCCACTTGGGGACCCCTGAACAGAATACCAAACGCATTAAAAAATCTGTGAGCAATGAAAGCACACGGACCCCATAGACCATAATGGGGTTCGTGTGTTTTCCGCGTGGTGTCTGCATGAATCATGCGGAGACAAAAGTACTTCAAGCACTACTTTCCTCTTCACATGATTCATGCAGACACTGCACGGAAAACACACAGACCCTATTATAGTCTATGGGGTCCGTGTGCTTTCATTGCTCTCCGCTTTTTTAATGCGTTTGGTATTCTGTTCAGGGGTCCCCAAGTGGACTCCCCGAACGGAATACTGAACGCAAACACCTCAACCAGACACCTCTGTCAAAGTTTTATCTACCACAGGGACGAAGGATTGTCATTCACAATCCATCTTTATTCTGACATTGTAGGATTGTTATTCTTGCTCCATACACCTTAATTCCTTGGTTGAACCCACTTAGGTAGCAAAAATGTCCTAGACCACAATGTTGTTAGCTTATTTTATCAACAGCAATTTCACATACGGTAAATATCAAAATCATACTGAAGCAAAAGATAGTCAAGAACTCGTGCCATATTTCTTTCCCTTATATAACCATGTGTTGTTTGTAACGTGTAAAAAGAAGTGTCTTCCAGTTTTTTTTAGCTACATGTACAGTAACTAAACCACATTTAGTATTCAAGGATATGTATTCTCTCACAATGTACTGGTTCTTTTGGAGGAGAGTCAGATGGTGCAGGGAGTCATACTCTCTATGGATGATTGTCAGTGGTTTGGCTGATATTCCCAGTCATGTTTTATGCATGTCCTTAGCATTGGCCTGTGTAGAAGGCGCTGATGGACATGTTTTGTAGCCGACGAGCCCTAGCTATAAAAAAAAAATCTATTTATCTAATACCATCTTAAAAAAGAATGAATGAAAAGGCAAACGCAAGTTGCTTGTAGGTGTATTATTTATCTGCAGCTCAGGACTAAGATTAGCAAACAATTGCCAATGTGATTCATTGAGTGTATGTATGTGCATACTATGGATGCTTTTCAGTTTACATTTCAACCATGTTTTGTTGTAGCATGACTTCCTTTATGTTTTGATGACAGTGTAATCTTTTAATGACCCTTGATGTATGACATATACTGTAGGACAGATTAAGACTTTTCTCCCAGCAATTTTAATGCTCCCCATGACTTCTTATTTTAGAAGCTACAATTTCCTTCTCTTAATAGTAGGTTCATTTTCTTAATCACAATGATTTTGGCGTCAGTCAGTTGCCCCTCACACACTGTTCTCAACAAAAAAACAAGCAGGAGTTAGTGATGTGTTTCCTTGGTCTCTAAAGACGATTATTTTTGCATTCATTTTCACTGTGAATGGAAAGCCGGGGGCTCCTCTCAAAACAACACGCGAAAAGTGTCTGTCTTCTGATCATCTGAAATATGTGTAATTTGTGCTGTGTTTTCATTAGCGTTATATGTCTGTTGGCACATTGTATAGTCACTGCTTTCTATTTTTCTAATCCTCTGTATGTAAAAACATTTGTAATATAAAAAAGGGTGAAGGGAATGTGGTACACCTCCGACGTAAGTCATTTTCCCCAGACACTTATGTGGGGTATAAAGTAGCAGAATACTTCAATATCAATAACTTTACTGTTACAGACAGCATCATCTCATTGCTTATATTTAATAAGGGGGATAAAAATGTCAAAAATTGCAACATAAACTGTTAGCAAATGTTTAAACAAAGTAACCTGTTTAGGCTAAGGCCCCACGTAGCGGGCCACAGCAGCAAAGTGCTGCGGGAAAAAGCTCAGCAGCAATGTATTGCAGTTTTTCCCCACAGCACTTTTCACATAAAGTCCACGGAGGTTTCCTCTGTGGACTTTCTGCATCCATTATACCTATAGGTAAACCATCAGCTTTTCTGTAGGTATAATTGGCACACTGCAATTTCCAAAACGTAACGGTTTTGGAAATCGCAGTGTCCACTGTGCATATTTTTTCGGAAGGTGTGGATGGGATTCATTAGAATTGCAGTAAATGTAAAAAGTTGCATTTTTTTCTGTGGAATTTCCACCATGGCCAAACCACAGCGTTTCCACCACATGAGGCCTGGGCCTTAAATGATACTATACTCATACTTCAGGGAATGGTAGTATCTTTCATATTTTATGATTATTGTCTGGCATATTCATCAGTTAAAATCTAAAGCTGCTATTCACTCGGTATGTGTTGTGATAAAGGGGCACCCCTAAGAAAACATAAGCGATCATTCACAGGATATTTACATTTTCATCTCATACCTGTGCTAGTTTAGAAAGAAGCGCTCTAGGTCACAGCTTCTCTAGCAAAGAAGATTGATGAGGTGCTCCCATAGTTTTTTCTGAAACCTGGGTGGAGGCGTAGTTTTGGTTCTCTTCTTCTGCTCACTCTCCCCTTTTTTCTATTAAAAACATATGTATGCTTGACAAAGTCAATCATGAATACATATGGGTATTGACTAATATTGCCTTTGTTTGTTAATTATTGGACAGTGTAATACTTTTAATTCCTCATTATATGCTATAACTTTAACGTGTTAAGAATTTAAAACGTTAAAATAGAACTTAGGCTGGATTCACACAAGTGCTGGAACTCCATTCGGGGATTTCTTTCCCTTTTCCACTTGAAAAATGCAGTGAGTAAAGTGCTGCAAGCATCGCTTTTCTCTCTGCATTTTCACCCTTTTTTGAACGGAAACCAAGCAGAAACTCAGCGGACCCCATTATAGGGCACCAGTCCTTCCTCCCTCCACTCACTGTGAAGATATTTTGCTTTTGAAGATAACTAAGGACAGAGCTTCCTTAGCAACAGGGAGTAAACATCAAAATAGCTATAAGGGAGACACCTACTGGTAGGAACTTTAGAGAGGTTTCAGACAGAAAGCAGCAATATTGGTAAATCAAGTACATTTTGGTCTAGAATCACATGGCCTATTAAATTAGACTACATTATCTGAAAAGATAGTGACCATGCAAATGAATTTAATGGCGCAAAGGACCAGAGTAAGGATTTTGACAAGTTATAAAATATAATGATAAAAGTAAATATATTGTTTTAAATAAAATGTCCAACAACATTGTTTATAAAATATCAAACAAATGAAATTTGTTAATGTTGAATGTACAGATATGGACCCAACCTTCAGTCTTTCAGAGCCAAACCACAATCCTTGATACTACTTCTAATTACTATTTTTTCAAACCATACTCTCGCAAAGTGTGCGGTATAAGTTGCTCTGAAGCATCAAAAGTAAATTTGCAGATAGTTGCCAAGGGCTTACATCGGTTTTAAAATAGGTTTCTGCCTCAGAAAAAAGTCCTTTAATAATGAAAGTATGCTTAGCCATAGGAAAAGCATTTTTCTTTATTAGCATCTGTTCTGAGATATCATATGAGAAAAAAAAAAATTTCATGCTATATAAATAAACTGACTCCTTAAAAGGAATGTTTTTTTTTTATTATTATTTTTCAGGCAACTATCTTTAAATGATCCAGTTTTCACATTGTAATCACAAAAAGTTAATGCTTTTCAGTTTTGCTATATAGACTAGAATAGAATAATGCCAGTATCATTACTAAATGAGGAACAGATAACATCTTTATTATTAGAGATGAGCGAGTAGTACTCGATCGAGTAGGTGTTCGATCGAATACTACGGTATTCGAAATACTCGTACTCGATCGAGTACTACTAGCTGTTCGAAGTTAAGATTCGATGCAGAACCAACGTTGATTGGTAGAATGCTATACATTGCCAATCAACGCTGGTTCTTCTCTTACCTTGTTGTGCAGGCATGCGCAGTCGGCTCTGCCCCGGCCCGATGCCTAGCAGAGTGAATTCAAGGCCAGAAGAGGACGCGGGGAGGCTGCGCAGGGAGAAGAATCCAGCCCGACCCTCACTCATGGACTTGGTAAGTATAATTTGATCGAATTTTGCGTACCCCTGAAACGAGCATTTCCCCCCATAGACTATAATGGGGTACGAAACCCGTTCGAACAGTCGAACAGTGTGCATCTGTCTG
The DNA here is from genome assembly GCF_031893055.1 of Leptodactylus fuscus. Lineage (NCBI taxonomy): Eukaryota > Metazoa > Chordata > Amphibia > Anura > Leptodactylidae > Leptodactylus > Leptodactylus fuscus. The sequence continues at coordinate 147,086,195 of NC_134265.1, forward strand.
AATCGGATTTCGAACCCCGAACATTTTAGTGTTCGCTCATCTCTATTTATTATACTTTTGGAGGCCGGTATAAGGTCGATATAAGGTAGGTTAGCACTAAAGCCCTATACACACTATATACTAGGTACAGTAGAGAAAAGTATTGGGACACCTCTTTATCATTAAGTTCAAGTGTTTCATTCAGTCCCATTGCCACCACCTTGCCATGCAGTCTGCCTTTACAAACCTTTCTAAGGGTAAGTTCACAGGGTTTTTTTGGTCAGGATTTTGAGGCCGTATTCGCCTCAAAATCCTGACCAAAAAGACATCTCTCATTGAAATCAATGGGAGCTGGTCAGGTCTTTTTTTCGGGAGCCGGCTCCTGGAAAAATAACGAGATGCTCATTCTTCAGTCCAATTCGCCTCAGGTTCTGGACTAAAAATCCCCGTGTGAACTTACCCTTAGGGTCCATTCACACTGAGTTTTTTAATGAGGATTTTGGCGAGGAAAAAATCCGCTTCAAGAATTAGGAATTGTTTTTTTGAAGCGTTTTTTGTAGCGTTTTTTTGAGGCTTTTTTAGTTTTTTTTTTTTTTTCCTCCAGCACAATGTATGGACCTTGAAAAAACCACTAACGTTTTTTTCCACGTGGTTTTTGCCAATTCCGCGTCCAAGTCCACGATGTGGACTTTCTGCCTCCCATTGACTGCGTTGGTTTTTGCAGGCAGAATCCGCCTAAAGAAAGCTTTTTTTCTCCTAGCAGAAAAATTCCGCGAGTGTAAAAATAAAGCGCACGGAACCCATAGAACTCTATGGCAGGCGTTTTTTTCATATGGATTCTGACATGAATTCAGCATCAAAATCAGCGCCCAAAAACTCCATGTGAATGGACCCTTAGGCTGGAGCCCATGGGAGGGAAACACCGCAATTTGCCCATAGCAGAAATTCAGCGGGAAAAAAATTGTGGCATTTTACAGTACAGGCAAAGTAAATGGGATTCTAGTGAATCCCATGTCCAGCTCGTGGTAAAAACCACCGTGTGGACATGCCACGATTTCCAAAACCGGCGCGGTTTTGGAAAACGTAGCTTGTCAATTATACCTACAGAAACACCAGCAGTTTCCCCATAGGTATAATTGTAACAGTAAGTCTGCAGGGGAAAACTTTGTGAACTTTCTGTTTAAAGCGCTGCGGGAACAACTGCGATGCGTTGCCGTCACATTTTTTCCCACAGCACTTTAGTGCTGCGGGACGTCTCATGGGGGCTTAGGCTTAAACAATGCTTCACTCTGAAAAACAAACTGAATGCAAGTATGGTGCTGCAATATGACACCATCATTACAAGTCAGTTCATGAAATTTCTTCCCTCCTAGATATTATGGGATCAAGTTGTTGCAGAGTGCAGTCGCAGAAGAAAGCTTCAGAGTAGATTATATGGGTTAATCTTCAGTTTACTTCTCAGAACTTGAGGTAACATCAGCATGTCTATACAGCAATACACAAGGAACACACTGGAAAGAACTAACCATAGAATAGATGCAGCATTGTGAGATACAGACAAGTCTCCATATCATATCATTACATGTATTCAGCACATAACAATAATAACATTGTCCGGAAGCTGTAAGTTCCTCCAACACAGTATAACACAATAAGTCTATATCTGTTACATATATGTATATACCAACACAACTATGAGTAGCATTGAGGCCTGTGATTGAGCCCCAGTCATTACATGGAGGCACGTCAAAGCGATGATATGAGTTGCACCAGTGGCCAAATGATGTTATTAAGGAGGCAGTATCATCTCATCACCAATTCAAGCTCTTTTCATCCTATAATAGGCACCCGTCTACTGTTTCCAGTGCAGTTGGAATTTTTTCTCAAGCCCCCACCAGTATAGAGGCTGAAGAGACCCCAGAATATAATACATTTTCCTGCTACATCCTGGTGAGACTGAAAACATTTTTATCTTGAAACTTGAGAACATTTACAAATTCACTGCATAAGCTCGCTCATCTCTAATGTTTACCAGTATTTAGATCATAGAGATTTTCTGTCTCCTCATTTATAGTGAATATGTGAAGATACGTGCTTTGTAGAGATGAGCGAACAGTGTTCTATCGAACACATGTTCGATCGGATATCAGGGTGTTCGCCATGTTCGAATCGAATCGAACACCACGTGGTAAAGTGCGCCAAAATTCGATTCCCCTCCCACCTTCCCTGGCGCCTTTTTTGCACCAATAACAGCGCAGGGGAGGTGGGACAGGAACTACGACACTGGGGGCATTGAAAAAAATTGGAAAAAGTCATTGGCTGCCGAAATCAGGTGACCTCCATTTTAGACGAATAGTGGATTTCAAATCCGGGTCATATGAGAATGTGAACTTTGTGACTATGAGACAGGGATAGCTGTACAGGCAGGGATAGCTAGGGATAACCTTTATTTAGGGGGGAATGTTATTAAAAATAACTTTTTGGGGCTCTATCGGGTGTGTAATTGTGATTTTTGTGAGATAAACTTTTTCCCATAGGGATGCATTGGCCAGCGCTGATTGGCCGAATTCCGTACTCTGGCCAATCAGTGCTGGCCAATGCATTCTATTAGCTTGATGAAGCAGAGTGTGCACAAGGGTTCAAGCGCACCCTCGGCTCTGATGTAGCAGAGCCGAGGCTGCACAAGGGTTCAAGCGCACCCTCGGCTCTGATGTAGGAGAGCCGAGGGTGCACTTGAACCCTTGTGCACCCTCAGCTCTGCTACATCAGAGCCGAGGGTGCGCTTGAACCCTTGTGCACACTCTGCTTCATCAAGCTAATAGAATGCATTGGCCAGCGCTGATTGGCCAATGTATTCTATTAGCCTGATGAAGTAGAGCTGAATGTGTGTGCTAAGCACACACATTCAGCTCTACTTCATCGGGCTAATAGAATGCATTGGCCAGCGCTGATTGGCCAGAGTACGGAACTCGACCAATCAGCGCTGGCTCTGCTGGAGGAGGCGGAGTCTAAGATCGCTCCACACCAGTCTCCATTCAGGTCCGACCTTAGACTCCGCCTCCTCCGGCAGAGCCAGCGCTGATTGGCCGAAGGCTGGCCAATGCATTCCTATGCGAATGCAGAGACTTAGCAGTGCTGAGTCAGTTTTGCTCAACTACACATCTGATGCACACTCGGCACTGCTACATCAGATGTAGCAATCTGATGTAGCAGAGCCGAGGGTGCACTAGAACCCCTGTGCAAACTCAGTTCACGCTAATAGAATGCATTGGCCAGCGCTGATTGGCCAATGCATTCTATTAGCCCGATGAAGTAGAGCTGAATGTGTGTGCTAAGCACACACATTCAGCACTGCTTCATCACGCCAATACAATGCATTAGCCAGTGCTGATTGGCCAGAGTACGGAATTCGGCCAATCAGCGCTGGCTCTGCTGGAGGAGGCGGAGTCTAAGGTCGGACCTGAATGGAGACTGGTGTGGAGCGATCTTAGACTCCGCCTCCTCCAGCAGAGCCAGCGCTGATTGGTCGAGTTCCGTACTCTGGCCAATCAGCGCTGGCCAATGCATTCTATTAGCCCGATGAAGTAGAGCTGAATGTGTGTGCTTAGCACACACATTCAGCTCTACTTCATCAGGCTAATAGAATACATTGGCCAATCAGCGCTGGCCAATGCATTCTATTAGCTTGATGAAGCAGAGTGTGCACAAGGGTTCAAGCGCACCCTCGGCTCTGATGTAGCAGAGCCGAGGCTGCACAAGGGTTCAAGTGCACCCTCGGCTCTCCTACATCAGAGCCGAGGGTGCGCTTGAACCCTTGTGCAGCCTCGGCTCTGCTACATCAGAGCCGAGGGTGCGCTTGAACCCTTGTGCACACTCTGCTTCATCAAGCTAATAGAATGCATTGGCCAGCACTGATTGGCCAGAGTACGAAATTCGGCCAATCAGCGCTGGCCAATGCATTCTATTAGCCCGATGAAGTAGAGCTGAATGTGTGTGCTTAGCACACACATTCAGCTCTACTTCATCAGGCTAATAGAATACATTGGCCAATCAGCGCTGGCCAATGCATTCTATTAGCTTGATGAAGCAGAGTGTGCACAAGGGTTCAAGCGCACCCTCGGCTCTGATGTAGCAGAGCCGAGGCTGCACAAGGGTTCAAGTGCACCCTCGGCTCTCCTACATCAGAGCCGAGGGTGCGCTTGAACCCTTGTGCAGCCTCGGCTCTGCTACATCAGAGCTGAGGGTGCGCTTGAACCCTTGTGCACACTCTGCTTCATCAAGCTAATAGAATGCATTGGCCAGCACTGATTGGCCAGAGTACGGAATTCGGCCAATCAGCGCTGGCCAATGCATTCTATTAGCCCGATGAAGTAGAGCTGAATGTGTGTGCTAAGCACACACATTCAGCACTGCTTCATCACGCCAATACAATGCATTAGCCAGTGCTGATTGGCCAGAGTACGGAATTCGGCCAATCAGCGCTGGCTCTGCTGGAGGAGGCGGAGTCTAAGATCGCTCCACACCAGTCTCCATTCAGGTCCGACCTTAGACTCCGCCTCCTCCAGCAGAGCCAGCGCTGATTGGCCGAATTCCGTACTCTGGCCAATCAGCACTGGCTAATGCATTGTATTGGCTTGATGAAGCAGTGCTGAATGTGTGTGCTTAGCACACACATTCAGCTCTACTTCATCGGGCTAATAGAATGCATTGGCCAGCGCTGATTGGCCGAATTCCGTACTCTGGCCAATCAGCACTGGCTAATGCATTGTATTGGCTTGATGAAGCAGTGCTGAATGTGTGTGCTTAGCACACACATTCAGCTCTACTTCATCGGGCTAATAGAATGCATTGGCCAATCAGCGCTGGCCAATGCATTCTATTAGCGTGAACTGAGTTTGCACAGGGGTTCTAGTGCACCCTCGGCTCTGCTACATCAGATTGCTACATCTGATGTAGCAGTGCCGAGTGTGCATCAGATGTGTAGTTGAGCAAAACTGACTCAGCACTGCTAAGTCTGCATTCGCATAGGAATGCATTGGCCAGCCTTCGGCCAATCAGCGCTGGCTCTGCCGGAGGAGGCGGAGTCTAAGGTCGGACCTGAATGGAGACTGGTGTGGAGCTATCTTAGACTCCGCCTCCTCCAGCAGAGCCAGCGCTGATTGGTCGAGTTCCGTACTCTGGCCAATCAGCACTGGCCAATGCATTTCTATGGGGAAAAGTTAGCTTGCGAAAATCGCAAACTGACAGGGATTTCCATGAAATAAAGTGACTTTTATGCCCCCAGACATGCTTCCCCTGCTGTCCCAGTGTCATTCCAGGGTGTTGGTATCATTTCCTGGGGTGTCATAGTGGACTTGGTGACCCTCCAGACACGAATTTGGGTTTCCCCCTTAATGAGTTTATGTTCCCCATAGACTATAATGGGGTTCGAAACCCATTCGAACACTCGAACAGTGAGCGGCTGTTCGAATCGAATTTCGAACCTCGAACATTTTAGTGTTCGCTCATCTCTAGTGCTTTGGTATATGTGATAGACAAAAGGGTTGTATACAAACACTGTACATCTTATGCTGTGTATTTTACTCTCTGTGTGGGTTGTCCTTTGCCACCAATATTTCTTTTATGCATATTTTACAAAATATTATGCTTTGAGGACAAAGTAAATAAAGACGGCAATGATTGCGAAGTGCTCAATAGAGTTTTTTCCGATGTTCCATATGTGTACTATAGTTTCAGAAATTACTGTATATATGTATATAATATATTTTCTTTATAACTCAGGTTTTATTTGTATATGTCCAATGTGAAAACTGCCCTGGCAAGAAAGCTAAGTAAATACAGATTAGTTTGAGGATGGATGTCATGTGATCACTTGATTGATGATGGACCTATCGCAACTTAAATTGCCCAATCAGGTTAGTTGGCTAATGAATGCTCGATAGCCATCATCATGACAAGTACTAACATTTTCGACCAACTCTAGCGAAAAAAATTTACAATGAAGTCATGCTGGCAGCATATTCTGTAATGTCCGTGAAAAAATGCTGTGGTGGGCTGTTGAAGGGCCCTATTCACATGACAATATATAACACCAGTGTGATGGCCACTTTTCACCTAGTCTATGGGTCCATTGACATGGCTCTACGTTCATCTGCCAAAAGAGACAAAGATGGAACATGCCAGGTTTTTCTTTTCCTTTTTAAATGGAATGAAAAATAGTCCGTCACAAAAATAGACGTGTGAACAGACCTATTCACTCTCATTGTAATTAAAACAGTCATGTGGTGGCCATTACAAAATGACCATCGCACAGCCAATAAGGCCCAAGTATTTTCTATATGTGTGGCCCTAAAAATCCCCTTAGTTCAATCTTTCATTCAACAATGTCATTCTCAGTAATGTGTTGTATTAAGTAGGCTAAAGCTATAAAGCATATACAGTATAAAGCATGTATTGTTATTGTTCCAATAATGTGAAATGACTTTATCTATAGAACAAATGATTAAGAATAAAGTGAAATCAATGTGGTTTATTGTTTAAGAACCGCACAGTGCTAAAGACTTGAAAAAAGAAAAATACATAATGTGTAGAACAATATGTTTTTGTCAAAGCACAAAGAAAACAAAACAAGGTGCACGGCTTAATTGTACTGAAAACAAATACATACTATACTTGTAAAATATACCGTATAAAAACACTGCAGAAATAGCAACACCTTTTATTATGAATCAAAACAACTGCGGGTTTGATGACACCTGCCAATAGATGCTGTTTCTTTAGATTTACATACAGGCCCCATATGTTTTTTAGACCTACTGTATATCTTTACATTTTATAACTTGCAATAACAACAATATCCAAATGTCAGATTTGCTTTTTTACTTTAAATAATACTCTGTCAATCAGCAGCTAAGGGAGCTTTCTGCATCTATTGCTAGTATATTGCCACTTTTTGAAGTGTATTTCAGTTGTACAAAGGATAAATAAAGACCCTTCAGGCACTTTCTCATTTATAGATGAGGAATCAAAGCAGTCTGCAACTTCATTTCCAGCCTGATACCCTGAAGATTGCAGCTGATAATTTTGGATGGAACAGCTTATCTTGGAGGATTAGGTAGAACATGGGTTTGCTATTGCTATTGGATCCGACCTATTCAGCTGGGCAGACTCTGTCACACAGTATCAGTGCCCTTACATATGTCTCTAATCTTATCTCAATCTTTTCAGCTCCTTTTTTTAAGAGCTGTGGGTTTCCATGCCTAAAACTCCAATTTCTTCATTACACAAGCTGTACTGATATTAGCTTTCGTTAACAGAATTTCTGCACCATGGCAGACAGTAATGGGCAGTAATACAAAGGTTACAACCTTCATAAGACGGTAATGGAAACACTTTATCTCACATCTTGTAAATCTAATATTGGTTCTACTAAAAGCAGAGATATATATATATATATATATATATATATATATATATATATATATATATATATTTATTTATTTATTTATTCTATGTGTTCTTCGCCAAATTCTTTTTATTTTCTGCCCAGAGGTACATTTACGCTTTCTGCTTCCTGTAAGACGGTTTTTCTTGTTAGAATTATATGCAATTTTTTTTTAGATCTTAATTTAAACTGAAGGTTTCATTATTTTTACCATTATGGTAAATATAAGGAAACTTTATTTGAAATTGTAAACTACCGTACTATTCATTCTTTTGTTTTTTATTGTCTCTATGCTCAAGCAGTACAAAAACATTGTAAGATCCAGTTGTCTGTGTGGCATTTGATCACAGTCATTGTCTACAACAGTGTTATTTCAAGCAAAGTACCCCCTAGTGAGAAAAAAGTCCCAACCAGGTGTCCCCAAAGTAGTGATCAATTACAAATATAGTGAAATAAGGCTTTGCTTAGAGTCTCCATCAACAGTTATGTAATGGCCCCCATAGCGCTCCCACAGTTAGTGTAATGATCCCTCAGTGCTTCCCCATATAGTATAATGGCCCCTACTGTGCCACACATATAATATAATAACCACCACAATGCTCCATATATACTAATGTCCCTACAGTGCCTCCATGTGTAATATAATGGCCCCCACAATGCCCCAATGTGTAATAAAACACCCCTTATGTTCCACATGTAGTATACTGACCCCCACACTACCCCACGTGTAATATAATGGTACCAACAATGCTCCCATGTAAATATGATGACCCCCACAATGGTCTACATGTAATACCATGACTCCCACATATAATAAAAACGCCTTTACTATGGGCACAATAATATTATAAAGGGTCATGCACCTCTCCACAATCCTCTTCTGTTCTGATCTTCGGACTGTCTTGGTCCCCACTGAGCTCTGTTTCTTGGTGTCTACCAACACCACAGGAAATACTCTTGCTTGCTCAGCCAATCTGGTTTAAAAAAAGATTAAAAATACTGACAAAAAAAATAGGAATAAAACTACAATAAATCTATGCAGGATATTTGTAGGGTTGGATAAAAAAAGGTATTAAAAGATTCATTATGATAAATTATAAATAAATTCACAATACTCTTCAAGCCATTTCCATTGGCCTTAACCAATATGTAAATAAAACTCATCATTATGAAATGTATTTTTGGATTGAATATGCAAATTAGTGATACATGATCATTGTATGTTCTTCTATAGATTACATATTGTGTATACAAACAAAGCCATAAAAATCTTTCATTGTGCCATTTTGACGCTGTGGCTTTTTATGTGAAATAGTGGCTGTCATGCAAACTAAATGATCAAATGTTCATCAACGCCTAACCAATGGACTTTAATGCATTATGTTTATTAGTTTTAATGACCACCCCAAAATGAGAATCAGGGGTTGGAGGTATGTACAGTATCCATATTAGGACTCAATAGTATACAATCTGTCATTATCACCATGGAAAGCTACAGTAGCCCAAACTCCCCCATTGGATTCATAGATTAAATGGCTAAATATGAGATACATTGAAGGGCCATGTCTGGCAGAGTGAGAGATGCTTTCTACTACATTTGTTGGCTAATAGACAGGGGGACCCTTTCTTTTTTGCTCAAGGATATGATTTTTTGACTCTTCAGTCTTTATAATAGCTATGTTCTCATAATCTTCCGTTTTATGTATAGAAGAATATATTGAATAAGCCACAGAAAACCCATATCTTTGTATGAGTAGACTCTAAAATACCCATTATAACCTATTATAACTTTTGTAAGAGAATAAACACCTAGCAAGTTACTTTCCCATTTGAAGATGTCACGACTTTCACTGTTCACTTATTTATGTTAATAGCCTTATACAACATTTAAGAACTGTCACACATATTAGCTATAAGCTACGGCTTTGTTATGTGTTGTCCTTGAAGCATTTCCCTTGAAATAAGGCTTCCCCTACTCCATTTATACATGTATGTACTGGAGGTGTTAATGTATTTCAATGATATAGTGTAGAGAAAAGAATAGGGATAGGTGAATGTAAATAGGAAAAACACAATTGCACATAAACAACCATTAGTGTGTAGTGTTACAATGTGACACATTGCAGTAAGATGAAATCTACTGCACAAAGCATTAGCTTGTTTGAAGATAAATGCAAGGTATGTCAATTATTAAGATGTATCAGCTTAGCATTAGGGGCCTCTTGGGTTTTTAAAGTAAGCAAAGCCTGGAAACAGTAGCTTAGTAGCATTGTATTTTCACATTTAATGCTAGAAGAGTATTTGAGTTTATTAGAAGATATGCATTATAGAAACACTTTGACACACCAGTTTAAAGTATTTCTTTTACAGTATGTACGCTAATGGCTGCTGCTAATTACTACATCTAGTTATTTTTTTAGCATTCTCATAAATGATCCTGGGAACTGTTTATTTACAGAATACAGACTGCCATGAATGACCTGTATTATGGTGAATTTCTGGGAATTAAACATTAATGGCCTATGCTGTGGATAGACTATTAATGTATGATTAAGCTGGACCAACACTTAGGATTCCTCAAAATGTAGGTGATGAGCTTTAATACCAAGCACAGTCACAAAAGCTGACTAGCTGCTGACTGTGGAAACAATGAATAGGCTTTGCAATCATTGCTGTACTTTTCATTCTGCCGACTGGCAAGGATTGGATACTGGATATTTATCCTAATGATAAACCAACTCAAAAAACAGTTTTTTTTGTGCATACGGTTGAAGAGATTACTGATATAGAGTGAGGTAAAGGGTTGCAGAGTAACTTGGAATTCACAGATCTGTTGGACTCTCTGTTGATGAATATAATTTTTTTTTTTTTTTGATGCAGGGCTTGTTAATTGCTATTTGTGGTACATGTGGAAGGTATCATGCGCCAGAAAATGAAGCTAGTGCAGGGACTTCCACAGCTACCAAAGAATCCCTGCACTAGCTGTATGATAGGGTTACTAGTTAGTACCCCTAATCAAATACATTAAGCGATACCAGCCAATTCTGGTTGCCTACTGTATCAGCAGGAGTGTGGGTCACCTAGCCAACTGTTATAAGTCAAGAGAAGATTCTAGGAGTGGAGGAAGAGGGGATAGTTTGTATAATATATAATCTGCCTTTGCAATGTTGTAGAAGTAAGAAGAGATGTTAGAATAGGTGCAGATGGCCCTGACGATTGAATAGTATGCCCAAAAGTTTCTAATGTGCATCCTGGTGAAGTCTGTCTAAGTCCAGGGCCCCACATGGCTTAAATGCAGAGTTGTTTTATAGTCACAGCAAAGTGGATGGGATTCTAGAGAACCCAATCTACACTTTGCAGTAAAATATGCACAGCGAATATGCTGCAATTTCCAATACTATTGCGGTTTTGGAAATCACAGCATGTCAATTATACCTACGGAAACACCAGCAGTTTCTTTTACAGGTATAATTGAAGCAGAAAGTCCGCAAAGGAAATCTCTGCATACTTTCTGTGAAAAGCGCTGTGGAAAGAACCGTAATCCGTTACCACTGTGGTTTCTTCCACAGAGCTTTTTTGCTATGAGATGCTACATGGGGCCTTAAACCCAACAGTTTTTTTGAATGCCGTTTAGGTAGTATGTGTGTGTTTTATGCACATGTTATTTAAAGATACATTGGTTTTTCATAAAAAATTGTACACGTTTTGTGCATGGTTACTGAAGGACCACTACAGTGTATGCATTTCTAGTTTTTCATTTATACACTCTACCAATAAGTACTTGGCCATCCATGCAAATGAAGATATCTGCGGTCTGGGACATAATAGATATCTGGGACATAATAGATTGCTGAACCTGAAACTACGCGTTAACAGACATTCGGTATGCAAGGACAATTATGGTTGGAAAATAGTGAATAATATTATTGAACAAGCTAACACCAAAAATAGTTCATGTTCAATAAGAATTTTACTTTGGTTATTAAAAATTGCAGAATTCCATTCTCCTTACTAACATACATGTTTTCTTTGTCTTATGGATATTTATCCCTATAGAACTCAGGAGGGTTGAGGAAAGAACAAGAGAAACAGTAGGAAACATGACCTATTTTTCCCAGAGACATGGTTGATCTGATGACAACAATATAATCTCTGTAGCTGGTTTTACTTACTACCAGCTGAAAAGTAACACAGCTATAGAGACATCGGTGCCTGGATTATAGGCGATGCAGGAAATTGGATATATGGAACAGAAAACCATTATATGAACAAAATCAACCCATGACCTAGAATAGACAGGTGTACTGTGAACAGAGTGCAGATTGCCGTCAATGTGCTTGATGTGTCTTCAGTGTAACTCAATATGTTTAATTAATAATCCATTTATGTAAATTTCAATGCTATAATAAGTAAAATTTATAAGAAGAAGATATGTTGGGAATGAAGACATATGTCCTACTGTTCCAATGAATTTAAAATATAATAGGTTCTTTGCCTACAATGCATGTACAATAGTTTCCTAGAATTGAACAGTGGGGTGAAAACTGATGGAAGCTTGTAATTGCTTTCATGGTATTCATATCAGTTTTACCTATCTGAAATACATATTTCCTATGACACACGTATTAGATTAGCTTAATTCTCCTTACGACAGAAAGCTAAGCAGAATAGCTATGTATGAGTATAGGGACAGAATGATTATAACCTTATTGGCAATATCAATGTCATTGACAATAAATAATGAATATATGAGATGTATGGTATTCAGCATTTAGTACAATGTTCTGTCAAATCAAGCAAGGCAATAAACTCTCTGCCCATAGAAATGAATACAGAAGTCTTAGTTAGCCTGGCAGCACAGGATTGTGGAAATGTAATTCTCCTTCCATTACACTATACTTGTACTACATTCACTGTCATGTCTCTGAATTGTTGAATGAAGCAAATACATTTAATCCTCTGATTCCCATATTGTTGCACAGGACTCTCACTGTGACCCTTTTATTAACTGTCCTCTTAGGCTAGGGCCCTATGTAGTGAAATACAGCTAAAAAAAACCCTTGTGTTACATTTTTTCCATAGCATTTTCCTTTGTATTTTTCCTTTCCCTCTTAAATATATAGGATAAAACCCTTGTGATTTCAGAGATAAAATTAACATGCTGCGTTACCCTGTTTTTTTCTATTATCTTAAAGGGATTCTATCATTGGTGTCAGTGGTTTTGCAATAAAGACATTCCTGGAGAGCCTTTAAAAAACTATTCTACTACTACCTTCTTTTTTTCGATTCTCCCCGCCATTCCGTTGTAATCTTGGTTAATTATTTTATGTAAATGAGCCTACCAAGCACCCTGGGCATTCCCCAGGGCCTCCGATCACCCTCCCACGTCATTCCTTTATTCACGCCCCTCCATTGCTTGTGCTCTGTCTGACCCTCCTCCTCCCTGGATGTTCTTCCTGGCAGATCGCGCTGCTGCATTTGATTTCTTGGACATGCGCAGTTCTGCTCCGTTCAGAGCAGCACTGTGTATACTTGATTGCCATTTTGATGTAGCTCGCTATAGAGCTGAGCACTGCGCATCTGAACGCTATTTTGGTGTAGCTTGCTATAGAACATGGCTCACTATAAAATTGGTGCTCGGGCATGCAAAGTACCGCTCTGAATGGAGCGGAACTGCGCATGTCCAAGAATTCAAATGCAGGAAGGAGGAGGGTCAGACGGAGCCCAAGCAATCGAGAGGTGTGAATAAAGGTATGGGGGGTAAAAGAAGGTAGTAGTAGAATAGCCTTTTTAAAGGCTATCCAGCAATATCTTTATTTAAAAACCACTCACGCCAATGATAGAATCCCTTTAATATGGTCGATTTTTTGTAAACTTGTAGTACAAATAAATACAGGATCACTTTTAAAAGGAGTAAAATGAAAAGTTTAATACATACATGTGTTCCCTATAAAATAGCAGCGCTGGAGAAACTTGCATTTGGGTGTTATAGTATTAATCCTCAAGGGAAAGTTTAGCAACTGTGTGTTACAATTCCTCTTGTTAATAGTGATGCGTCCCTATGCAGTGTGAGGTTGTGGTTTATATCTGTGTTCAGGTTTCCGTTCGGTCCACTTTGGGAACGAAAACCTAATCTGCTTAAAAAACCAAAAACTATAGACTATAATTGGTTTCTGCCCAAAAAGGGCTAAAAATGCACCCTTTTCTCTCCGCTTTTTCAAACAGAAAGGGGACTGGAATCTCCAAATGAAGTTCCAGCGCTGGTGTGAAACCAGCCTGATATTGAACAATTGGTGTTTACAGTACCAGACTGTCTATGCACTCACCCTTTTGACTTGGAATGGTGACGACAAATTACTGGTTTATTTATACTTTGCCAGGAGGAATAACAGAGAAATAACACAATGTTGAGTTCTAAGATAATATAATTAGAATATTTGTATTTTTGTTAGTAACATATACTTTTTCCACCTTATGACCTCACACTATTTTGATACTAATATTATACTTTAACTCATCATAATCATCCAATGACACTGATAAGAATCTTCCTGCTCTGGGAATCTGACTGGTTCTTATGAGCAATAACCATGTACAGTATCAACTTGTCAAACTACCTTTATACCCTGTTAGGAAAGGATAGCTTGCCTTGACGTGTTTTTTGAAACTGAGTTGCCCAAGACTAGGAACTTAAGTTTAAAATCAGTGATGTGAAGGTTTGACTAAAAATACCTTCCAAATACGAAACCTAAAGCTGAATGTCTTTCTGACTGAAATGGCACATGATATCATGCTGAGATTTAATTGTGTTTCAATAAACCATGCAACAAAGCAAACATTTCTGCTGCAAACTGGTTTATGGATGTCACTTGCCATCTGACGGCGATCATAATCTCTATTTTTGTTGTGTGGATGGTAGAGATGGTTGTCCTTGTAGGCTTTACTTAATGATACATGACTTGCGAAGCTGAGTTTTATCTAGTTTCATTCAGTCCTTATAGGTCACTTGACAGATAAAACAAGCCTGCTAATTACTATGCTGTTGTATACAAAATACAGCTCAAGACACGCATAAAACTTAGATTAGCAAGAAAGGGGCAGACTGTCGCTGTGGAGTACTTAGGTTCTGGGAAAATAAAATGAGTAAGAAATGAATATAATATATAGAAAATTGCTTCTCATGGCCGTGCAAGATACTTAGGTTGAGTCATATATATCCAAAAAATAAGCAAAATTTGTATAGAATAGAGGGTCACAGCCAGCACAGTATATAGTAAATAAATGGATAAAAAATGTGTATATCCAAAGCTTACTTGTCAGATGAGCGAAACCTGGAGAGAAGAGAAGTCCTGAGAATGCACGGAGGGTCTTCCGGCAAGACAGCAAAATGTAGCGGTTTAAACCGCTAAAAAATAAGCAACACTGCAAAGTTTAACCCCTTAGAGACACAGCCCAAAAGTGACTTAAGGACCAGGCCTCTTTTTTCAAATCTGACATGTGTCACTTTAAATGGCGATAACTTTGAGACGCTTTAACTTACACAAGTGATTCTGAGATTGTTTTTTCGTAACACATTGTACTTCATGTCAGTAGTAAATTTTCGTCGATATGTTTTGTCTTTAATTATGAAAAAATAGGAAATTTGGTGAAAATTTTGAAAAAAATGCAGTTTTCAAACTTTGAAATTGCAAGCCTTTCAAATAGAAAGTCATACTACCCGAATTTTTTCATAAATATAATTAAACATGTCTCTGATTTATGTAGCAATCAAATTTTAAGCACCCTTTAATTTTTTTCAGATATTATAAGGCTTACAAGTCAAGCAGTAATTTTCCAAATTTTCAAGAAAATTTCCAAAACACATTTTTCAAGGGACCAGTTCAGTTCTGAAGGGAACTTGAAAGGCCTCTCTAATAAAACCCCCCAAAAGTCACCCCATTCTAAAAACTGCACTCCTGAAAGAATCTAAAACAGCAGTTAGAAAGTTTCTTAACCCTTTCAGCATTTCACAACAATTAAAACAAAATGGAAGTCAAATTTACATTTTTCAATTTCTGTCACTAATATATTCATTTAGCCCTAGAATTTACACATTTACTAAGGTTTAAAGGAGAAACTGCACCCCACATTTTGTTACACAATTTCTCCCGAACACGACAATACCCCATATGTGCTGGTACCCTAATGTACGGGCACACGGTCGCTCTCAGAACAGATGGAGCACTAATTGGATTTTGTAGGCCAGATTTTGCTAGAATATTTTTCAGGCACCATGCCCCGATTGCAAAGCCCCCAAGGTGCCAAAACAGTGGAAAACCCCAAAATGTCACCCCATTTTGGAAACTAGACCCCTCAAGGAATTTATCAAGGGGTATAGTGAGCACTTGGACCCTACAGGTGTTTCACAGATTTTTTTACCATTGAGATGTGAAAATGAAAAATTACTTTTTTTATAATAAAATGTCACTGTAGCCCCAAATTTTTCATCTTCACAAAGGGTTAAAGGAGAAACTGCACCCCACAATTTGTTACACAATTTCTCCTGAACACGACAATACCCCATATGTGCTGGTACCCTAATGTACGGGCACACGGTCGCTCTCTGAACGGATAGAGCGCTAATTGGATTTTGTAGGCCAGATTTTACTAGAATACTTTTCAGGCACCATGTCCCTTTTGCAGAGCCCCCAATGTGTCAAAACAGTGGAAACCCCCAAAATGTCACCCCATTTTGGAAACTATACCCCTCAAGGAATTTACCAAGGGGTTTAGTGAGCCCTTTGACCCTACAGGAGTGTAACAGAATTGGCCCAACAAAAGGAAAAGTGACATTTTTTGCTATAAAATGTAGCTTTAACCCCAAATTATGCATTTCCACAACGGGTTAAAAAAGAAAATGCACCCCACAAATTGTCAAGCACTTTGCCCCAACTACAGAAATGCCCCACATGTGGATGTAAAGTGATGTATGGGCACGCTGTGAGGTCCAGAGCTGAAGGATCGCTATTGGGATTTTGGAGGGCAAATTTAGCTGAAATCTGTTTCAGGCACCATGTTGCATTTGGAGAGCCCCTGAAGTGCTAGAACAGTGGAAACCCCCCCCCCCCCCCGAAAACGACTCCATTTTGAAAACTAGACCCCTCAAGGAATTTATCAAGGGGTTTAGTGAGCACTTGGACCCTACAGGTGTTTCACAGATTTTTTTACCATTGAGATGTGAAAATGAAAAATTACTTTTTTTTCCAATAAATCGTCCATTTAGCGCCATATTTTTAATTTTTGCAAGTACTTAGAGAATTAAGAGCCCCCCACAATTTCCCCTGAACACGGCAATACCCCATATGGGATCATAATCTGCTGTATGGGTACATGTTGGGGCTCAGAATGGAAAGAGCGCTATTTGGATTTTGGAGGGCATATATTGCTGGAATAGTTTTGAGGTGCCATGTCGCATTTGCTGAGCCCCTAAAGTATCAATACAATAGAAACCCCTCAAAAGTGACCCCATTTTAGAAACTACACCCATCAAGGAATGTATCAAGTGGTATTATGATTTTGAGACTAAAAATTCTTCCCAAAATTTGAAATTTTTAAAGAAATATGCCATTTTGGTATCCAATGCATTGCACCCACTTTGTATTGTCAGAGACCTGCACTCCTAAAACTATTAAGTGGGCCATCCCGAGGGGCAAAAAAATTATATATGTGGGTATAAACTGCTGCTTGGGCGCACAGCAGGGCTCAGAAGGGAAGGAGCACTGCGCTTTATAGCTTTTGGGGTACAGATTTAGAGGGACTTTCTGGGTGCCATGTTGTTTTTGCAGAGCCCTGGAGGTGCCAGTAAACTGGAATTCCCCAAGAAGTGACCCCATTTTGTAGGGGAAATTTTAGAGTCTCTGCAAAAGTGCCATGGCATCCAAAAACCAAACCGTCTAAGTCTGTGCTCCAAAAACCAAATAACCTTCTTCCCTTCTGTGTCTGGCTGGGCCCTAATATCAGTTTATACCCACATATGACATTACGTACGTTATCCGGGGTACACCAGTGTCATACATGTGCCCTAATATCAGTTTATACTCACATATGACATTACCCCGGTTACACCAGTGTCATACATGTGTCATACATGTGGCATAAACTGCAGTTTCGGCACACAGCCGGGGGTCAGAAGGGAAGGAGCGCGATGCGGCTTTTGGAGTACAGATTCAGATGTTTGGTATCTAGACGCCATGTCATGTTTGTAGAGCCTGTAAGGTACCAGAAAAGTGGATTCCCCAAAGGAGTGACCGCAGTTTGAAAACTGCACCCCTAAAAGAATTTATCAGGGGGTGTAGTGAGTATTAGTATCCCGGACGTGACTGCACAGCGGATGGCGAAGAGGGAATATATAAGCGGTGCGGAGGACATTGCAGACACTAAATTCCCTACTGTACCCCCAGTAGCTCCTATGATTGGGGAAGTCACACTGGGGTCACTTTGGGGGTCACTTCTGGTGTCTTTTCCCTCCTAAGCTGTAAATCTGGGGTGTCCCCTGATATTCGCTTGCACAGCTTATACATTCCCTGCCTGCCGCACCCAGTTGTGTTCTAATGATTTGGCGATTTTGCGTGATTTTGTCTTCACATTGGTAGAGGCTATATTTTCTTTATTTTTCTGCTGACGTGGCCATATAAGGGCTTGTTGTTTGCGGGATACGATGTATTTTGTAATGACACCATCTTGGGGTGCCTAAAACTTACTGATTACATTTTATTAACTCTTTTTTTGCTGGATTTAAAAGAGAAAAAATCAATTCTGGTATTGAGTTTTACCTTTTACATTTTTCGTCATGCAGCGTACAGTATAAGTAACATGTGACCTTTATTCTGCGGGTCGGTACGGTTACGGCGATACCTCATTTATGTTATTTTTTTATGCGATACTAAGTCTGCAGAACAAAAACAGATTTGGGGACATAAATCAGTGATTTTTGCATCGCAATCTTCTGAGAGGCGTAACATTTTTATTTTTCGCTTGACAGTGTTGGTTGAGGGCTAATTTTTTGTGGGACAACCTGTGCATTTTATTGGTACTAATTTGGGGTGCATATGACTTTTTGATCACTTTTTATAGCACATTTTGTAAGGTGAGATGGCGAAAAATCACTACTTCCGGCGGGTTTTTTCCTTTATTTTTTACCGCCGTTCACTGTGTACATTAAATATTGTTTCAGTTTTGTTGTACAGGTTGTTACGGACGCGACAATACCAAATATGTATTGTTTTTATTAATTTTTTGTGTTTTTTTTACATAATTCATTTTTTATAGAAAAAAGGGATTTTTGGGACTTTATAACTTTATTAATTATTTTCAAATACTTTATTTTTTTTTTTTACACTTTTTTTTTACTTGTTCTTGTGTCCCTATGGGACACATGGATCAGTGATTGCATGTATGCATGCAATCACTGATTCTCTACTGTAGACTGAGACACAGGCTGCAGTGACAGCCTGCACGTGTCTCACTCGAGAAACAGGAAGTGAGCTGTGCGGACGGGACAGCTCACTTCCAGAAGACGCCGGGAGCATCACCAGGTAAGTGAGTGCTCAGGGCTGTCTGGGGTCACTAACCAGACCCCAGACTACGTATTACAGATACCGGCACCCCCCGATCTCGCCGCGGGGGGTGCCGGCGGGGGGGGAGAGATCGCGGCACCCTTTGTTTGCGGTGATCATGTTTGACCATCGCAATCAAAGGGTTAAAACCTCCGATCGGTAAAAGTACCGACCGGAGGTTATGGAAAAGGGTGATAGCTGTCAGTAACAGCCATCACCCAGTTCCGATTCCGCCCGCTCAGCTAGTGAGCGGGTGGAATCACCATGACGTACAATTACTTCATGGTGCGCGAAGTACCTCGCGTCCATGACGTAATAGTACGTCAAAGGTCGCTAAGGGGTTAAAGTGAAAAACAGAGGTGGTTTATTGCCCCATATAGCAAAGTTTCAGCCCATATAAAATGAGTCTTTTTGAAACAATGTGCAGTGCAAAAATGAAGGTATATATAGTACAATATCAATTATTATAGTCAAATATCCATCCAATCCATACATGGTATAACTATACAATACAGTGTATACAAAATAAGCTCTTATACAAAAATCACGTCAGCTATCAAGGTCATATAGTTTACGGTACAGATGAAACGTAAACAGCTCCTGTACAATCATCATCAGTACAAATACATACATTGAGTTCAGGTATAACAATATTTTGACAATCATAACTAATGGGATCCAGATATAGAGTAGAAACTTGTCATATCAACATCCAGCGTGTATGCAGTCAAAGTGCGCATGCATGGTAAAACACCATGAGGGTAGCATGACGCTCGTTATTTGTCTATTCGCACATGTGCATATCGTCAGGCATCGCCTCAGTCGCCATATTGGAAAGTCCAGTTTTAGCATTTGCAATACATAGTTATACTACTTGGACCTCTATGCTATGCATTTTTTCTATACATGTGAAAGGCACTAGATTAAGTATAGTATTAGATTAATATACAGTATATATATATATATATATATATATTGTATATAATATATATATACGCCCAATCAAGGGACATTAGCAGTAATTTAGACGTGGACCACATGATTATACATTATGTCCGATGCTAGATATTATATGTCTGTGTTGGGGGCCGGTAAACAACTAGGTCTCTGTTTTTTAAATATAGGGGACATACATAGGAACCCGTATAAGTTGCCAGTCATCGGTGATTTGATTTGGATGGGTGATGAGTTCCCCAATGGCGTTTCATGAACTTTTGAACACTATAGACCCAACTGTTAAAATTACAGTGGTTTATTCGAAGGAAAGTGTTCAATTTGTGGATGTGACAGTACATTGTGTTGACAAGTCTTTTTTGTTACCACACTTTACATAAAACAGACTGATGTAAACAATTTATTAGTTTCCAGTAGTTCTCACCCCAGGAGTATGATTATCAAGTTACTATTTGGCCAATTAAGGAGGGTGGAGAAGCTACAATAGTGAGTGACCCCGATAATGTGAACAAGACTCTAAATAGTATGGAACAAAAATTTATCTCTACAGGTTACCCACCACGTGTAGTAATGAAACATAGGGTGGAAGTGGACAAAATAGATAGGGAAGAACTGTTGTTTACAACTCTTAAAAGTAACAAAAATAGAAGGATCCAATTTGTTTCCACTTAAACACAGCAAAACTGTGAAATTGGCAAGATCATTCAGTAACGTTGGCCGGTGTTAGGCTGGTGTATTCTCAATGTTTTTGAATTTCAGTGGCCACCCCTCTTTTTATATAGGAGGTCTATTAGTTTACATGATAAACTAGTTAAATCAGATAAAGGGTAAAAAAAAAGTACATTTGATATCCGGGTATCACATTGAAAGCAATAGGTAGAAAAGCCTTGCATTGAGTTCAATGGGTAGTGCGCGTAAGATCGAACCCATTGAAGTCAATGGGATTCTGTGTTACTGTGCTCACTCTGACACGTGTTTATGTGTGAGAATGAGCGGCACGTTACTCCGTGTAAACGCAGCCTTACGTTTAGGAGGGGATTGCACAAAAATGTTGAGACTTAGAGAGTTACATGGCAAAAACCATGGCGTTTTACAGTCAATGCACATTGCATAAAAATATGCTCAGCAGGAACACTGTGATTTCCGAAACCATCACAGTTTTAGAAATTGCAGCATGTCAATTATACCTATGAAAAAGCTGGCAGTTTCCATATAGGTATAATGGAGGTAGGAAGTCTGCCAAAGAAACATACGTACACTTTCTGTGAAAAGCCATGCAGGAAAAATGTGATGCATTGACGTCAGTTTTTCCAGTAGCGTTTTTTTTTGCTGTAGCCCGCTATTTATTTACCATCTGAATACACTGAGACTTCATGCTCTCAATACAGAATTTACCACAACCGTAGTAGTGTAGATGAGAACAGACGGAGGATGGCTTGTCCTACCTTTTCCTACAGAACTAGCTTCCAATATTAGTGTACTGATTATATTATATTATATTATTATATTTGGTATATTTGAAGACTGATTATTCTTTTTTCCTCTTTTTTTAGATACAGAAAACTGACACTCGAATTATCAACACAGAAAACCTGATGGAATCCAGATTACGTTTTTAGCTATATTTTTCTCTTTTTAATGTTTTTATTTGTGTAAAAGCTATGAAATACCATTTGGAGACATGATGCTCATCAATTGATGTGATATTCCACAAAAATAAAAAAAAAATCTAATTAGTGCACTTTTATATAGCTTTGGAGTAAACTCATCATTTAGATGTGTTGTCTATAGTGACCAGATATCTTCTAGACAGTCCAGTAAAAGGGTTTCCTCTTTGGAAGGTAAAGGTCACATTGGTATACTACATATATATGTAATGCTAGTGCCCTACCTTCTGCCAAGGACACTGGCCCTCGCAAGGGTTAATGATCATTGGAAGTTTATAAGGGTTTGTATGGCAGTTCCCTATATTTAAAATATTTAAAAAACTGAGGCCTAGATGGTTGTTACTGACTCCAACACAGACATATATTATCTTGTATCGGACATAAAGTATAGTCATGTGGTCTACTTCTAAATTACTGATAATTCCCTTTGACATAGTGAAAAACTCCCTAAGGGTGATAAAGGCAGTCTTTTCTTTGGCGCTATCTGTCAGGGGTATCTGCCAATATCCCTTAGTGAGATCAAGAGTAGATAAGTACTGGGCCCCTCCCAGCCTCTCAATAAGTTCATCTACTCGAGGCATGGGATAGGCGTCAAACTTAGAAACCTCGTTCAGTTTCCTGTAGTCATTGCAGAAACGCAATGTCCCATCCGTTTTGGGAACTAGAACAATGGGACTGGCCCATTCACTTTTGGACTCCTCAATGACTCTCAATTTCAGCATTTTCTGCATCTCCCCTGAAATGGCTTGTCGGCGAGCCTCGGGGACCCGATACGACCTCATCCGTACTTTCACATGGGGCTCAGTAACAATATCATGTTTGATTAGGCATGTACCCCCGGGTTGCTCACAGTCTGCGCTGGGGTCAATGTCTCTGGCTGGAGCCACTTCCGGGTGAGTTGTACAAGGTGATGCATTTGTGACCTTGGTGGTAACGCCTCCTGGTATTCCCAATCATGGACTCTTTGAGCCCGGACATTCTGGTCCACACCCAGTCGGCCAAGATCTCTTCCTTCACGCGCTGGTAATCACATCCATCCTGTCCACTCAGGTCAAAATAAGCTTGCTGGGGCTCAGCAACTAAGAAAGGAGCCAACACCTCTGCCTAGAGCTGCGGTGGAAGACTCTCACAGGTGGCCACTCTTTCAAACCCAGTCAGATAGGCCTCTACGTTGTCCTCTGGTGTCATCTTGGTCAACGCTTTACGACCTCTTTTCTGGCATCCCGCTCTTGCTTTGCTGGGTCGGCCTTTTGCTGAGCAGCCAGCAATATGGACATCTGCTTGGCCAAAAGATGGCTCTTCCTGCCTTTCCTTTTTTAAGCCCCATTGTAGCATGCATGGTTTTATGGTTTTATAGACTATAAATGCTCTTCTAAGAATTCTGCGAAAAGAATATGCAAATAATATCCCCGTATTGCAGCTCTACTCCTATTTAAGTGAATGGAAGTATAGCTGAAGTACTCTGGTGTTGCGATAAGACAATAGATGACACCTTCTGTTTCTGGCACCATCCACTGTATTTTGTCTCATGCCATAGGATGGCAGGTATGGTGTACCATGTGTTGGATCAGTGGCGTAACTACCGTGGTAGCAGCAGTAGCAGCTGCCACAGGGCCCGGGACATTAGGGGCCCGGTGGCAGCCGCTACCGCTGCGTTTTTTTTTTTTTTTTTTTTTTAATAGGCCGTTACCGGCTGGAGTTACTCCAGCCGCTAACGGGCCCTATATACTTACCGATTCTGGCAGGGGCCGGGATCGGTAAGTGACACTGCGGGCCCCACAAGCACTATTATACTCGGGGGTCTTTTCGGACCCCCGAGTATAATGATCGGAAGTGCAGGAGAGGTAACTGAACATAAAAAACTGTGTTACTTACCTCTCCAGGCTCCGCGCAGGCTTCGGCCTACTTGTGTGACGTCTCAGACGTCACATGATCGGGGCCTGTGTCCTTATGCGTCGCGACGCAGGCTCCCGGTCACATGACGTCCCTGACGTCATTGAAGATGGCCGCCAGCGGGGAGTCGGGAGACAGGTAAGTTAGTGTTTTTTTTTTTTAATGTTGTTCTTCCCCTGGGTCTCCGATTATTATACTCTGGGGTCTGAAAAGACCCCAGAGTATAATAATTGTTAATGGGTGTCCACAACGGGGCATAATAGTGGGTGAAGGGGCCACAATGGGGGATAATACTGTGTGCAGGGCCACTATGGGGGATAATAGTGTGTGCAGGGGCCACTATGGGGTATAATACTGTGTGCAGGGGCCACTATGGGGTATAATAATGTGTGCAGGGGCCACTATGGGATATAATACTGTGTTCAGGGGCCACTATGGTGCATAATAGTGTGTGCAGGGGCCACTATGGGGTATAATACTGTGTGCAGGGGCCACTATGGGGTATAATACTGTGTGCAGGGGCCACTATGGGATATAATAATGTGTGCAGGGGCCACTATGGGTTATAATAATGTGTGCAGGGGCCACTATGGGGTATAATAATGTGTGCAGGGGCCACTATGGGGTATAATAATGTGTGCAGGGGCCACTATGGGGTATAATAATGTATGCAGGGGCCACTATAGAGCGTAATAGTGTGCGTAGGAATGCGGGGGGGTGGGGGTCGTGCGGGGTTTTCGGCGTTGGTCGGGGTTTTCGATGTCAGCCGGGGGGGGGGGGGGAGGGGGCCATGTCAAAGGTTCGCCACGGGGCCCCACCATTCCTAGTTACGCCACTGTGTTGGATCCTCCCCAATCTTATACTGATAACCTGTTGACAGGGTAGGTCATCATCATCAAAAATGACACAGAGCCTGGACAACCCCTTTGAAGGAAGTCTGTCACCAGATAGAGGTAAATCAAACAGTACATTCCCCTTCTAAATTGGTGCCTTTGTTGCTAAGATATCAATGTTTTGTCAGTATGAAAATGAGCTGTTTGAAGCAATAAGGTGTTGACGTTGCTCCAAAGAGTTAATTTGCATGTTAACAAATATGGCAATATCTAAGCAATGGAGGCACCAATTCACAAGGGGTAAACACTGTTTGATTCAGGTGACCCTAGCCTATCTATCTGCAGGGCTGGGTTGATATGCTGGGTTCTGGTGACAAACTCCCTTTAAGTTTTTTTTTTATTATTTATTTTATTGAAAAGGGAGCATATAGAAATTAAAAAACATTACAAGTCAGTGTTGTTGTCCAAAAGCCACATTAGACATTACATAACAGTGGTCAATGAAAGCAGATCATGGAAGGCAGTTGGCATTAGCACTATGGATACACCATCTAGCTATTATCATAAAGGAGGTAAAATGAAGGTATATTAGTTAAACATTAGAGATGAGCGAACAGTGTTCTATCGAACTCATATTCGATCGGATATTAGGCTGTTCGGCATGTTCGAATCGAATCGAACACCGCGTGGTAAAGTGCGCCATTACTCGATTCCCCTCCCACCTTCCCTGGCGCCTTTTTTGCTCCAATAACAGCGCAGGGTAGGTGGGACAGGAACTACGACACCGGTGACGTTGAGAAAAGTAGGCAAAACCCATTGGCTGCCGAAAACATGTGACCTCTAATTTAAAAGAACAGCGCCGCCCAGGTTCGCGTCATTCTGAGCTTGCAATTCACCGAGGACGGAGGTTTCCGTCCAGCTAGCTAGGGCTTAGATTCTGGGTAGGCAGGGACAGGCTAGGATAGGAAGGAGAAGACAACCAACAGCTCTTATAAGAGCTAAATTCCAGGGAGAAGCTTGTCAGTGTAACGTGGCACTGACGGGCTCAATCGCCGCAACCCAGCTTTCCCAGGATCCTGAATGGAATACACTGTCAGTGTATTCCCGTATACCCGATATATACCCCCGATACCCGTTCCAACGGTGTGCCCCCCCACCTTCACCCCAGAAATACCCTGCAAGTCCCCTAGCAATAGAATTGGGGCTATATACACCCACTATTTTTGCTACTGCCATATAGTGCCATTGTCTGACTGGGAATTCAAAGAATATATTGGGGTTACGTGCACCCACAATTTTTACTACTGGTATACAGTGCCAGTTTCTGACTGGGAATTCAAAGAATATATTGGGGTTATAAATACCCTCATTTCTTGCTACTGCCATATAGTGCCAGTTTCTGACTGGTAATTCAAAGAATATATTGGGGTTATAAATACCCTCATTTCTTGCTACTGGTATATAGTGCCATTGTCTGACTGGGAATTCAAAGAATATATTGGGGTTACGTGCACCCACAATTTTTACTACTGGTATACAGTGCCAGTTTCTGACTGGGAATTCAAAGAATATATTGGGGTTACAAATACCCTCATTTCTTGCCACTGCCATATAGTGCCAATTTCTGACTGGTAATTCAAAGAATATATTGGGGTTACGTGCACCCACAATTTTTACTACTGGTATACAGTGCCATTGTCTGACTGGGAATTCAAAGAATATATTGGGGTTATAAATACCCTCATTTCTTGCTACTGCCATATAGTGCCAGTTTCTGACTGGGAATTCAAAGAATATATTGGGGTTACGTGCACCCACAATTTTTACTACTGGTATACAGTGCCATTGTCTGACTGGGAATTCAAAGAATATATTGGGGTTATAAATACCCTCATTTCTTGTTACTGGTATATAGTGCCATTGTCTGACTGGGAATTCAAAGAATATATTGGGGTTACGTGCACCCACAATTTTTACTACTGGTATACAGTGCCAGTTTCTGACTGGGAATTCAAAGAATATATTGGGGTTACAAATACCCTCATTTCTTGCTACTGCCATATAGTGCCAGTTTCTGACTGGTAATTCAAAGAATATATTGGGGTTACGTGCACCCACAATTTTTACTACTGGTATACAGTGCCAGTTTCTGACTGGGAATTCAAAGAATATATTGGGGTTACAAATACCCTCATTTCTTGCTACTGCCATATAGTGCCAGTTTCTGACTGGTAATTCAAAGAATATATTGGGGTTATAAATACCCTCATTTCTTGCTACTGGTATATAGTGCCATTGTCTGACTGGGAATTCAAAGAATATATTGGGGTTACGTGCACCCACAATTTTTACTACTGGTATACAGTGCCATTGTCTGACTGGGAATTCAAAGAATATATTGGGGTTATAAATACCCTCATTTCTTGCTACTGCCATATAGTGCCAGTTTCTGACTGGGAATTCAAAGAATATATTGGGGTTATAAATACCCTCATTTCTTGCTACTGCCATATAGTGCCAGTTTCTGACTGGGAATTCAAAGAATATATTGGGGTTATAAATACCCTCATTTCTTGCTACTGGTATATAGTGCCATTGTCTGACTGGGAATTCAAAGAATATATTGGGGTTACGTGCACCCACAATTTTTACTACTGGTATACAGTGCCAGTTTCTGACTGGGAATTCAAAGAATATATTGGGGTTATAAATACCCTCATTTCTTGCTACTGCCATATAGTGCCAGTTTCTGACTAGTAATTCAAAGAATATATTGGGGTTATAAATACCCTCATTTCTTGCTACTGGTATATAGTGCCATTGTCTGACTGGGAATTCAAAGAATATATTGGGGTTACGTGCACCCACAATTTTTACTACTGGTATACAGTGCCAGTTTCTGACTGGGAATTCAAAGAATATATTGGGGTTACAAATACCCTCATTTCTTGCTACTGCCATATAGTGCCAGTTTCTGACTGGTAATTCAAAGAATATATTGGGGTTACGTGCACCCACAATTTTTACTACTGGTATACAGTGCCATTGTCTGACTGGGAATTCAAAGAATATATTGGGGTTATAAATACCCTCATTTCTTGCTACTGCCATATAGTGCCAGTTTCTGACTGGGAATTCAAAGAATATATTGGGGTTACGTGCACCCACAATTTTTACTACTGGTATACAGTGCCATTGTCTGACTGGGAATTCAAAGAATATATTGGGGTTATAAATACCCTCATTTCTTGCTACTGCCATATAGTGCCAGTTTCTGACTGGGAATTCAAAGAATATATTGGGGTTACGTGCACCCACAATTTTTACTACTGGTATACAGTGCCATTGTCTGACTGGGAATTCAAAGAATATATTGGGGTTATAAATACCCTCATTTCTTGCTACTGGTATATAGTGCCATTGTCTGACTGGGAATTCAAAGAATATATTGGGGTTACGTGCACCCACAATTTTTACTACTGGTATACAGTGCCAGTTTCTGACTGGGAATTCAAAGAATATATTGGGGTTACAAATACCCTCATTTCTTGCTACTGCCATATAGTGCCAGTTTCTGACTGGTAATTCAAAGAATATATTGGGGTTACGTGCACTCACAATTTTTACTACTGGTATACAGTGCCATTGTCTGACTGGGAATTCAAAGAATATATTGGGGTTATAAATACCCTCATTTCTTGCTACTGCCATATAGTGCCAGTTTCTGACTGGTAATTCAAAGAATATATTGGGGTTATAAATACCCTCATTTCTTGCTACTGGTATATAGTGCCATTGTCTGACTGGGAATTCAAAGAATATATTGGGGTTACGTGCACCCACAATTTTTGCTACTGGTATATAGTGCCAATTTCTAACTGGGAATTCAAAATGCGCAAGGCTCCCGGAAAGGGACGTGGACGAGGCCGTGGGCGAGGTCGGGGGAATGGTTCTGGGGAGCAAGGTAGCAGTGAAGCCACAGGGCGTCCCGTGCCTACTCCTGTGGGGCAGCAAGCATTGCGCCACTCCACAGTGCCAGGGTTGCTTGCCACATTAACTAAACTGCAGGGTACAAACCTTAGTAGGCCCGAGAACCAGGAACAGGTCTTGCAATGGCTGTCAGAGAACACTTACAGCACATTGTCCAGCAGCCAGTCAGACTCTGCCTCCTCTCCTCCTATTACCCAACAGTCTTGTCCTCCTTCCTCCCAAAATTCCCAAGCTTCACAGAACAATAACCCCAACTGTCCCTGCTCCCCAGAGCTGTTCTCCGCTCCTTTCATTGTCCCTCAACCTGCCTCTCCACGTCACGATTCCACGAACCTAACAGAGGAGCATCTGTGTCCAGATGCTCAAACACTAGAGTCTCCTCCATCTCCGTTCGATTTGGTGGTGGATGACCAGCAACCCACCCTCATCGACGATGATGTGACGCAGTTGCCGTCAGGGCATCCAGTTGACCGGCGCATTGTGCGGGAGGAGGAGATGAGACAGGAGTTGGAAGAGGAAGTGGTGGATGATGAGGACACTGACCCGACCTGGACAGGGGGGATGTCAAGCGGGGAAAGTAGTGTGGATGTTGAGGCAAGTGCAGCACCAAAAAGGGTAGCTAGAGGCAGAGGCAGAGGTCAGCAGCTTAGGCGAAGCCAGGCCACACCCGGAATCTCCCAAGATGTTCCAGTTCGTACCCAGCCCCGAAAAACTCCCACCTCGAGGGCACGTTTCTCGAAGGTGTGGAGTTTTTTCAAGGAATGCGCCGAGGACAGATATAGTGTTGTCTGCACAATTTGCCTCTCGAAATTGATTAGGGGCTCTGAGAAGAGCAACCTGTCCACCACTTCAATGCGCCGTCATTTGGAATCCAAGCACTGGAATCAGTGGCAGGCAGCAACGGCAGGACAAAGGCCGCCTGCCGTTCACGCCACTGCCACTGCCTCTGCCACTGCCTCTGCCTCTGCCACTGCCACTGCTGACTGTGCTGGCGATGCACTCCAGAGGACGAGCCAGGACACCACTTCATCTGCCTCCGCCACTTTGTTGACTTCTCCCTCATCCTCCCCTGTTCCTGTCTTATCTCCTTCTCCTGCACCATCAAAGGCACCATCAGGCGCTTCTTTACAACAACCCACCATCTCTCAGACATTGGAGCGGCGGCAGAAATACACTGCTAACCACCCACACGCGCAAGCCTTGAACGCCAACATCGCTAAACTGCTGGCCCAGGAGATGTTGGCGTTCCGGCTTGTTGAAACTCCCGCCTTCCTGGACCTGATGGCAACTGCGGCACCTCGCTATGCCGTCCCTAGCCGTCACTACTTCTCCCGGTGTGCCGTCCCCGCCTTGCACCAGCACGTGTCACTCAACATCAGGCGGGCCCTTAGTTCCGCGCTTTGCACAAAGGTCCACTTGACCACCGACGCGTGGACAAGTGCATGCAGACAGGGACGCTACATTTCACTGACGGCACACTGGGTGAATGTAGTTGAGGCTGGGACTGCTTCCCAAACTGGCCCGGTGTACCTCGTCTCCCCGCCTAACATTCCTGGCAGGGACACGAGAAGAACACCCCCCTCCTCCTCCTCCTCTACCGCCTCCTCCTCCGCCACCGCCTCCTCCTCCGCCACCGCCTCCTCCTCCGCTGTTAGATTGACCCCAGCTACGAGTTGGAAACGTTGCAGCACTGGCGTTGGTAGACGTCAGCAGGCTGTGCTGAAGCTGATCAGCTTGGGGGACAGACAGCACACTGCCTCCGAGGGATGCCCTCCTCGATGAGACGGCAATATGGTTTGAGCCGCTGCACCTGGGCCCAGGCATGGTCGTTTGTGATAACGGCCGGAACCTGGTAGCAGCTCTGGAGCTTGCCGGACTCCAACATGTTCCATGCCTGGCCCACGTCTTCAACCTAGTGGTGCAACGTTTCCTAAAGAGCTACCCCAATGTTCCAGAGCTACTGGTGAAAGTGCGGCGCATGTGCGCCCACTTTCGCAAGTCGACAGTAGCCGCTGCTAGCTTAAAATCTCTCCAGCAACGCCTGCATGTGCCACAACACCGGCTTTTGTGCGACGTCCCCACACGCTGGAACTCAACGTTTCAGATGTTGAATAGAGTGGTTGAGCAGCAGAGACCTTTGATGGAATACCAGCTACAAAACCCTAGGGTGCCACAAAGTCAGCTGCCTCAGTTTCACATCCATGAGTGGCCATGGATGAGAGACCTTTGTGACATCCTACGGGTCTTTGAGGAGTCCACAAGGAGGGTGAGCTCTGAGGATGCGATGGTGAGCCTTACAATCCCGCTCTTGTGTGTTCTGAGAGAATCCCTGATTGACATCAGGGATAACTCAGATCACACAGAGGAGTTAGGGATAGCATCCGATCCGTCACAGCTGGAGAGTAGGTCCACACATCTGTCCGCTTCACTGCGTTTAATGGAGGAGGAGGAGGAGGAGGAGGAGGAGGAAGAAGAGTTGTCCGATGATGTGATGGTGATACAGGAGGCTTCCGGGCAACTTCGAATCGTCCCATTGTTGCAGCGCGGATGGGTAGACATGGAGGATGAGGAGGAAATGGAGATTGAACTTTCCGGTGGGGCCAGAGGAGTCATGCCAACTAACACTGTGGCAGACATGGCTGAGTTCATGTTGGGGTGCTTTACAACTGACAAGCGTATTGTCAAAATCATGGAGGACAACCAGTACTGGATCTTTGCTATCCTTGACCCCCGGTATAAAAACAACATCTCGTCTTTTATTCCGGTAGAGGGGAGGGCCAATCGCATCAATGCTTGCCACAGGCAATTGGTGCAGAATATGATGGAGATGTTTCCAGCATGTGACGTTGGCGGCAGGGAGGGCAGTTCCTCCAGTAGGCAACCAAGTTCTCACCGGTCCACACAAACGAGGGGCACACTGTCTAAGGTCTGGGACACCTTGATGGCACCCCCTCGCCAAAGTGCCGCCACGGAGGGTCCTAGTGTCACCAGGCGTGAGAAGTATAGGCGCATGTTGCGGGAATACCTTTCCGACCACAGCCCTGTCCTCTCCGACCCCTCTGCGCCCTACACGTATTGGGTGTCGAAGTTGGACCTGTGGCTTGAACTTGCCCTATATGCCTTGGAGGTGCTGTCCTGTCCTGCCGCCAGCGTCCTATCTGAGAGGGTGTTCAGTGCAGCCGGTGGCATCATCACTGACAAGCGCACCCGTCTGTCAGCTGAGAGTGCCGACCGGCTCACTTTGATAAAAATGAACCACCACTGGATAGAGCCTTCATTTTTGGGCCCGCCTGTGTAAAGCACCCCAACATGAAACTCCATGTCTGTACTCAACCTCTCCAATTCCTCCGCATCCTCATACTCATCCACCATAAGCGTTGCACAATTCTGCTAATACTAGGCTCCCTCCACCCTGATTTCCCCCAACTCTGCTGGTTAGAGGCTCCCTCCACCCTGATTTCCACCAACTCTGCTGGTTAGAGGCTCCCTCCACCCTGCTTTCCCACAACTCTGCTGGTTAGAGGCTCCCTCCACCCTGCTTTCCCACAACTCTGCTGGTTAGAGGCTCCCTCCACCCTGCTTTCCCACAACTCTGCTGGTTAGAGGCTCCCTCCACCCTGCTTTCCCACAACTCTGCTGGTTAGAGGCTCCCTTCACCCTGATTTCCACCAACTCTGCTGGTTAGAGGCTCCCTCCACCCTGCTTTCCCACAACTCTGCTGGTTAGAGGTTCCCTCCACCCTGATTTCCACCAACTCTGCTGGTTAGAGGCTCCCTCCACCATGAATTGGTCCAAACTGGGCTGTTTAGCGGCTCCCTCCACCATGAATTGGTCCAAACTGGGCTGTTTAGAGGCTCCCTCCACCATGAATTGGTCCAAACTGGGGTTTTTAGAGGCTCCCTCCACCATGAATTGGTCCAAACTGGGCTGGTTAGAGGCTCCCTCCACCATGAATTTGCCCAAACTGGCCTGTTTAGAGGCTCCCTCCACCATGAATTGGTCCAAACTGGGGTTTTTAGAGGCTCTCTCCACCATGAATTGGTCCAAACTGGGCTGTTTAGAGGCTCCCTCCATCATGAATTGGTCCAAACTGGGGTTTTTAGAGGCTCCCTCCACCATGAATTGGTCCAAACTGGGGTTTTTAGAGGCTCCCTCCACCATGAATTGGTCCAAACTGGGGTTTTTAGAGGCTCCCTCCACCATGAATTTGCCCAAACTGGGCTGTTTAGAGGCTCCCTCCACCATGAATTGGTCCAAACTGGGCTGTTTAGAGGCTCCCTCCGCCATGAATTGGTCCAAACTGGGGTTTTTAGAGGCTCCCTCCACCATGAATTGGTCCAAACTGGGGGTTTTTAGAGGCTCCCTCCACCATGAATTTGCCCAAACTGGGCTGTTTAGAGGCTCCCTCCACCATGAATTGGTCCAAACTGGGGTTTTTAGAGGCTCCCTCCACCATGAATTGGTCCAAACTGGGGTTTTTAGAGGCTCCCTCCACCATGAATTGGTCCAAACTGGGGTTTTTAGAGGCTCCCTCCACCATGAATTTGCCCAAACTGAGCTGTTTAGAGGCTCCCTCCACCATGAATTGGTCCAAACTGGGGTTTTTAGAGGCTCCCTCCACCATGAATTGGTCCAAACTGGGGGTTTTTAGAGGCTCCCTCCACCATGAATTTGCCCAAACTGGGCTGTTTAGAGGCTCCCTCCATCATGAATTGGTCCAAATTGGGGTTTTTAGAGGCTCCCTCCACCATGAATTGGTCCAAACTGGGGTTTTTAGAGGCTCCCTCCACCATGAATTGGTCCAAACTGGGCTGTTTAGAGGCTCCCTCCACCATGAATTTGCCCAAACTGGGCTGTTTAGAGGCTCCCTCCACCATGAATTGGTCCAAACTGGGCTGTTTAGAGGCTCCCTCCACCATGAATTGGTCCAAACTGGGGTTTTTAGAGTCTCCCTCCACCATGAATTGGTCCAAACTGGGGGTTTTTAGAGGCTCCCTCCACCATGAATTGGTCCAAACTGGGCTGTTTAGAGGCTCCCTCCACCATGAATTGGTCCAAACTGGGGTTTTTAGAGGCTCCCTCCACCATGAATTTGCCCAAACTGGGCTGTTTAGAGGCTCCCTCCACCATGAATTTGCCCAAACTGAGCTGTTTAGAGGCTCCCTCCACCATGAATTGGTCCAAACTGGGGTTTTTAGAGGCTCCCTCCACCATGAATTGGTCCAAACTGGGGTTTTTAGAGGCTCCCTCCACCATGAATTGGTCCAAACTGGGCTGTTTAGAGGCTCCCTCCACCATGAATTGGTCCAAACTGGGGTTTTTAGAGGCTCCCTCCACCATGAATTGGTCCAAACTGGGGTTTTTAGAGGCTCCCTCCACCATGAATTGGTCCAAACTGGGGTTTTTAGAGGCTCCCTCCACCATGAATTGGTCCAAACTGGGCTGTTTAGAGGCTCCCTCCACCATGAATTTGCCCAAACTGGGCTGTTTAGAGGCTCCCTCCATCATGAATTGGTCCAAACTGGGGTTTTTAGAGGCTCCCTCCACCATGAATTGGTCCAAACTGGGGTTTTTAGAGGCTCCCTCCACCATGAATTGGTCCAAACTGGGGTTTTTAGAGGCTCCCTCCACCATGAATTGGTCCAAACTGGGGTTTTTAGAGGCTCCCTCCACCATGAATTGGTCCAAACTGGGCTGTTTAGAGGCTCCCTCCACCATGAATTTGCCCAAACTGGGCTGTTTAGAGGCTCCCTCCACCATGAATTGGTCCAAACTGGGGTTTTTAGAGGCTCCCTCCACCATGAATTGGTCCAAACTGGGGTTTTTAGAGGCTCCCTCCACCATGAATTGGTCCAAACTGGGGTTTTTAGAGGCTCCCTCCACCATGAATTTGCCCAAACTGAGCTGTTTAGAGGCTCCCTCCACCATCAATTGGTCCAAACTGGGGTTTTTATAGGCTCCCTCCACCATGAATTTGCCCAAACTGGGCTGTTTAGAGGCTCCCTCCATCATGAATTGGTCCAAACTGGGGTTTTTAGAGGCTCCCTCCACCATGAATTGGTCCAAACTGGGGTTTTTAGAGGCTCCCTCCACCATGAATTGGTCCAAACTGGGCTGTTTAGAGGCTCCCTCCAGCATGAATTGGTCCAAACTGGGGTTTTTAGAGGCTCCCTCCACCATGAATTGGTCCAAACTGGGGTTTTTAGAGGCTCCCTCCACCATGAATTGGTCCAAACTGGGGTTTTTAGAGGCTCCCTCCACCATGAATTTGCCCAAACTCTGCTGGTTAGAGGCTCAATCCACCCTGATTTTCAAAACAAATGTTGGTGCCAACCTCAACTTACTACAAGGGCCAAATTCACTGCTGGTGACAAGCTCTCCTCACTGCAAGTGCCAAATACACATGTTTCAAGGTGTTTTCCTACTGTCAGAGAGGTGGTATTGAGTGTGTAAAGTGTGTAGTTGTTAGGCTGTGATGTTGGGGTAATAGAGGGTCTTTGGTGTGTTAGATGCCCCCAGACATGCTTCCCCTGCTGTCCCAGTGTCATTCCAGGGTGTTGGTATCATTTCCTGGGGTGTCATAGTGGACTTGGTGACCCTCCAGACACGGATTTGGGTTTCCCCCTTAACGAGTATCTGTTCCCCATAGACTATAATGGGGTTCGAAACCCGTTCGAACACACGAACATTGAGCGGCTGTTCGAATCGAATTTCGAACCTCGAACATTTTAGTGTTCGCTCATCTCTATTAAACATCAGAAAGTAAAGGGAGGTGTGAGGCATGCCGATTTCAAAGCTAAAGACCAAAGAGATCAGTGTTTTTGAGTCAGTAAAAACTGTTGTAAATGGAGAAGGATATCATTGACCCCCAAAGTTTTTTCAGTAGGTAAGGATTATACTGCAAAATTGTAGTATTTTTCTGTGAGGTTACTGCACAATCAGGAACTATCTTTAACTAATGGGCTTTAGGAGGATTGAAATTTGGATGTGCACCTCTGATTCTAGGTTCACACTAGTGATTGGGTCCACATTGGGACCTGAAAGACGGAGAGCCTGTCTGCTAAAAATCAGTTACCTTCAGACCCCATAGAATATAATTGATTTTAGACAGAATCTGCAGCAGAGTCTACTACGGCGATTTCAAGACAGATGTGAACCTAGCCTGAGAGGGTAAGACTTGGTTCATCTCCTTTATTATTTGTATTGCGACAGAGCCACTAGTGGACATTTTGATATTATTTTTTTGCTAGTTTGGAGTCCACAATATGAACTTTATGTATGGCTGTACAGTTTTGAATGTTGAGTTATATTGTCAGACCAGCTTTATTGTATTTGATTGAAAGTTAAGTTTTAATATTCACCTGTTGTATTTTTAAATACCACGTCTGCTAAAAGAATGGGGCTGAATACCATGAATTTACCAACACTGTAACTGAAGTGCAACATATTGCTGGATGTCCCAAGGTAAATCTGACAGCTTCCCATAACCAACTCTGACTGCTTTTGGTCATGTCATTTCAGAATGTGGAAGAAACATTGACCTAAACTACAGTATATACTATAAGGCTGAATCATCCTTTAAAAGAAACTGTTGGTTTGTTGAGCAAACATCACATTACATACCACATTCCTGTATACTGTAAACCTCCGATTAGTGTTAATGTTTTACTATGCACTTTATTACTTGCCTGAATTCCTAACCCTTCTAAGCAAATAGTATACCACAGCAATGAATATGAGGTATGGATTGCTCAAATACTCTTTTAACCTTTCCCCTTCCAGTCACTGTCAAGTGCAGGACCCTTTTCCCGTTTACTTGCCTATTTTACTTACTTTACATAATCTATATTTTTTTTTTACAATATTTGCACATTATTCTGTTTAGTTTCATTACTACAGACAGAGTTCTCAGCATATATTTATATACATATGCAGATACATACAGTACAGTGTCAAATTTCCAATCACTTAGCAATGATTGTATCCAAAGGGTATATTTACATATGGCATATTTACTTCACAAATTTCTGCAAAAATATGTACTATACAGTATATCTGAATGTGATGTAGATCTGTGTTGAGTGACATATACTGTTAAAGGACCCTGATGCCTCAAAAATGCACAGAAAAATAATAAAATCTCCAAATCCTTCCTCCATTAATCTTCTCCTGTGCTTTAATTCTGTTTTGGTTCATGTTGCAGTTAGAACGAAAAAACATATAAAAATATTCTCTGTGTGTCTCAGGAACTCAGCAATTGCTGCTCCTTTCCATACAGTAATGTGACTATTTGTAATACAACTGGTTGCTGCAGGAGCCTCCGTGCTGTACCCTATTTACAGTAGGACAATATGGTCATTAAATCTGACATGTTGGGTAAACTCCACCCTTTTACAGGTCTGAGGACAAGGTGGAGTAGGCCAGCAGAAGACTAAGGCTCGGTTCACATCTGCGTTCGAGTTTCCATTCGGGGAGTCCACTTGGGGACCCCCTGAACAGAAACCTACTGTATATGCATTAAAAAGCAATTATCTAAGGAAACCACATGGACCCCATAAACTATAATGAGGTCTGGGTGGTTTTCGTCAGTTTCCGCACAAATCATACAAAGAGAAAACTGCTGCTTGCAGGACTTTCCTCTGCGCATGTTTCATGCGTAAACCACACGGACCCCATTATAGTCTAATGGGTCTGCGGGTTTCCCAGGTAACCGCTTTTTAATGCATATAGGTTTCCATTTGGGGGATCCCCAAGCGGACTTCCCGAACACCGATGTGAATGGGGCCTAACACCTTTGTCTCTGCAGTATTTGTGTCTCGATTTTTTTTGTTTTATTTTATGGGATTAGTGTTCCTTAAAATACAATGTACTAGTAATATTTATATTTAAGTTTTTTTTTAATGTATTATAATAACAGAACATTGTATTCATATTAATGGAACAAATATTTCCATTTGGCTTTTATTTAAAGTGTATTATTGTAAGTCTTTCCTTTTACCCACCCTGAAATGAGCTGCAGTAGCCTAGAGCCTATGTTGTATTCTAGTTTCTTTTATGTTGCTACTTTTATAAGAATGCTCAGTATGTTCCTTTGAAAACCACTTCCTGCCTTCATGAATAAATACTTCAAAATAACATGATCTACTCTTCACATAATAACACTTGAAATCAACTAGTGATATTTATTTTTATGTTCTTGTAATAAGTCCTGAAACAATTAAACGTATAGTATAGGATAGAAAGGAACACATACTCCTAAACCTTTTAAAAGGGGTTGTCCAGTTTCAAAGCAATATTAAGAGACAAAAGTTATTGTTTGTATAATGAAAAGTTTTCCAATATACTTTCTGTATCAATTCCACGTGTTTTTTTTTTTTAGCTCTCTGCTTGCTGCCATTCATAGTGTTTACTTCAGTGGATATAAATTAGTCCGTGGTCATGTGTGTCCATCACATGACCATGGACTGTATATCACATGAACATGGACTGTATATCACATGAACATGGACTGTATATCACATGAACTGTATATCACATGACCATGGACTGTATATCACATGAACTGTATATCACATGACCATGGACTGTATATCACATGACCATGGACTGTATATCACATGAACATGGACTGTATATCACATGAACTTTATATCACATGACCATGGACGGTATATCACATTACCATGGACTGTATATCACATGACCATGGACTGTATATCACATGAACTGTATATCACATGACCATGGACTGTATATCACATGACCATGGACTGATTTTTATCCAATATAAGTTAGCAGAATGACTGACAGCAAGTGGAGATCTAGAAACAGTTAGGAATTAATGCAGAACGTCTATGGGAAAATTGCAGAACTTTTCATTATACAAACAATAACATTTCTCTCTCAATATTGGTCTGAAACTAGACAACCCCATTAATATAACCTTTTAGATCATGATTGAGAAAAATGTGGCTTGTGTTTACAGAGACAGCATATACATAATTTATATCTAATATTAAATTTAAATATCAACTGTGTAAACACGTCTTATTTTCACTTTATGCAAAAGAGTCAGTTCAAAAAGAAGCTGTCATGTCAAAAGGCTGCCATATGGATGACGGTAGAGAGTGACATGGCATCAAGTAGCCTGGTTAGTATAAATAGCTTACAGATTATTTACATTTAGATTTTGAAGAATATGTTTGGGCAATGTGATACATGTACTTCAGTAAGAAAAAATACATTTATAGCTTATACCGTATCATTCAAAAGTATGGTATTTGTAAATGTCATTCTTAGACCTTATGCACATAACAGAGTTTGCTGTCCAAGGGGGCTCTGGTGCTGCATTGCAAACATTATGGAGCATGTCCTATAATACTCCATAAAATTGGATGAGAAAGTAGCAGAACCATAGAATCTCATCCACTTTACAGTTAATGCAGCATTTTTCACCACGGCCTTTCCACTGTGGCCAAATGCTATGAGCTGACAACGTAGGCCCCACGCCCTTATAGTGAGGTTTTTATTTTCTGATTGTAGTTATTCTGTTTTCTGCACATGGATATGGGAATGGCCATGTAGCAGTTGACAGCATTTAAATATATGCTTTACAGGACCATAGAAATAGTTAGATCGGAAATAATTCATTGAGAGTCATGTTCTGCGACCTGTGTTTTTTTAAACCATGTTTCCAATCTCTCTTGTACATCAGTGTACCTTTTTTAAGTGGTTGATCTCTAAAGACTTGATCTATATCACTGAGCAGGAATGCTACCTGACCTGTAGGAGTATGGGGAGCTGTAGAGATCACTAATATGCATGTTTATAATAGTATTGTGCCTGTCACAGCACAACAGAGACCTGTATTTGTAGGCAGACAGTAGTTTTTCTTATTCTGGTTATTAAGTACTTGCTACATAATTGGAGCATCAATTTTATTTTTTTTGTTTTCCAATAGATCTATGGAAATGGAATAGGCAAGACAGGCAGGGAAATAAGGTGTATGACAACATGACAAAGTCATAAAATAAGGATAACCAATAACTAGACAGAATAAAATAGAGTATCAAAAGGCAGGAGAACTGGATGGACAGTCAGACTAGATCACATACACAGACTATATACCGTGTAAGAAAACCAGGTCAGATAGTACAGTATGTATATGCTTTATTTTAATTTAAGGCAAGAGAAAGACAGAACTGTCTCCAGATGCAGCTCTGCCCCTCAGACTGCTAAGGCTCTGGTATATCTGTTCTTAGCTGTCCCAGAGCCACTCCCCCTGCCGGTAATGTCAGTATAATGCACTCTCAACGTGCTGTGATTATACTGAAAGCAGATTATGTTGCGTGCCATGAAAATAATAATTCACCAAAAATTCTATATTCTTGTGGGGTTTCCTCCAACTTTGATATGTGCATATAGAAAGAAGTTCTTTGACAACACAAACAGGTATACTAAATATAAATGTGAAAATGAATGTATCCCTGTAATATTCAATATTCTATGTTTTGTAGGAAATTGCAATATTCTGCACAATGTTAGCTTCCATCTACTAGCCATGTGAGTTCTTGGGATATAGGTTGCAAGCAATAAAAGCCAGGTGGTTTATCCATATGGAAGACTAGGGCTCTTGTATGATCAGATATTCCTGTGTCGTGTATGTTTAACTATGACTGTTCTGTGACTTTTACACATTCTTTGAATTTGGAATGTTTATAGTACAATGATAGAACAGTTACACATTCTGCAACAGAGTAGCTGAGCATATGTGACTTTCTCTTCTGTAAGGCAAAATTCTTATAAAAGCATTTTAAATAAACCAACAAGTGTATTTGTTACAATAGTAAAGTGTCCAACAAGTGTTACAATACTAAGGTGCCAATGTGTTTGCAGGAGATGCACAAAAGAAGAAATCCTTACTAAAGATACATACATACATACAACAACAACAAAGCCTGTGAAGTCAGATTCTTCACTCATACCCCTTCTGCCTCCTACCTTTTACTGATATAACATGGCATGACCTGCACGACTTTTTCTTTTGTAAGGCAAAATTCTTAGAAATGCAGCTCAATTTTTAAGCATACCAACAGCAAGCTGAAAATGTGTTTGTAGGAGAAGCACAAAAGTAACACTCCATACTAAAGATATGTGCTTATAATACAAACAAAGCCTGCAAAGCTTGATCCTTCACTCACACCACCTCTGTTACCTACATTTTAATTAGATAACATTTCATAGGTCACCATAAAGTAGGAGACAGATAGAGAGCAATATGACTACTGTGTTTATTTGTAATCAGTCCGTTTCCAATAAAGAATATCTGCAAGGTTACTGTATATTTCATTTTATTGTTTAAAAATAAACTACATTTTTAGTAAAATGTGTACATAACTAGAGATGAGCGAACACTAAAATGTTCGAAGTTCGAAATTCGAATCGAACAGCCGCTCACTGTTCGTGTGTTCGAACGGGTTTCAAACCCCATTATAGTCTATGGGGAACATATACTCGTTAAGAGGGAAACCCAAATCCGTGTCTGGAGGGTCACCAAGTCCACTATGACACCCCAGGAAATGATGCCAACACCTCTGGAATGACACTGGGACAGCAGGGGAAGCATGTCTGGGGGCATCTAACACAGCAAAGACCCTCTATTACCCCAACATCACAGCCTAACAACTACACACTTTACACACTCAATACCACCTCTCAGACAGTAGGAAAACACCTTTAAACATGTGTATTTGGCACTTGGAGTGAGGAGAGCTTGTCACCAGCAGTGAATTTGGCCCTTGTAGTAAGTTGAGGTTGGCACCAACATTTGTTTTGAAAATCAGGGTGGATTGAGCCTCTAACCAGCAGAGTTTGGGCAAATTCATGGTGGAGGGAGCCTCTAAACACCCCAGTTTGGGCAAATTCATGGTGGAGGGAGCCTCTAAACAGCCCATTTTGGGCAAATTCATGGTGGAGGGAGCCTCTAAACAGCCCAGTTTGGACCAATTCATGGTGGAGGGAGCCTCTAAAAACCCCAGTTTGGACCAATTCATGGTGGAGGGAGCTTCTAAACAGCCCAGTTTGGACCAATTCATGGTGGAGGGAGCCTCTAAACAGCCCAGTTTGGGCAAATTCATGGTGGAGGGAGCCTCTAAAAACCCCAGTTTGGACCAATTCATGGTGGAGGGAGCCTCTAAACAGCAGAGTTGTGGGAAATCAGGGTGGAGGGAGCCTCTAACCAGCAGAGTTGTGGGAAATCAGGGTGGAGGGAGCCTCTAACCAGCAGAGTTGTGGGAAATCAGGGTGGAGGGAGCCTCTAACCAGCAGAGTTGTGGGAAATCAGGGTGGAGGGAGCCTCTAACCAGCAGAGTTGGGGGAAATCAGGGTGGAGGGAGCCTCTAACCAGCAGAGTTGGGGGAAATCAGGGTGGAGGGAGCCTCTAACCAGCAGAGTTGGGGGAAATCAGGGTGGAGGGAGCCTAGTATTAGCAGAATTGTGCAACGCTTATGGTGGATGAGTATGATGATGCGGAGGAATTGGAGAGGTTGAGCACAGACATGGAGTTTCATGTTGGGGTGCTTTACACAGGTGGGCACGAAAATGAAGGCTCTATCCAGTGATGGTTCATTTTTATCAAAGTGAGCCGGTCGGCACTCTCAGCTGACAGACGGGTGCGCTTGTCAGTGATGATGCCACCGGCTGCACTGAACACCCTCTCAGATAGGACGCTGGCGGCAGGACAGGACAGCACCTCCAAGGCGTATAGGGCAAGTTCAAGCCACAGGTCCAACTTCGACACCCAATACGAGTAGGGCGCAGAGGGGTCGGAGAGGACAGGGATGTGGTCGGAAAGGTATTCCCGCAACATGCGCCTATACTTCTCACGCCTGGTGACACTAGGACCCTCCGTGGCGGCACTTTGGCGAGGGGGTGCCATCAAGGTGTCCCAGACCTTAGACAGTGTGCCCCTCGTTTGTGTGGACCGGTGAGAACTTGGTCGCCTACTGGAGGAACTGCCCTCCCTGCCGCCAACGTCACATGCTGGAAACATCTCCATCATATTCTGCACCAATTGCTTGTGGCAAGCATTGATGCGATTGGCCCTCCCCTCTACCGGAATAAAAGAGGAGATGTTGTTTTTATACCGGGGGTCAAGGATAGCAAAGATCCAGTACTGGTTGTCCTCCATGATTTTGACAATACGCTTGTCGGTTGTAAAGCACCCCAACATGAACTCAGCCATGTCTGCCACAGTGTTAGTTGGCATGACTCCTCTGGCCCCACCGGAAAGTTCAATCTCCATTTCCTCCTCATCGTCCATGTCTACCCATCCGCGCTGCAACAATGGGACGATTCGAAGTTACCCGGAAGCCTCCTGTATCACCATCACATCATCGGACAACTCTTCTTCCTCCTCCTCCTCCATTAAACGCGATGAAGCGGACAGATGTGTGGACCTACTCTTCAGCTGTGACGGATCGGATGCTATCCCTAACTCCTCTGTGTGATCTGAGTTATCCCTGATGTCAAT
This sequence comes from Leptodactylus fuscus, assembly GCF_031893055.1. Taxonomy (NCBI): domain Eukaryota; kingdom Metazoa; phylum Chordata; class Amphibia; order Anura; family Leptodactylidae; genus Leptodactylus; species Leptodactylus fuscus. The sequence continues at coordinate 147,129,079 of NC_134265.1, forward strand.
CAGGGATTCTCTCAGAACACACAAGAGCGGGATTGTAAGGCTCACCATCGCATCCTCAGAGCTCACCCTCCTTGTGGACTCCTCAAACACCCGTAGGATGTCACAAAGGTCTCTCATCCATGGCCACTCATGGATGAGAAACTGAGGCAGCTGACTTTGTGGCACCCTAGGGTTTTGTAGCTGGTATTCCATCAAAGGTCTCTGCTGCTCAACCACTCTATTCAACATCTGAAACGTTGAGTTCCAGCGTGTGGGGACGTCGCACAAAAGCCGGTGTTGTGGCACATGCAGGCATTGCTGGAGAGATTTTAAGCTAGCAGCGGCTACTGTCGACTTGCGAAAGTGGGCGCACATGCGCCGCACTTTCACCAGTAGCTCTGGAACATTGGGGTAGCTCTTTAGGAAACGTTGCACCACTAGGTTGAAGACGTGGGCCAGGCATGGAACATGTTGGAGTCCGGCAAGCTCCAGAGCTGCTACCAGGTTCCGGCCGTTATCACAAACGACCATGCCTGGGCCAGGTGCAGCGGCTCAAACCATATTGCCGTCTCATCGAGGAGGGCATCCCTCACCTCGGAGGCAGTGTGCTGTCTGTCCCCCAAGCTGATCAGCTTCAGCACGGCCTGCTGACGTCTACCAACGCCAGTGCTGCAACGTTTCCAACTCGTAGCTGGGGTCAATCTAACAGCGGAGGAGGAGGAGGCGGTGGTGGAGGAGGTGGCGGAGGAGGAGGCGGTGGAGGAGGAGGAGGAGGGGGGTGTTCTTCTCGTGTCCCTGCCAGGAATGTTAGGCGGGGAGACGAGGTACACCGGGCCAGTTTGGGAAGCAGTCCCAGCCTCAACTACATTCACCCAGTGTGCCGTCAGTGAAATGTAGCGTCCCTGTCCGCATGCACTTGTCCACGCGTCGGTGGTCAAGTGGACCTTTGTGCAAAGCGCGGAACTAAGGGCCCGCCTGATGTTGAGTGACACGTGCTGGTGCAAGGCGGGGACGGCACACCGGGAGAAGTAGTGACGGCTAGGGACGGCATAGCGAGGTGCCGCAGTTGCCATCAGGTCCAGGAAGGCGGGAGTTTCAACAAGCCGGAACGCCAACATCTCCTGGGCCAGCAGTTTAGCGATGTTGGCGTTCAAGGCTTGCGCGTGTGGGTGGTTAGCGGTGTATTTCTGCCGCCGCTCCAATGTCTGAGAGATGGTGGGTTGTTGTAAAGAAGCGCCTGATGGTGCCTTTGATGGTGCAGGAGAAGGAGATAAGACAGGAACAGGGGAGGATGAGGAAGAAGTCAAAAAAGTGGCGGAGGCAGATGAAGTGGTGTCCTGGCTCGTCCTCTGGAGTGCATCGCCAGCACAGTCAGCAGTGGCAGTGGCAGAGGCAGAGGCGTGAATGGCAGGCGGCCTTTGTCCTGCTGTTGCTGCCTGCCACTGATTCCAGTGCTTGGATTCCAAATGACGGCGCATTGAAGTGGTGGACAGGTTGCTCTTCTCAGAGCCCCTAATCAATTTCGAGAGGCAAATTGTGCAAACACCACTATATCTGTCCTCGGCGCATTCCTTGAAAAAACTCTACACCTTCGAGAAACGTGCCCTCGAGGTGGGAGTTTTTCGGGGCTGGGTACGAACTGGAACATCTTGGGAGATTCCGGGTGTGGCCTGGCTTCGCCTAAGCTGCTGACCTCTGCCTCTGCCTCTAGCTACCCTTTTTGGTGCTGCACCTGCCTCAACATCCACACTACTTTCCCCGCTTGACATCCCCCCTGTCCAGGTCGGGTCAGTGTCCTCATCATCCACCACTTCCTCTTCCAACTCCTGTCTCATCTCCTCCTCCCGCACAATGCGCAGGTCAACTGGATGCCCTGACGGCAACTGCGTCACATCGTCGTCGATGAGGGTGGGTTGCTGGTCATCCACCACCAAATCGAATGGAGATGGAGGAGACTCTAGTGTTTGAGCATCTGGACACAGATGCTCCTCTGTTAGGTTCGTGGAATCGCGACGTGGAGGGGCAGGTTGAGGGACAATGAAAGGAGCGGAGAACAGCTCTGGGGAGCAGGGACAGTTGGGGTTATTGTTCTGTGAAGCTTGGGAATTTTGGGAGGAAGGAGGACAAGACTGTTGGGTAATAGGAGGAGAGGAGGCAGAGTCTGACTGGCTGCTGGACAATGTGCTGTAAGCGTTCTCTGACAGCCATTGCAAGACCTGTTCCTGCTTCTTGGGCCTACTAAGGTTTGTACCCTGCAGTTTAGTTAATGTGGCAAGCAACCCTGGCACTGTGGAGTGGCGCAATGCTTGCTGCCCCACAGGAGTAGGCACGGGAAGCCCTGTGGCTTCACTGCTACCTTGCTCCCCAGAACCATTCCCCCGACCTCGCTCACGGCCTCGTCCACGTCCCTTTCCGGGAGCCTTGCGCATTTTGAATTCCCAGTCAGAAACTGGCACTATATGGCAGTAGCAAGAAATGAGGGTATTTGTAAACCCAATATATTCCTGGAATTCCCAGTGAGACAATGGCACCATATGGCAGTAGCAAGAAATGAGGGTATTTGTAACCCCAATATATTCTTTGAATTCCCAGTCAGACAATGGCACTATATGGCAGTAGCAAGAAATGAGGGTATTTGTAAACCCAATATATTCCTGGAATTCCCAGTCAGACAAAGGCACTATATAGCAGTAGCAAGAAATGAGGGTATTTGTAACCCCAATATATTCTTTGAATTCCCAGTCAGACAAAGGCACTATATAGCAGTAGCAAGAAATGAGGGTATTTGTAAACCCAATATATTCTTTGAATTCCCAGTCAGAAACTGGCACTATATGGCAGTAGCAAGAAATGAGGGTATTTGTAAACCCAATATATTATTGGAATTCCCAGTCAGACAATGGCACTATATAGCAGTAGCAAGAAATGAGGGTATTTGTAAACCCAATATATTCTTTGAATTCCCAGTCAGACAATGGCACTATATAGCAGTAGCAAGAAATGAGGGTATTTGTAAACCCAATATATTATTGGAATTCCCAGTCAGACAAAGGCACTATATAGCAGTAGCAAAAAATGAGGGTATTTGTAACCCCAATATATTCTTTGAATTCCCAGTCAGACAAAGGCACTATATAGCAGTAGCAAGAAATGAGGGTATTTGCAACCCCAATATATTCTTTGAATTCCCAGTCAGAAATTGGCACTATATGGCAGTAGCAAGAAATGAGGGTATTTGTAACCCCAATATATTCTTTGAATTCCCAGTCAGACAAAGGCACTATATAGCAGTAGCAAGAAATGAGGGTATTTGTAACCCCAATATATTCTTTGAATTCCCAGTCAGACAATGGCACTATATGGCAGTAGCAAGAAATGAGGGTATTTGTAAACCCAATATATTCCTGGAATTCCCAGTCAGACAATGGCACTATATGGCAGTAGCAAGAAATGAGGGTATTTGTAAACCCAATATATTCTTTGAATTCCCAGTCAGACAATGGCACTATATGGCAGTAGCAAAAACAGTGGGTGTATATAGCCCCAATTCTATTGCTAGGGGACTTGCAGGGTATTTCTGAGGTGAAGGTGGGGGGGGGGGGCACACCGTTGGAACGGGGATTTGGGGTGTATATATGGGGTATACGGGAATACACTGTCAGTGTATTCCATTCAGGATCCTGGGAAAGCTGGGTTGCGGCGATTGAGCCCATCAGTGCCACGTTACACTGACAAGCTTCTCCCTAGAATTGAAGTTATATGTAACCCCAATATATTCATTGAATTCCCAGTCAGACAATGGCACTATATGGCAGTAGCAAAAACAGTGGGTGTATATAGCCCCAATTCTATTGCTAGGGGACTTGCAGGGTATTTCTGGGGTGAAGGTGGGGGGGGGCACACCATTGGAACGGGGATCGGGGGTGTATATATGGGGTATACGGGAATACACTGTCAGTGTATTCCATTCAGGATCCTGGGAAAGCTGGGTTGCGGCGATTGAGCCCGTCAGTGCCACGTTACACTGACAAGCTTCTCCCTGGAATTGAAGTTATATGTAAGCCCAATATATTCTTTGAATTCCCAGTCAGACAATGGCACTATATGGCAGTAGCAAAAATAGTGGGTGTATATAGCCCCAATTCTATTGCTAGGGGACTTGCAGGGTATTTCTGGGGTGAAGGTGGGGGGGCACACCGTTGGAACGGGTATCGGGGGTATATATCGGGTATACGGGAATACACTGTCAGTGTATTCCATTCAGGATCCTGGGAAAGCTGGGTTGCAGCGATTGAGCCCATCAGTGCCACGTTACACTGACAAGCTTCTCCCTGGAATTGAAGTTATATGTAACCCCAATATATTCATTGAATTCCCAGTCAGACAATGGCACTATATGGCAGTAGCAAAAATAGTGGGTGTATATAGCCCCAATTCTATTGCTAGGGGACTTGCAGGGTATTTCTGGGGTGAAGGTGGGGGGGCACACCGTTGGAACGGGGATCGGGGGTGTATATATGGGGTATACGGGAATACACTGTCAGTGTATTCCATTCAGGATCCTGGGAAAGCTGGGTTGCGGCGATTGAGCCCGTCAGTGCCACGTTACACTGACAAGCTTCTCCCTGGAATTGAAGTTATATGTAACCCCAATATATTCTTTGAATTCCCAGTCAGACAATGGCACTATATGGCAGTAGCAAAAATAGTGGGTGTATATAGCCCCAATTCTATTGCTAGGGGACTTGCAGGGTATTTCTGGGGTGAAGGTGGGGGGGCACACCGTTGGAACGGGTATCGGGGGTATATATCGGGTATACGGGAATACACTGTCAGTGTATTCCATTCAGGATCCTGGGAAAGCTGGGTTGCTGCGATTGAGCCCGTCAGTGCCACGTTACACTGACAAGCTTCTCCCTGGAATTTAGCTCTTATAAGAGCTGTTGGTTGTCTTCTCCTTCCTATCCTAGCCTGTCCCTGCCTACCCAGAATCTAACCCCTAGCTAACTGGACGGAAACCTCCGTCCCCGGTGAATTGCAAGCTCAGAATGACGCGAAGCTGGGCATCGCTGTTCTTTTAAATTAGAGGTCACATGTTTTCGGCAGCCAATGGGTTTTTCCTACTTTTTTCAACGTCACCGGTGTCGTAGTTCCTGTCCCACCTACCCTGCGCTGTTATTGGAGCAAAAAAGGCGCCAGGGAAGGTGGGAGGGGAATCGAGTAATGGCGCACTTTACCACGCGGTGTTCGATTCGATTCGAACATGCCGAACAGCCTAATATCTGATCGAACATGAGTTTGATAGAACACTGTTCGCTCATCTCTATACATAACCTTTTTTATCAGTCAAAGCTTAGTTTTCCATTGCATGTTTTAATTCAGGCTATGGTCACAACTGCGATGGGTGACCGTTTGGGGATTCCGTCCCCCACTGGACTTTTCTTTCTTCATTATTTGGGCCTCGATGTAGTCTATTTAAGTGGATTGGGTTTCTGTTTTTTGAGTTCCCAAGTGTACCCGAAGAGCAGAAATTCCAAAGCAGGTGTGAACCTAAAGCTACTGATGTAAGACATGTCTTAAGTATCTCACAGAGAAGAAATCAAAAATAATAGGGTCCAAAGAAAAATAAGTCAAAACATAAATTTTAGTATTTAAATTCTTAAAAAGTATGTGTTTACTCATAGTTCATCAATGTATAATGTTACTGACATTAATAGGGAGGTAGATAAAACACTGGCCCATATACGCATTGTACAGTGGACTGGCATCCAAGTGAAAAAGGACCTACTAATGAATCTGTCCCTCATTACCAGCTAAACTCCCTGATAGAAACAATGCAAAATATAGATGGTCACTGGATCCCAATAGTATAAACAAGTATGTTGGATCCAGGCTGAATAAAATGCTTGGGAGACTCAGGTGATGAGTTTACTGACCTAATGCCACACCACCTGTAGTCTCCAAACAGCTCTGGGGAATATACCAAAGGGAAAAGGAACATTCATAATGCTGCCAAAAGATCCAAAGAGCCCCAAGAGCAGAAACCCCAACACAGGAGTGAACCTAAAGCTACTGATATAAGACATGTCTTATATATCCTCAAACACTCCTGTGTGCATACAGCAAAGGAAATTATTATTTGACCCCTTGCTGAGTTTGTAAGTTTACCCACTGACAAAGACATGAACAGTCTATAATTTTAAGGGGAGGTTAATTTTAATAGTGAGAGATAGAATATCAAAAATAAAATCCAGAAAATCATATTGTATAAATTTTATAAATTTATTTGCATTTTCCATAGAGAAATAAGTTGGGACATGTTCTTTGGGTCATATGCAGCATTTCTCTTCCTTTAAACACGGCGTGTTGAGTTAATGCCAAAGAGCTCAATTTTTGTCTCATCTGACCAATCTGGATGATACTGAGAGTGATTGGGAGAAGGTGCTGTGGTCAGATGAGACAAAAATTTAGCTGTGTGGCATTAACTCAACACGCCGTGTTTGGAGGAAGAGAAATGCTGCCTATGACCCAAAGAACATTGTCCCCACTGTCAAGCATGGAGGTGGAAACCTTGTTTTGGGGGTGTTTCTCTGCTAAGGGCGCAGAACTACTTAAGACTTTGAGGCTGTGGCTTGGCAACTTGGAGCTTCAGCTCCCTCCATAAGTTTTTTATGGGATTAAAGTGTGGAGACTGACTAGGCCCCTCCATGACCTTAATGTTCTTGTTTGTGAGCCACTCCTTTGTTGCCTTGGCTGTATGGTTTGGGTCATTGTCCTGCTGTAAGACCCATCCATGACCCATTTTTAATGTCCTGGGGGAGGGAAGGAGGTTGTTAGGCTGCCTTCACACGGAGTTTACGCTCCGCTCATTCTGAACGTAAAAACTCGTTCAGAGTGAGCGGCGTTAAAAAAGATCCCATTGACTTCTATGGGTGCCGGCATACGTGCGCTACCCAATGAAATCAATGGGAGGCTTTTTTGCCTACTGCTTTCAATGTGATATCCATTGATTTCAATGGGTAGCGCGCATAAGCCGGCACCCATTCATGTCAATGGGACCTGTTTTACTCTGCTCACTCTGAACAAGTTTTTATGTTCAGAATGAGTGGAGCATAAACTCCGTGTGAAATTGACCTACCCTTAAAATTATAGACTGTTCATGTCTTTGTCAGTGGGCAAACTTACAAAATCAGCAAGGGATCAAATACTTATTTCCTTCACTGTACGTTTCAGTAAAATGTATCACTTGTTTCAATTTGCATGCATTAGCAGTATATAAGCCAAGAGATGTATAATAACAATAGTTTTGCAATTTTGTCAAAGTAAACGTTTTAGGACCTGGTCTTAACCGTAATACAGAAAGTTCCCATGACTTTTAAATGAAAACGTCTTAAGTTATTCTGATTGACATGATGACTCACTCTTGTTTTAATATTGCAGTAAGTCTACCACCCTGTTTTTTATACCAGCTGCCTATGAAATATGATTGTATTATACACTAACTTGCATTCCTTAACATGATTTTTTCACAGTTCAGGAAGATTTACATTCAGAGCTAAATGTTTCAGTGATTGCTCTGTTGGATTTCATTATGCCAATGCAGTTAATCAAAGCAAGGCCGGCCTTGGAGACACGATTCATGCTAAGGTTTTTTTCTTAACATCAACGTTTATACTAAACCGGTATAAATATTACCTCCAAACTGAAAGTTTATGTGTTTATTTTCCAGAATCCAAACCATCAGGTTGCCATACAGTAAGTACAGTAAAACTGATAATAAGAGAGAAGTAAAGGGAAGCTTTACACTGTCACGATAGCTCAGATGTTTTTTGAGATTACAGCACAGATTCAATCTTTCAAAGTGCAGATGTATCATTCTTAGCCTGGGGACCCCACATTGCGACATTGCAGCGTTTTGGCCATTGCAGAAATATGTGGCAAAAAACCCGCAACATTTTACAGTACCTGCAAAGTGAATGGGATTCTGGATAATCCCATCCACACATTGCAGAAAAAAATCTGTAGCAGACATGTTGCGATTTCAAAAACGTGAGCGTTTTTGTAAATTGTAGCATATCAATTATACCTATGGAAAGGCTTCAGAAATTGAATAGGAATTTCTCTATATTTATACATGTATGCGCACGAAACAGAAGCTGCTCGCCGCTAAAGGAATAGGACTAGCGCACATGCACTCAAAGTGGCCACTGGAATCGCAAACCGCTTCTAGTGAAGATTATACAATAATATTATTATAGAGTAATATAATAATAGCCAGAATATGAGTATATGAATATGAATAAGATCTGCAAATAGAATTCAGTTAAATAGAATCAAATTTTCAAAAAAGGGAATTTTGAAAAAAAATCTTGAAAATAGTAACAATTTGACTTATATTAACACTATCCTAAATGACAATATTTGCAGGAAGCAACAAAACTACAAGTTTACTAATTTTGTGCAACCTGGAGAAGGTCTACTACAGTATGAAAATAAATAATCTATGATTTGCCTTTCTCCTGTAACATTATTGAGAAGAATACCAGATATATTTAACACAAGTATAAGTATAAGTATGCAGATACGCATTACCAATGGATTATCACAACATTTATCTGAACTCTAATATTGAATCTGAATTATCTTTCTCAGCAAAGTCCGTTCCCATGAAATTTCTTCCAGTAGTTAAACTGGAATAATTTGTATTTTTAAGAAATCCCTCCTCCCCAGAAGAGAAAATGAATTTGCATTTGGTCTAATTTACATCCCAACACTGAATTTCTGCAGCTAAAGTGGGGCTGACAGTAGAATCACCTGTCTATCAAATTTATATCTAAACACTTTGCCCACTTTTCTTTAATTTTATTCATTTTCTTTGGAAGAGTATAAAACAAGGAAAAATATCAGATTTATATATTTCTAGCTATACAACTTATTTTTATTTCATGGGTCTTATTTTTTTTTACATCTTAACATACTTTGGTATTTAACATAATACTCTCTGTATATCTACAGACATAAATTCTAGTAATTTTTTAATATCAGGGCTCAATAGCTACACAATGAGAAAAACCTAACTGAGGCTGAACCAAACAAGATTGGCTTCAAAAGGAATGAAAGATTTGTACCTCTCTGTAATGTATGCCTCCACCGTAACTCAATTAACATTATGGGTATTTGGAATTGGTATTTGTTACAGAAATTTCAGAGACCAAAAATTTGTTCCATAGTTCAACCCCTTAAGAAAGCAGACAAAAATTGCCTTAGGCTAAGGTCCCACATTGTGAGCCACAACCAAAAAACACTGCGGAAAAGACCATGGCAGAAACGCACCCCTCAGATAATTCAAAACCGCATTTGGGAAGTTTGTTTACCCTTTAAGCATTTCACGGGAATTGAAATAATTTTGAAATTTGATTTTTTTTTCAATAATATGTTCATTTATCCCTAAAATGTACACATTCACAAGGTTTTAAAGGAGAAAATGCATCTCACAATTTATTATGCAATTTATCCTAAGCATGGAATTGTCCCACGTGATGTAAACTGATGTTTGACATGGGGCAGCGCCTTGAAGGGAAGGAGCGACACTTGGCATTTGAAAAGAAGATTTTGCTGAAATTATTTTCAGGTGTCATGTCTTATTTGCCGAACCTATAAAGTAACAGTAACATGGAAACCCTTCAAAAGTGACCCCATTTTAATAAGCTGATCTATACAGTTGTATTGCAGTCTATGGGACTTGCAATCAATCTTTTCCAGGTTTAAGCCCCTTGTGTGTGGTCGGGGGGGGGAGGGGGTAATAAAGTAGTAAAAGAATAAAATAAAGTTTTAAAAATATAAAAAAAAACACAAAAAACTAAAAGGTCAAATCATCCCCCTTTCCCTAGAGTATATATAAAACAAAAAATAATAATGTAAAACACATACACATTAGACAATCCCATGTCTAAAAAGTCTCATTCTACAAACTTCTAAAAATACTTTTCCTGTAGGGTGAATGTTGTAGCGGGAAAAAAAAAAAAATCAAACGTGCCATTTTTTCACTTCTTCACCTCTGATAAAAATTTGAATAAAGAGTGATCAAAGCAATAGACATTCCCCTAAAAAGTACATCTAGTCCTGCTAAAAAAGACACCTTATGTATCCCCATACATGGAAATATAAAAAAAATTACTGGTTTGTTAAGTGGTTAGAATATAAATAAAACTATATAGATTTCATATCCTCTGAATTGCATTGAAACATAGACTACAGATGAAATTTCATTTTTGGCTGCACAGTGAACGCCATAAAAATGAAGCCCGTAAGAAAGTTGCACAAATGCACTTTTTCTCAAATTCCACTTTGTTCACAATTTTATTCCAGCTTCCCAATACATTGTACAGAATAATAAATGGTACCATTATGAAGAACAATTTGTCTTGCAAACATTAAGGTCTCATATGGCTTATAGGGTTTGGACAGAGTCAAAAACGAAAATCGAAAAAAAGCCACCGGCGGGAAGGGGTTAAGAAATTCAATTATATTATTGAGATAAAAATAGATAATATTTAATTTTATGGAAATTACATACCGTATTTTTTGGACTATAAGATGCACTTTTTTTCCTCCAAATATGGGAGGAAAATGGAGGTGTGTCTTATAGTCCGAATGTAGTGGGTGGGGCAAGCACATAAACGTACAGCGCCAGTTTAGTCCCATCGGTTAGAAGCAAAGGAGGTACGTTAATGGTATGCGAGTGGTACAGGCAGCGCCTGTACTTAATTACTGTATCATGTCCCTACACTTCAGCCCCTTCCTGACATCTGCCGTTTCAATAAGGTAGATGCCGGGTCTTAAAGATGGTGGCCGCTCCTGCAGAGCGATTGCGATAGCTGCCAGGTCTCCACTGTACAGGACACCCGATAGCTATGGCAATCGCTCTGCAAGAGCGGCCACAAGCCGTAAGAGGTAATGTAAATACTACATTTCTTAATTCGCTCCCTCCCCTTCCCCAAGAAAGTTAAGAAGCCACCCATGATACCTATACCATTACAGGCCACTGCAGCCGCTTCCCGACATCAATACTGTAGATGATGGGTCTAAAAGATGGCGGCCGCTCCTGCAAAGCGGTTACCATAGCTACCCTGTCTCCGCTATACAGGAGGCCCGATGGCTATCGCAATCGCTCTGCAAGAGTGGCCAGAAACCTTCACATGTTCTGTTGCAGGCCAGCTCCCGCAGAGCCGACCTGTTACTTCTGAGGCCTGTGATTGGTCGACTAGTGGTCAAATAGGCATGTGTAGCATCATGAAGCTCAGAGTGTCCATGTCACCACTGAGACCCAATCAAGGCCTCAGCAGTGACCTCAGGCACATAACCTTACTGAGGAGGCAGTGAAAGATCGATGGACTCCCCAGGAGGCCCAAAAGAGATGAGTAAAGTTGAGCATACATTTTTTTTGTTTTGTTTTTTACACCTTCCTTGGGCCTCTACCTATTATATCGTCTCCAGACATCAGAGTATAATAATGACACTTTTACATAACTTAGGCTGTGTTTGCCTTAGAGAGCTAGAAGTTGGATATATGGATTACTAGGAGCACTGAGGGGTTCTACACTATATTTTAAGCCATTTTAAGGTGTTCAACCGGAGAGCTGTCCCCTGCTTCTCACTCTGTACAGAGTATGGCTTGTGTAAAATGAAGAGAAAATGAGTGTAGGGGAAGGTCACCTCTAACAGTTATTTTTTGGGCATTATAAAAGGTTGAAACTAGCTTTTGGTGTCATTTGAAAGAGGAGATTCTCTTGGTTGTAGTTCTCTAGGTTGAAAACACAATCAAGATTAGGATATCCATACAATCTTACTGTCGTATGAAAGAGGAAAACACAAAAGCCATTTTCTATGTTTTATATTGCCCAAGATATAACTGATTGAAGTGATCCTCCCTAACCTCATTTTCTCTTCATTTTGAACAAGCCAGTACATCGTACACAGTGAGAAGTGAGGACCAGCTCTCAATAGAGAAGCAAGGGAAAGAATAAAGAGATGCAGGATTTCACAGAAAGGAGCCTACATTTGTAAATGACACAAATATTGCCAGAAAATAGAAAGTTTTTTAAAAAAAATCATTCTGCTTCCGGCATTGTTTACATGCTTGGTGCTGTGCTGCTCACTTATCGTATTCTTGATGACAGCAGTCATGGATACTATAGCTGTATCCCTTTCTCTTTGGGATACTGCTGCAGTACCCATAACAGCCACTTTCAAGATTATTCTGTAGGGAGAGGAGGGGCCCAATGTTTACACCAGGGCCAACAAGCCTTTAGTTATGCCAATAATTCTGGCGCTTAGTTTTGGAAAAACGTAAGCCAACCAATAGATGCTGCAACATTTATCAAATGTACCACATTTATCAGGCAACATAAGCCATAAATTTAATGCCTATTTAGACTGCTTGATCTAGCTCAGGGGTAGGGAACGTACGGCTCTCCAGCTGTTGCAAAACTACAACTCCCAGCATGCATACTGGCTCTGCTGTTCTGGGAACTCCCATGGAAGTGAATGGAGCATGATGGGAGTTGTAGTTTCACAGCAGCTGGAGAGTCAAAGGTTCCCTACCCTTGATCTAGCTTTACACTCTAAATATTACACAGGATTAGTAAGGGCTCATTCACATCTGCGCCCGGTCTCCGTTCATGCAGGTTTCCGTTTCCTTCACAAAACTGAGCAGGAGACGGAAACCTGCAGGACTCTTTCTCACCCATTCAATTGAATGGGTTTGAAAGATATACATCCATGAGCACCAGTGAGCATTTTATGCTCTCCGCCGCGAAACCGTTTTTTTTTTTAATCGGACATGCAGTAATCTGGATCCAATTTTAAAAAACCAGTTTCGCGGCGGAGAGCATAAAACGCTCATCAGCGCTCACGGCTGGACTCGGTCTGACAGCTTTCCGTCTTCTGCATGCAGAAGATGGAAAGCTGAGAACGGACTCCGGCTGCTAGTGTGAACCTAGCGTAAATCTGCTTCAATGTGTATTAGGGCATTTAGAAGGCAGAACATTGTTTGTAATCCAAGGCATAAGGCATTTTGCCTTCCCCTCCTTATTCTAACCTTAGATGGATATCTATTCCACACCTCCCTAATAGTGGTAGTGGTCCATACATGCCATACTGGGGCTGTGATTCTCATTGTTGATATCTAGCAAATCTAAGGAAAGTGCTGGGCAGTGCTCTCTGGGGAAAATGCCAAACAGATCTCTATGTTTTTAGCAGTGATATTAAATATCATTTATTACATGTTCTAATTATATAGTTTAAAATGATTAAAACTTTCCCAGTGATAGAGTTGCATATATCCTGTAGGAAATTGCATTATTAGTCAAAGGAAAAGTCATCTCCACCTTTATCTCCTTTTAATTCCCCGGAGTATTGACAAATGATGCAAATTATATTGCATAAATCTAATAAAATCAAGCTTCTGGAAAGAGAACGCAAAGACTGTTTTTAAGATCGAGCTAATCAAACAGCAAATTCTTTTCTAGCTTTCTCCAAACCGCTGGCTGACATTTAGTAAGACTTGAAGTCTGTTCTCCAACAATTGTTGACCCCAATTATAGGTTACTGTGACATCATCTGTAGACTGGCTGCTTCTCTGGAAATCACATAACTTAATTGTTCATTTAATAGACTATATTATTCTGAATTGCTCTGTGGCAGATCATTGTGTTATGCACAGGAAATTCAAGTGAGTCTCTGAAATGTTTTTATTGATCACCCACATTACTTAAACATGCAAGGCCAGCTCGCAGAAGATAATTGTTATCAGTTTAGTCAATTAGATGTTGTATGTTTAATCACTGAGTCAATGCCCAATGGTTTATTGATAGCAATGAAATAGTGAAGCTGCTCCAATATAATGGAAGGTTGCAGGCTAGTAACTTATGTTATAGGAACGCTGACTTATCCTATAAAAGCCGGAATGAATGTCTAACAAAATGTTAACCTTAATCCTGTTGGGAGCTATATAGAAATGCAAGAGGGTCTTCTTCTTCTGCTAGGGTTTGCATCAGGAAACTCCCACTTAAGTTCAGTACACACGCACAAGAATTAAGGGTAAAACTATTAAATAGATTTATGCAATTGACTTAACAACACCCAGATACATATAGCAATAATATAACATTGAACTACTAGTGGTGGGAATGAGCTATATGCCAGACCTGGCTGGTATAACATTATTGAAATAGTCCTTTGATATATTAACTATGGAGGATAATGATCACCAAGCTCAAAGAACAGTAACCCATGGATGATAGTGATCATACATGCACATATATTGCAGGTATCATCTATCACACACTGCCCAGCTTTCTACACACAATGGAGATATGACAATGGTTGCAGCAAAACAAAGAACACAGTACTACCATTGGGACCCTGTTGTTATGGATTAGGCCCCAATGCCCAACTGTGCTGCTGTCTGTAGACCATACAACTGTCTTTTCTATTTCTTGTTGAGACCTGTCCTACAATCCTCTGCTCAGCCAATGAGTCCCTCTCTTTGATGTTCATTTCCCCAGATTGCAAGGGCAAGTAGTATTTGGAAATGTACCCCACTGGTGCATAGGTGTAATCCTAGTTTGTAACTTGCAAATTTTTACAAAGACACCAAATTTTTGTGCAAGCAGATTCCACTTCTAACTTGCCTTAGAAAATGCACTAAAAAAATCCTTAGTGAACTCTGGTGCTATCCACCAAGAGAACTAACTTATAACCAGTATGATAAGTAAGCCAATTTGGAGAAATTTGTCACAAAAGAAACACTAGTAAAGAAATAAGCCAAGTCGGGACAATGACATTAAAGAAAACTCCTCATGACAAAGCGTTCCCATTGTTCATAAGCCAAAACCAGACGAGGTACCAATCTTTCCAATATATTTTCCCTCTGTAGGTTCCATTTCTGATTTGGGTGTAAAATTGCTGATGCAGTGGCTGTGAGAAAGGGAGCAGGGCAGTGCCAATAGAGCTATAGTAAAGTGAAGTCCTGCAAGGGCTAGCTGATACCAGTCTGTTTTTGCCAACCTTGGGTTTCTTGGTATCTCCTAGGTTTAAATTGTAACTAACTCAGAGCCAGTACCACTGGAGAGTGACCACCATTAGTTGCCATTGAACACTACTAAGATTGTGTCCCCATACCGGGAGACTGTTTGTTGTAATGCTAACTGCTTTGAGCTTTCAAACTAGGTGTCACAGAGAAAGCCCCACACCATGTATCTCCTTATTGTGTCAACAAAGTCCTCCAAGCCTTGTATTAGGGCCCCTTCACACGGAGGATACTGTGGCTGATTCGGAACGTGTAAACGTTCGGAATCAGCAGCGTTTAAAGCAGGTCCCATTGCTTTCTATGGGAGCCGGCATACGCGAGCTCCCCATAGAAATGAATGGGAAAAGCAGCCCATTCATTTCTATGGGGAGCGCACAAACGTTTACACTTTCCAAATCAGCCACAGTATCCTTAGTGTGAAGGGGCCCTTAGTCTGACTTTGCCTCAACCTTACATGATAAAATTTTATTAACGCTAAAAGAATTTACACACAAACACACCTGTGAGAAGAGTTTCTGAAACCTCACCCAACAATGGTTTGGTCATAAAGTGACACTGATATGCCATATCTGTTGCATCATTGCAGATATCAAGGATGCCCAATGGATCAGAATGGTGTGTTTGGAGATCCTATTCTGGTTTCTGTTATTCTGCATGCATTGCATTTCTTTCCATCACATGGTATGTTGGAGCTTTTGACACACATGTGATCAGCACCTTACACCTGAGGAAGTCTGGCAATAAGACACACATTATTTGGTGATTATTTCATGGCATTCTTGGATCAGTCGAGGAGCAGCGTCAGTTGATCTCAATGAAAACGTCAAGAGGGGGCCTTTATATTAATAGTGAGGCAGTGGCTGAGTTTGTAGTTCTAGGTGATGACTTGTACGTTTCAGATTAGGTTTCAATAAAGTGATGTTTTATTATTTTTGTGCTGCTAAATGGGTTTTAATAAATGGTTCTGAGATATAGTTTTCCATAGTTTTTTCTGCAACATTATTCATTGAGTTTTTGCTGCATTTCTTTCTGCTTTTTTCCTTCCCCTTCTAAATCTATTGGGGAAACGCTTGTGACTCCACAGCTAAAATGATTATTCTGCACAAATTTATGAAAAAGCAACTTTGATAACATAGTCACATAGTTATAATGAAGATGATGACTGTTCGGCCTTCCTGACTGCATACTTATGCTAGAACTTGATTTGTATGAAGGAAAAGAAAATGGAGAAGGGATGAATTCAGTATTTTCTCTTCTATAGGGTGAGGACTGGAAGGTCAAAAAATCCTGGGAGTTACATAATTAGTATATTTGAAAAAAGACAAATTTTTCCCCAGATAGAGGGAGTGTGCCCTTGTTTTCTGAGGAGAACTTTTCCCCACATTTATATACTGTATTTATAAAGGTTTATCATATCTCTCCTTAACCCCTTCCCGCCGATGGCATTTTTTGATTTTCGTTTTTCGTTTTTGACTCCCCTCCTTGTAAACCCCATAACTTTTTTATTTCTCTGCTCCCAGAGCCATATGAGGTCTTAATTTTTGCGGAACAAATTTTTCTTCATGATGCCACCATTAATTATTCTACATAATGTACTGGGAAGCAGGAAAAAAATTCAGAATGGGGTGGATTTGAAGAAAAAAATGCATTTCTGCGACATTCTTACGGGCTTTGGTTTTACGGCGTTCACTGTGCAGCCAAAATGACATGTCCCCTATATTCTGTGTTTCGGTACGGTTCCAGGGATACCAAATTTATATGCTTTTATTTACATTTTGACCCCTTAAAAAAAATCTGTGTTAAAATTTTTTTTTCCTAAAAGTCGCCATATTCCGACGGCTGTAACTTTTTTATACGTAAGTGTATGGGGATGCATAGGGTGTCTTTTTTTGTGGGGCCGGGTGTACTTTTTAGTTCTACCATTTTTGGGAAATGTTATTGTTTTGATCACTTTTTATTCAAATTTTTATCAGAATCAAAACAGTGAAAAAACGGCGGTTTGGCAATTTTGACTATTTTTCCCGCTACGGCATTTACCGAACAGGAAAAATATTTTTATAGATTTGTAGAGCGGGCGATTTCGGACGCGGAGATACCTAACATGTATATGTTTCACAGTTTTTAACTACTTTTATATGTGTTCTAGGGAAAGGGGGGTGATTTGAACTTTTAATACTTTTTATATTTTTTTTATATTTTTTTTACTTTTTTTTAATTATTTTTTTTGCATTTATTAGACCCCCTAGGGGTGTTGAACCCCAGGGGGTCTGATCACTAATGCAATGCATTACAATGCTAATGCATTGCAATGCATTGCAAAAAATCATCATCTCTTTTGCAGGCTGCATAGACCAGCCTGCAAAAGAGACAATTTGCAGACAAGCCTGGGAGCCTTGTACAGGCTCCCGGTTGTCATGGCAACATGACGTCGGCCCTGGAGCATGCGCCAGGAGCCGGCGACCCCGGGCAAAATGTCGGCGCCCGTGCGCCGCCGGGAAAATGGCGCCTCCGGCGCCTTTGACCGCGGCGCCGGAGGGGTTAATGCCTCCGATCGGTCCTGGGACCGATCGGAGGCATTAGAGCCGGTTGTCTACTGCTTAAAGCAGTAGACACCCAGCGGCTATGGCGGCCGCCCGGCTCCCGGGCGGTCGCCAGAGTTACAGACCCGACATGCACCGTACTATTACGGCGCATGTCAGGAAGGGGTTAAATGCCTCTTCTTATGACTAACCAGATTTAAGTCCTTTAATCTCTTGTAATAACTGAGGTCGTCCATGCACCTTATCAGCTTTGTGGCCATCTGTAGTACCTTCTACAACTCTTTAACACTATGAAAAAGTGCCAAGAACTGAACTTCATATTCCAGCTGAGGCCGCACCAATGGTTTATAAAGTGGTAATATCACATCCTGATCCTGCAAGTCCATACCCCTTTGATACACGACTATATTCTACTGGCCATAGAAGCAGCTGATTGACATTGCATGCTCTTATTCAATCTCTAATCTATAAGTACGCATGTGACCTTCTCTACCCGTGACTCTCTCAGCTGTATTCCCTCTAGGACATATGTTGTATGTAGATTATGTTTACCCAGATGCATAAAATGGCATGAAAATGTATCCACATTGAATATCATATGCCAAGTGGCTGCCCAAACACTCAGTCTGTCCAATTCAGCTACGTACATCCTCCATTCACTGCATTGCACTACATAGCTTGGTATCATCTGCAAAAATAGAGACAATGCTATTAATCCCTTCTTCTGTCAAATGCCTTTGTAAAGTCCTGAAACACTATATCCACAGCCTCCCCTCTGTTCAGACTTCTAGTCACCTCTTCATAAGAACAAATCAGATTAGTTTAACAACTTCTGTCCTTAGTAAAACCATGCTGCCTGTCACTCAAGAGCCCCTCAAACAGTTTGCCCACAATATACTGTACCATTACATACTCCTGTATATAAGCCCTGAAATGCCCCTCAAACAGTCTCTTCGTAATGGATGTTGAAGAGTTTGTCCAGGGTCTGAAGTTATTTGATCCTGAAGATGTTTCCACACGATAGGTCATCAGTATCAGATCAGTAGGGGTCCTACACAGGTCATCTGATGTGGCTGCTGGAAGCCATATACAGGGGGTTGAAAAAAAAATGGAAACACTTTGAAAAATCATCAAAATATCTTTTAATATGGTGTTGGTCCACCTTTTGCAGCAAATACAGCCTCAATTCTCTGAGGTATTGATTCATACAAATTGTGAATTGTTTCCAAAGGAATTTTAGCCCGTTCTTCAGTTAAAGCACCCTCCAGTTCTTTTAGAGACGATGGTGGAAATCGACTTCTTACTTAAATCTCTAAAATCGACCATAAATGCTCAATAATGTTGAGGTCTGGTGATTGTGGTGGCCAGATGAGATGCTGAACTTCATTAGAATGTTCCTTGTGCCATTCTTTAACAATTCTTGCTCTATGAATTGGTGCATTATCATCTTGAAAGATGGCATCCCCCTCTGGAAACAGTTCTTTAACCATAGGATGAATTTGGTCCTAAATAGTGATGGCTTTTAATTCTTCCATGAAGGAAAATCATTGGCCTGGTGGATTTCCAAGAAATAGCACCCCAGATCATTACTAAACCCCCGCCATGTTTGATGGTTGGGAGAAGGCAGTCTGGATGAAATTATTCTTTTGGCTGTCTCCAAACATAAACATGGCCAGAGGTCGGAAAAAGGGTAAATGATGATTCGTCAGAAAAAAAATCCCATTTTGCCACTGCTCGAGGACCATTTCTGGTGGTTTCTACACCAATCTAAACACTTTGAAACATTTGTCTTTGAGAGCAGAGGTTTTCTAATTGCAGCTCTTCCATGGAATCCGGATTTGTGAAGCTCCCTTCGAACAGTTTTTGTTAAAAATGGGTTCTGTATGTGTCTATTGAGCTTTGCAGTGATTTTAGGAGCTGTGGTCTTGCGATCCGCTCTAATAATTTGCTTTAGAGTCCGACGGTCTCTCTCAGACAACTTCGACTTTCGACCAGACCTGTGCTTGGCTGAGGACGTTTTCCCTTCTCTTTCAAAAGCAGTCGTTACTTTTAGACATTACCTCTTGAAACGCCAAACATTTGGGTACTTTCTGTTACACTAGCGCCTGACATTTGAGCACCAACAATTTGGCCTCTTTGAAAGTCTGAGAGGTCTGCCATTTCTGGAAGGTTATAACCTAGTTCATTAAATTTCAGTAAAAAAAAACAAAAAAAAACGTAGTTTCAAAAAACATATCAAATAACAGAATTAAAAAACAAAATAAATTAAATATGTCAAGTTTTGATTGAATTGAAGATGTTCAAACATTATGATAACAAAAAGTCAAGTGTTTCCATTTTTTTTGTCCATCCCCTGTACTATACTAAACTGCCCTACACTACAGTGTACAGAGTTTAAATGATTGTAAAATTCTGCATATTAACAGCGCCATCATGTGAGAAATCTATCCATGTCTCAGTCACACCAACTAAATCAATGTGTTCCTCAGTATCTCCCAGTTTGCTTTGCAGGCTTCTGGCTTTTGTGAATATACACTTTACCTTGCCATCCAAGTTTACACATTAATTTCCAGAAATGTGAATTCTTGAAGTTTCATGGCCAGATTGTTTGGTTGTAACATATGGATCTCCTTATCAACTGTTCTGTTCATCCCAACACACTCCACTAGAGATAAGCAATTTTTTTTAGATCAAACTAGAGTCATCCTGAACCAAAAAGTGAAATTATTATACTTTTGGGTCTCATCATAACAAGTTGTTATAATCACCTTCCCTCACCTCTTTTGGGCCTCCTCAGAGTGTCCATCTCTGAGTCCTCTTCTGGTCTTCTGGGTTCCAGAGACAATAGAGTATAATAATTTCAATAATATTTTCTATAATAATCTATAGAAAAATATTTTGAGGTCAGGGCCCCATGTTGCAAAAACACAGCATTTTGGCCGCTGTGGAAACCCTGCAGCAAAAAACGATGCGTTGTACATTACCTGCAAAGTGGATGGGATTCTGTCTAATTCCATCCACACACTGCAGAAAATAATCCACAGCGAACAAGCTGTGTAATTTGATAATTGCAGCATGTCAACTTTAGGAAAACTCTGTGGACTTACTTTGAAAAACACTGCAGAAAAAACCACGATGCGGTCTTTTCTGCAGTGTTTTTTTTTTTTTTGCGGATGGCTTGCTTCGTGGAGCCTTAGCTTAAATCTTGGTTTTGGTTGTTCATACTTGAAGACCATAATTGGTTTGATGTGAGAAAATGTCAAGTAAATAAATGATAATGCGTTCTTTTACCAAAACAATTAAAACAACAATTATGATTTTTTTAAGTAATCGAAAACGTGTTCCAAAAATGATGGAATTACCAAAATTGAGCAATATTTTTGAACCAACCATTCGTCTTTTAACGTCCATGAAGTACTAATGGTAAAGACGGAATTACACTGACTGTCATTATACCTTTTAGTCCTTAAAATACCCATTAGCTTCTGTGCTGCTAACAATGCGCCCTTGACATTCATAAGGCAGTAGTTCCGCTCCAGTTCTACATGCCCATACTAAATGTGTTTAATTCTACTCATTTTCTGTCTTTTTTTTCCCGTTTAAGTGCTCTTCTTGGTCCTATCTATTGCATATCTTAAATGTTTTAAATATATATTTCTAGCGATGCATATATCTCTGAGAGCCAATTTTCTTGAATGTACTCTAAAGACACAATTAAATTATAATTAGGTCAAGAAATTGATTATCCGTGACTGACTTTCAACCTTTCTTTGAAATTACAAGCAATTGGAACTGCAATTTCACATGTATTGAATCAATTTTTCTCTCGTGATTTGGCAATGGCAACTTTTTATTCACTTTGCACCAGACTACCTGCAAAGATTAAGGGGAATTATAAAGCAGGAGTGAAACATGTTGATTGCAAGCGACAAATCTAATTATGGGTGGTTGTTATGACAGCTCTTGGGTATTTCTGTAATGTTTCACTGCTTCACACAAAGGACATGCACATATCCAAGACTACACCTGCAAATGTCTCCAACATAATTTATGTTCATATTTCCCCAAAACAGATGTGTTTCAGTTAAATACTGCTATAAATCAGGATCTTCAAGAGACATACATGCCATGGTAAAAAGTCATGTCTTATGGAATGTTGTGTTGGCTTTAGAAAGGTGATCATCTCTGTATTGCAAGTAGAGATGAGCGAGTACTGTTCGGATCAGCCGATCCAAACAGCACGCTCCATAGAAATGAATAGATGCACCTGGTACTTCCGCTTTGACAGCGGCCGGCCGCTTAACCCCCCGCGTGCCGGCTACGTACATTCATTTCTATGCGAGTGTGCTGTTCGGATCGGCGGATCCGAACAGTACTCGCTCATCTCTAATTGCAAGTAACAATCTATCATTGAAAAGGTTGTCAAAGATTTTATTTTTTAAGTTCTTGTAATCCTTGCTGCTCAACACCATTCCCTTTTATTATATAACTTCTATGTAATAGATAGAAGGTGCATCCATTCATTTCTATGGAGCGTGCTGTTCGGATCGGCTGATCCGAACAGTACTCGCTCATCTCTACTATCTATCAATATCTGGACTTCTTTAATGTACATTTTGCGTACCTTTAATTACTTGGAGTCTTCAGTTGTTATGCTTTGTGCTGTGCCACCATTATTATGATGCACCAGCACAACATCACATGAGTGGGAAGAGTCAAAGCCATCTCTGCTTGAGGAGGACAGTGTGATTATCTTTATTCCAATATTCTGCTCAAAAACATAAGAGATCTCCCTCATTCAGTCCTCTGGTGCTGACTTAATTACCTTGAGAACAAAAGGATCCAGTATCAAAATACAACATGCCTGAACCTTTCTTCTCCCAACAACGAAGAGAGCTGAGATGCATGTTTTACCTCTTACCTCATGTTTGGACCTTTAATTATATTAGAATTGATCATTCTAATATATGCTACCCACTCCCTTCCCCACCTACCTTCTTTATTAATTAGTGTTACAAAAATCTATATTTCCTAAGATCATGTGACTGCACCAGGTACATTTTCCAGTTTTCCGGTGATGTTACGAACAACTGGTAGTTCTCCTTCTGGAAACTGAACGTCATCTATATTAGGCCCCCCCAACCTCAACATAATTTCCTGTCTTCAGGTCTGGACCTTCTGGGCATGGGACATCACTTCTGGGCCTGTGCAATAGACACGGTAAAGCATTATACTGTGCAGAGGCCACTGTAGAGCATTATTCTGTCTGGGGCTACTGTGAAGCATTATACTGTGCAGGGACCACTGTGGAGCATATTATACTATGCAGGGGCACCATGGAGCATATTATACTGTGCAGGGGCCACAGTGGAGCATTATACTATGCAGGGATCAATGTGAAACATATTATACTGTGCAGGGGACACCGTGGAGCATAGACTGTACAGGGGCCATTGTGTAGCATTAAACTGCGCAAGGGCCACCGAGGAGTATTATACTGTTCAGGGACCACCATGGAGCATATTATATTATGCAGGGGCCAACGTGGAGTATATTATACTGTGCAGGGGCCATTGTGGAGCATTATACTATATAAGGGCTGCTGTCAATGATTATCCAGTGCAGGGGCCAATGTGGATCCTTATAATGTGCAGGCACCACCATGGAGCATATTATACTGTGCAGGGGCCACTATGGAGCATTGTACTGTACAGGGGGCTGCTGTGGAACTTTGTACTGTGCAGTGGCCACTGTGGAGCATGTTATACTGTGTGATGGCCACTGTGGAGCATATTATACTGTGCGGGGACACTGTGGAGCATATTATACTATTATATATACAGTCCTATGAAAAAGTTTGGGCACCCCTATTAATCTTAATCATTTTTTGTTCTAAATATTTTGGTGTTTGCAACAGCCATTTCAGTTTGATATATCTAATAACTGATGGACACAGTAATATTTCAGGATTGAAATGAGGTTTATTGTACTAACAGAAAATGTGCAATATGCATTAAATCAAAATTTGACCGGTGCAAAAGTATGGGCACCCTTATCATTTTATTGATTTGAATTCCCCTAACTACTTTTTACTGACTTACTGAAGCACAAAATTGGTTTTGTAACCTCAGTGAGCTTTGAACTTCATAGCCAGATGTATCCAATCATAAGAAAAGGTATTTAAGGTGGCCAATTGCAAGTTGATCTCCTATTTGAATCTCCTCTGAAGAGTGGCATCATGGGCTACTCAAAACAACTCTCAAATGATCTGAAAACAAAGATTGTTCAACATAGTTGTTCAGGGGAAGGATACAAAAAGTTGTCTCAGAGATTTAACCTGTCAGTTTCCACTGTGAGGAACATAGTAAGGAAATGGAAGACCACAGGGACAGTTCTTGTTAAGCCCAGAAGTGGCAGGCCAAGAAAAATATCAGAAAGGCAGAGAAGAAGAATGGTGAGAACAGTCAAGGACAATCCACAGACCACCTCCAAAGAGCTGCAGCATCATCTTGCTGCAGATGGTGTCACTGTGCATCGGTCAACTATACAGCGCACTTTGCACAAATAGAAGCTGTATGGGAGAGTGATGAGAAAGAAGCCGTTTCTGCACGTACGCCACAAATAGAGTTGCCTGAGGTATGAAAAAGCACATTTGGACAAGGCAGCTTCATTTTGGAAACAAAAATTGAGTTGTTTGGTTATAAAAAAAAGGCGTTATGCATGGCATCCAAAAAGAAACAGCATTCCAAGAAAAACACATGCTACCCACTGTAAAATTTGGTGGAGGTTCCATCATGCTTTGGGGCTGTGTGGCCAATGCCGGCATCGGGAATCTTGTTAAAGTTGAGAGTCGCATGGATTCCACTCAGTATCAGCAGATTCTTGAGAATAATGTTCAAGAATCAGTGACGAAGTTGAAGTTACGCCGGGGATGGATATTTCAGCAAGACAATGATCCAAAACACCGCTCCAAATCCTCAGGCATTCATGCAGAGGAACAATTACAATGTTCTGGAATGGCCATCCCAGTCCCCAGACCTGAATATCATTGAACATCTGTGGGATGATTTGAAGCGGGCTGTCCATGCTCGGCGACCATCTAACTTAACTGAACTTGAATTGTTTGTCCAAAATACCTTTATCCAGGATCCAGGAACTGATTAAAAGCTACAGGAAGCGACTAGAGGCTGTTATCTTTGCAAAAGGAGGATCTACTAAATATTAATGTCACTTTTCTGTTGAGGTGCCCATACTTTTGCACCGGTCAAATTTTGGTTTAATGCATATTGCACATTTTCTGTTAGTAAAATAAACCTCATTTCAATCCTGAAATATTACTGTGTCCATCAGTTATTAGATATATCAAACTGAAATGGCTGTTGCAAATACCAAAATATTTAGAACTAAAAATGATTAAGATTAATAGGGGTGCCCAAACTTTTTCATAGGACTGTATATATATTTATTTACCAAATGCCATTAAAAGCTTTAAGAATTCATTGTTGTCCTGAAATTTTCTCTGTGTGACGGTAAAGATCATGTACGGAGGTGATACCAATGGCAGACTAGCTAGGGAAACAGAAAGGGGGAGTGAATAAAAGAGGGAGGGGGAATGTGTGAGAAAGGGAGGGGGAGCGAGTCAGCTCTGAGTGCAGACCAAGGAATCATGGGAGTTGTAGGATCAGGAAAATGCTGATGTAAACAAATGCAAAGGATACCAGGAGCTCCCAGACAAACCAGAAATCACTCAAAACACTGCTAAAAGTATTTAGGTGCACTTATTAACCTATTACTAGCACTAAGAGACCTTTTTTGAAAATTCACTTTTTGCTTGGAAGACACCCCCATGTAAAGAAACTGGAAGCATGTAATTACATAATGTAGAAAGTTCTGATGGTTGACACAGATTCTTCCTCATTGAGTCATGGAGAGAAAGTGAGCCACCACAACCTTACTTAGTGAGGTGGATTTGATGAAAAAAGCAGCAAGAACAAGAACAGGTATAACACTGACAAGTGAAATTTCTAAATAGTGCACTTGAACTACTAGCTATACTAGCAGAGATTCCATTTCATTTAATAAAGCATGATATTTTTGTTGTTTTTTTAATTCCATGACTTTTCTTTTCAGAATATAGATTCAGTCATGATCTGTCTAACCACTTTAGCTATCTACTAGATAAATGCTGTATGTATCAGTATGAGAAATTCTTTTCCTATTTGATACGAACATAAATGAACAGAACTATTAGGAATAGAAATGTTTTAGTGACATGTCATGTTTTGGATTGCAGTTAAGCTGTACTCTAGAATATTAGAACCATCTGTAATAAATATTTAGCCTGAAAAATACATTTTGGTAAGTTAAATAGGGTTTCCGGGCAATTTTTTTTTTTCAAAAAAGTTGTTACTAGTTCTATTAATGGGTTAATAAATGCCACCAAATACCTGTAGCCATGTTTTGAGTGATTTCTGGGTTCTCAGCGAGCTCATTGCATCCTCTGTATTTGTTTACATGCCTAAAGACTCTTCTGTGTTTCTTACAAATTCAAGGATGCCTCACTTCTCCTCCCTCTCTCAATGGCTGACTCCCTTCCTTTCTCACACACTCCCCCCTCCCTGTTTTCTTAGCCCACCCACTACACCCTTAGCAGCCTTCCAACCACGACCAGGCTGTATAATCTACATCAGACCAAGCGAAGATCATTCTGCACAGAGAACTACTGATTATGACGATGACCATGAGGTCTTCCTCTTTCTCTTCTATTTTTCCTTAGCTGCTATGGACTCCTAGTATATCTTCTCTTCTCAGCTTATGTGTGTCTACGTCTGTAATATATTACTGTGTATTATCCTGTACCTGTATTACTATGCTGCTGTAACATACTGAAATTTCCCCAATGTGGGTCTATAAAAGGATTATCTTATCTTATCTTATTAGAATCCTAGATCTCAATCACCATTCATCCCTCTAACACTCGCTGTCCCCCTCCCTTTCAAAACATTTCCCCTCCCTTTTTTCTCTAGCTAGCCTGCCATTTCACCACCAGCAGCCATCTTTGTGATGTCGTCAAACAACTTGTGCATGCGCAATAGCCCGCAATCGCTCGTGAAGTCTATTGCGCATGCCTGAATTGAAGAACTACTGCGTGCGCGTTGGTGATGACGCCACCTGACAGGAAGAAGCAGAAAGGAAGGTAAGTATGATAGGGAGGGAAGGGCTGAGGATGGGAGGAGAGAGAGGGGGGATATAGTATGTGACCCCTGTATCTGGAAGTGGTGAAATGGAGTGTCACAGGATAATATGAAGATGCGCATGGGGAGGGGGGTCACGTAACGTGACAGCCACAGTGATAATGGTAAGTATGAAGTTTTGCTAATGAAAGTAAATTATATAGTAGATGGGATGGTGCTTAGTTTAATGTTAAAATGTTTTTTTTTTTTTTTTTTACTGTACAACCCCTTTAAGATGTTTACAATTATCTATGTAATTTCTATATCTAAGTAATATACAGTCTGTAATAAAACTCTCCATGCGTTCCATCAATTAATGCTGTACCCTTCTCAATCCCATTTTAGGAACTGATGGCATATTGCTAGGGCGTGCCATAACCTTATGATTGATAGAGAATGGACCTTTGGGACCCCATGATTCTTTAGCACTGGTTTAGCTGCACCCCTTAAAAGCTTTTACTGCGCATCAACATTCTCTTAACTGTGCAGGAAGCTGCAGCATGGACTCATTCAGGCGAATAGTCAGGATGCCTGTATATGGGGAAAAATAGTAAAGAGGATGGAGCATTACACCTCTTCAGGGGTCTAAGAAGTTTGATCCACACTGATGACATATGTGAAGACATTTTACAGGGATATTGTATCACTTTCTAAGATGAGAATAACCCTGTAAACTGAAGCCACATATTAGGCAGAAATTCTATCACTGTGGGACATAGGGCTCTATAACTTATTAATAAGACTTATAATGCTGTGTATGCAGTCTATCGTATATTTTACTATAGATTTTTAACTTTCATCTTTGATAAAAGCCAAAAAGACATCACTAAAAACACATGAACATGCTATGTGAGAACCTGCATGATGGTAATTATATAAAGAGGTGTATCATGCTTGGTCTCCATTGCAGACAGAGCTGTAAAAGCAAAGCTGTAAAAGCTCCCCTTGCCTTTCTCTTAACACATACCTCCAATTATAGAGCCACTTTTTATAAATAAAATGTGCAGGTGAATTAAAAAAAACAACTTTGTGATATATCTTTTTATGGAAATCTGTTTCGTTTTTTGCTTATTAAACTGTTCTCCTCCTCATCTTCACTCATACTGTTTGTTTACATAGAGTCCATATCCATTTTCACGAACTCTGTAATAATAATTCTGGTGTATATGGCTTAGGTCCCACGTGACAAAATTGAAATTTTCAGGTAGAATTCACATTAGTTTTCTGGAGAGTTATAGTAAATCTTTTGGCCAGAGGTATCTCTGCAATGCTTTGCCAACTGAAAATTGGTATGCATTTTTTAGTGAATTTTCCCCACTGTTCTATAGAACAGGTGCATAATCTTACATGTATGTTGGTAAGTTTATTTAACTAAGCAACGTTTACTGATTTAGGGCTCGTTCACATCTGCGCCCGGTCTCCGTTCATGCAGGTTTCCATTTCCTGCACAAAACTGAGCAGGAGACGGAAACCTGCAGGACACTTTCTCACCCATTCATTTGAATGGGTTTGAAAGCTGTCCGGCCATGAGCGCCGGTGAGCGTTTTATGCTCTCTGCCGTGAAACTGGATTTTTAAAATCGGGCATAGAGTCGGAAATGCAGTACTCTGTGTCCGGTTTAAAAAAAAAATGGTTTTGCGGCGGAGAGCATAAAATGCTCACCGGCGCACATGGCTGGACCCGGTCTGACAGCTTTCCGTCTTCTGCATGCAGACGGAAAGCTCAGAACGGACTCCGGACGCTAGTGTGAACCTAGCGTCAGCATGATATTCCTGCAATATAAAAAACTACACAGAACCAATGATACATTTTGTAGGCTATCCCATTTCTTGCATCATATTCTACGAACAGAATATATTTGCACTTTTGAGCTACTCTTTTGCTACCAATAATGTATTAGTAATACTTCAACCTTGTAATTTCAAGCCAATACCTGCACCATTGATCAGAATCAGTTTTGAAAGTTTCAGAGAGTATTACAGAGTCTTTATAATTCACTTTATTGTAGCAACAGCAATGTGGATGAAACACACCTAAAATATATAAACAAGAAAAAAAGTGTGAAGGCAGGTGGTATTAAAGCCTTGTTTTCTTGGAGATTTTTGGGATAGTGATTAATGCAGGAATGTGAAAGGTGTCAGGTAAATAAATCATTGGTTGCTGTGGTTCTTATCAAAACAACTTTCTTTTATTTTCCATCAAACTCTAGGTGAATAAATAAATGCTGAAATACTGATAATGTGGCAGTCCGGAACACAGAATCCCACTAAAGAAAACCAGCAATCCAAGAAAAAAATTGTTTTTTTTTGGCAACATATCAAGATTTAGCTTATCAGTGAATGAAGTTCAGACGTAATTTTTGGAACTGATATACATAGTTTTCTTGGAGAGGGTTCAAAGGAGGTAATTAGCTTAATAGCAGGCTTGGGAAGACAACTTTGGAACATTTTCTATACAGAAAATTTAGAATGTCCTATTACATATAACATGTTGCCTTACAGTTAAAATGGACCTGTCACTAGCGTTAAAGTCGATGAGAAATTCTATTTCTCAAGCACATAATACAAATCTTGCTCTGCATGGATATTGTCCTATGATGTGGATTTGCATATAATGCAAAAAATAGGCTTAAAAATCAAGACCATGATCGTATGCATGTACCTTCAAGCGCTAACTAAAGACACATCTTTTCAGACAGGCCTATCACAATTCCTAATGTAAACCCTTCCATACCGTAACTAGAATCCTCAAAATCTAACCCTCCTCTGTCCCCGCTCCCACATTACCCCACATGATAGAATGCCATCTAAGGATAACTTTATAGGTCCAAGCTCCATCCACATGTTAAAGAACACCACTAGTGACAGCTCATAAAGTTTCATGTTTATGTAATGACAGTCACCTCTATTACAAAAGTGTCTGACCACTGCATAAGCAATGCCGCCCCTTCTACCTCTTGTGTCACCCCCTCTACCTCATAGATTGTAAGTTCTTGCGAGCAGGGCCCTCAGTCCCATTGTGTGAAATGACTTTCTTTGTAATGTATCTTTCTGTCTGTATGTGAACCCTACAAATTTGAACCCTACAAATGGATCCTTGCCAGCCATTTTTTTTTTTTTTTTTTTTGAAGAAAAAAAAAAATGTACAGCGCTGTGGAATATGTTGACTCTATATAAACATTTATTATTATTATTATTATTATTATTATTATTATTATTATTATTATATATTACCTGTATTCAGAAATATTTGAAAGTTTTCAAACTGTTACTGTTGGCTGCAGGGAGAAGAGAAATGTGGGCAGTGGCAAAGGTAGGATGTATGGCCTTTATACATTATGGGTTTAATTAATGGACATTTATCATTCCAGGCTTTTTTATATATGTTCCATTAGGGACCTAATAAATGAATATCTATCATCCCAGACTGCTTCTTATTTGTTTTAGATGGTTTCCCAGATAGTGCACTTCGATACATGTATGACCTTATTTGCAATTGAATGATGTAAGATGCCCGATTATGCCAAGGGCATTGGGGCTACACTTGTTTCTATACTCACATATTCAGTATTTGCAGTTCTGGTCTCCACCTGGAAACACACGATGCAATATGCCCGCTTCAGGACAAAAGACTGTGACCGCTGAGATATTTAGAGAAAATCTTTAATCACTTATATTTACAAATATCTTTAACTTATAATTGTCTACAAATTTAAATATGATTATGTTCATAGGAAAACCATTAAAATACAAAAGTACAGAGTAAAAAGGTTACAGAAATTATAATAAATTAAATAATATCCATATAAGTTTTCACTGATTTTGATTTGCAAGAAAGTTAGAAGTGCAGCAGAAGACTGGGTCAGATCTACAAAGTTAGTTTATATTTCCTTAATCTGACGTGGTGTGATCATTGATATGCCATTTTAAGGTGTCCAGATCCTAACCACGTACCCCTGTTACTAGTCATTTGAGAGAAGGATGGGAAATCAAATACACAAATATACAGTGGGAGAACAGAATTATTATTTATGTCATATATTCTTCCAGTGAGATACTATTACCAGTATGTACCAAAGAATATTTTACATAGACCTGCAAAACATGAGCTTGATATATTTATATTTTACCCAATATCGATGGTTTTCCAAGACCAAAAATCCCAAAGCTTGAGGAAATTGGGTTGTTTACATCAATGAATTATGACAAGTGTAGCTTTGAAGTATTCTAATTTCTTTCTCCCCTATGACTGGTGGGTCACTGGATTCTTATATAATCTGTGTAGCTGAACAGGAGAGGAATGATCATAGTTGGGCTGTCCACTAATGTCTTTACACAAAACCTTCCTATTCTGTATTATGGAGTTGCTTGTCAGATATCTATCAGTGGACACATGCTCCCAAAAATAGGCCATCAGTGATCTGATTCTGGAACACCTCTTGAGGCTAATTTTGTTGAGGTTTGTGTTGAGTGACTTCAAAATTAACAAAATGAATGGGAAACTTAATGGGAGCAATTACACTTCTTCCTTCTGCTAAATTCAGTTTTGGAACTTGCTAAAAAAAACACAGCAAAAAATGCAGCCTCAATTTCTCTGCAGCACTGCCACGTGAAAAACCCCTTTAAAACACATGATGAAATAATACATTATGTTCAGGAAGGTCTTCCTGACACATGATGTACTATTCTGTTATGTATATGGTGTACACACTGTGTACACACTATTGGAAATAGCTACAATATTGGACATTGATCCATAAAAGATTTGATAAGACTGTCTTCCTTGATCATCCCTCTTGCGCCATATTTGAAGAGGAGTGTCGTTCTGTTTCCTTGGCATCCCGGGACCTGATCAGTGACCCTGGGTTTGCCTTTTTCTTATTCTGTTGTGATATGCTTCTATTAAACTGAACCAGTGATCAGACGGAGGATTAAAATGTTCAGTATCCCACTTGATAAATTTCTTGAGGGGTTTATTTTACACTTTACTGCCACCTCCAAGACGCCACTGTCAGGATACGGAGTCGCCGCGGTCTCCTTGCTGCGCGGCGTCTCCCTGGGAGACGTGTTAGGAGTTCTATTGGGTGTGCTTAGGTCATTAAGGGTTAATCTTTTCCTTGCCTTCAGTCTCCATGTCATTAGCCATCAGGTGTGTTCTCTGCTGCTATTTAAACCCCACCCAGGCATGGATCCTTGCCAGCCATTCACTTTGGGTTTCCTGGTCCCCCTGCTCAGTCTGTTTCCCTGTCTGTTTGTATTTGGTCTGTTCCTTGGTTATATACCCGGCTTGTATTTTTGACTATCCCTTGTCTTTTGATTCGGTACCTTTATTATATCTCCTGGCTTGACCTCTTGCTCGTCTGACCTCGCCTTCTCTTCTGTGTCTTGCTGGGACTTGTGGTCCTCTCTGGTTCCATGCTGTTTAGTCTTTTGTTTTGCATTGCAGTTACACTGTGCTTTCTGTTTAGGTGTGACCCCGTGACTCCAGTCCCTAGGACTTTCAGGGCCTCCTCTTTCCTTATCCTAGCCGCCGGGATAGAAGCGTAAGGAGTCGTGGTAGGCGCACTTCAATTAGGAAGTGCATTGGTCTGCCTCATCTCAGATATTACAGCATAGTTATAGCTGCAGGGCCTACGACCCCTTTTGTCATTAGTTGCACAGTGTTGCTTTCCCAGCTGTGTCACTTTGCACTGCCTGACCCTGACTCCAATCCTTACATAATGGCTGGCCCTTACCCTAGGCAGACTGCCCGGCGGTTTAGTATGGATGCCGAACACTCCGTAACTGACCGACTGGACGAACTGTCAAGGCAGGTGCAGGGCATGGCTGGGTTAATTAACCAAGTCTCGCAGCGTCTGGATGCTTTGCCTGATCCAGCATCAGCCGCTGCAGGTTCTTCTATTCAAACGCCAGTTCTTCCTATATTGAATACCCGTCAGGATCCTAAAATGCTCTTGCCTGACCGTTTTGACGGTAAACCAGACAGATTCCGAACATTTCGGGAATCTTGCCATTTATTTTTTCGTTTTAATTTCCTGTCTTCTGAAGCAAAGCAGGTGGCGCTGGTGGTGTCCCTTCTACGAGGGTCACCACAAGACTGGGCCTTGGCTCTACCTGCTGGAGCTCCTGAATGGAATTAATTAAATAAGTTTTTTCAAACATTAGGTCAGATTTATGATGACCCTAATAGAGTTGCCTTGGCCGAGTCCCATCTGTTGTCTATTCAGCAGGGAGTTAGAACGGCCGAGGACTATTGTACGGAGTTTCGTCAGTGGAGCTCTCAGTCAGGGTGGACAGACAGACCTTTGTTAACCCTTTTTAGACAAGGCTTATCTAATTCTGTAAAAGATGCTCTAGTAAGTCATCCAGTCCCTGAAAATCTAGGAGACTTTATGTCCTTGGCTATTTCTATTGATAGGAGGCTTAGGGAAAGGCGTAGAGAGAAATTAAGCAAACCTGGGTCCTCAGCTAAATCCTGGTCTGTCCTTTCGGAACCTATACCTCCTTCTGCTGTTCCTACCTCTTGTTCTATTCCTGAAGAAGAACCAATGATATTGGGGTCCACATCCGCCTCCAGGAGAAAGTATCGCCTAGAAAACGCTCTGTGTCTGTATTGTGGCAAACCTGGACATATCCTGAGAAACTGTCCAACCAGACCTAAACCACCGCCGGGAAAACGCCAATGCCTGAGTGATTTCCGGGAGGGTCACTCAGGCACACAGGTACCTCCTAATAATATTGAGAAATGTTTACTCCCTGCTATTCTTGTTAATGGTAATAAAACTTTTGCATGTCAGGCGATGGTGGATTCAGGTGCCGCCATGAACTTCATCCATGAAGTGGTGGCGCAAGCTCTAGGAATTGAATTAATTCCCTTGAAATACCCATTTCAGGTATCTGGAGCAGATCTAACCCCTTTGTCTGAAGGGAAAATCTTAGCCCGTACTGCTGAGGTGCAGTTTTTTGTCGGCAGTTTACATGTTGAAAAAGTGTCATTTTTTGTTATGAAAAAACTGGCTGCAGACGTTATTCTTGGTTTACCCTGGTTGCGTGTACATAATCCAGTGTTTGATTGGGAAACTTCGGAGTTGGTTAGATGGGGAGATTCCTGTACTTCTCATATTAATACTATTTGTACTATCAAAAATGATATCAAAATTCCGGAATTTATTACCGAGTTCAAAGACGTCTTTGACGAGCTCAGTGCGGAGGCTTTGCCTCCACATCGACCTTATGACTGCGCAATTGATTTGGTTCCTGGAGCTAAACTACCCAAAGGTCGCATTTTTAACCTTTCAGCTCCAGAGCGCGAGTCCATGCGCCAGTACATTAAAGAGAGCCTATCTAAAGGACATATCCGACCTTCAGTTTCTCCTGTGGGGGCGGGGTTTTTCTTTGTTGAAAAAAAAGATGGTGGCCTCCGACCTTGTATTGACTACAGGGAATTGAATAAAATTACGGTCAAAGACCAACATCCTCTGCCACTCATCCCGGATCTTTTTAACCAGGTGGTGGGGGCTCGGTGGTTTTCTAAAATTGACCTCCGCGGAGTTTACAACTTGATTCGGATAAGAGACGGGGATGAGTGGAAAACCGCATTTAATACCCCGGAAGGTCATTTTGAATACCTAGTTATGCCTTTTGGTTTGAGCAATGCTCTGGTGGTATTTCAACATTTTGTGAATGACATTTTTAGGGATCTGTTAGGTAGATATCTAGTAATTTATTTAGATGACATCCTCATATTCTCACCGGACTGGGAGTCACATCAGCAACATGTAAAAGAGGTTCTTCTTAGACTACGTCAAAACCACCTCTGTGCTAAGTTATCCAAGTGTCAATTTGGAGTCCAGGAGATAGGTTTTTTGGGATACATCCTTACTCCTGGTACCATTGGTATGGATCCCAGAAAGGTATCTGCAGTACTTGAATGGGAGAAACCTACTACCTTAAAAGAAGTTCAAAGGTTTCTAGGTTTCGCCAACTATTACCGAAAATTTATCCGAAATTTTTCTTCTATTGTTAAACCTCTCACCGATTTGACCAAAAAGGGGGTGGATCCTGCCTCCTGGACACCAGAGACGGAGGTAGCGTTCGCCACCTTAAAACAACTTTTTACTTCTGCCCCAGTCCTGGTCCATCCTGATCCTGAATTGCCCTTTATTGTAGAGGTTGACGCTTCAGAAGTAGGTGTAGGAGCGGTCCTGTCTCAGGGCACTGAACCATTTACCAACCTCCAACCTATCGCCTACTTTTCCAGGAGGTTCTCCACTACCGAGGCCAATCATGATATTGGCAATAGAGAGCTTCTGGCGATTAAGTGGGCCTTTGAAGAGTGGAGACACTTCCTGGAGGGGTCAGACATAAAATTACTGTGCTAACTGACCACAAAAACTTATTATATTTAGACAAGGCAAAAAGATTAAATCCCCGTCAAGGCAGGTGGGCTCTATTTTTCACTAGGTTCCACTTTGTAATTACCTACCGTCCCGGCTCAAAGAATACTAAAGCAGATGCCTTGTCTAGAAGTTTTGGTCTTAGTGGTAGTTCTGATGGGGAACCTGAAAATCTACTTGCTCCTGGGGTGGTAGTGGCAGTTTTGACCTCGGATCTTGAAACCCGTATTCTCAACACTCAGGATGCTGCCCCTAGTGCGCTACCACCAGGTAAATTGTTTGTCCCTAGCCACCTCAGCTTGGAGCTCTTAGAGGGGATCCACTCCTCTGTTCTGGCGGGTCATCCAGGCATTGCTGGTACTGGGAATCTGTTATCACGAACGTATTGGTGGCCATCTTGGCAACGAGTTGTTAAAAATTTTGTTCATTCTTGCGAGACCTGTGCCAGATCTAAGGTGCCCCATGAACTTCCAGCGGGTCTTTTACATCCACTCCCGCTACCCAATAGACCCTGGTCACACATCTCCATGGATTTTATTACCGATCTCCCGTCCTCTAAAGGGAAATTGGTAATTTGGGTTGTAGTAGATCGTTTTTCTAAGATGTCCCACTTTGTTGCCTTGAAAAAATTGCCTTCAGCTAAATTGTTGGCGTGGTTGTTTATCCGCTACATTTTACGTCTGCATGGTATTCCTTCAAATGTGGTGTTGGACAGGGGCGTACAGTTTGTGTCCAGGTTTTGGAAAGCCTTTTGTAACAGGTTGGGAGTCTCGCTTTCTTTTTCCTCAGCCTTTCACCCAGAGACTAACGGTCAAACAGAGAGATTGAATCAATCTTTGGAACAGTATTTGAGGTGCTTTGTGTCTGATCGCCAAGATAAATGGAGTGAATATTTGCCCATGGCTGAATTTGCACTAAATAATCATGTCAACTCCTCGACTCGGTCGTCTCCTTTCCACATTAACTATGGTTTTCACCCCAGATTCTCCTCAGGAACAGGTAATGAATTCGCCTTTTTCCTCAGTAGAGGACGTTGCTAAATCTCTCTGTACTGTATGGGCTGAAAGCCTGGCATCACTGAGAAAAGCTCAGGCTAATCAAGTAAATTTCGCCAACAGAAAGCGCCGCCCTGGACCTGACTTTGCGGTGGGTGACAAGGTCTGGTTATCCACTAAAAATCTCCAACTTCGTGTTCCATCTACTAAATTTGCCCCGCGATTTATTGGTCCATATCCCATTTCTGAAATAATCAACCCTGTGTCATTCAAATTATCACTTCCTAGGCCCCTCCATATTCACCCAGTTTTTCATAAGTCCCTACTCAAAAAGTATGTTCCGGCAATGGTCACTCGTTCCCCACCCGAACCAGTGATCGTTCGGGGGAACTAGAGTATGAGGTGGAACGGGTCATTGATTCACGCAGAGTGCGGAATTCCCTTCAGTTCCTCATACATTGGAAGGGGTATGGACCAGAGGAGCGTGTTTGGGTGGCAGCCAGAGACCTTCATGCTCCTAGATTGGTGGAGAGGTTTTACCGTTCTTACCCTACTAAGCCAGGGGGTCCTCTTGAGGGTCCAGAGGCCCCTCCTCAAAGGGGGGGTACTGTCAGGATACGGAGTCGCCGCGGTCTCCTTGCTGCGTGGTGTCTCCCTGGGAGACGTGTTAGGAGTTCTATTGGGTGTGCTTAGGTCATTAAGGGTTAATCTTTTCCTTGCTCTCAGTCTCCATGTCATTAGCCATCAGGTGTGTTCTCTGCTGCTATTTAAACCCCACCCAGGCATGGATCCTTGCCAGCCATTCACTTTGGGTTTCCTGGTCCCCCTGCTCAGTCTGTTTCCCTGTCTGTTTGTATTTGGTCTGTTCCTTGGTTATATACCCGGCTTGTATTTTTGACTATCCCTTGTCTTTTGATTCGGTACCTTTATTATATCTCCTGGCTTGACCTCTTGCTCGTCTGACCTCGCCTTCTCTTCTGTGTCTTGCTGGGACTTGTGGTCCTCCCTGGTTCCATGCTGTTTAGTCTTTTGTTTTGCATTGCAGTTACACTGTGCTTTCTGTTTAGGTGTGACCCCGTGACTCCAGTCCCTAGGACTTTCAGGGCCTCCTCTTCCCTTATCCTAGCCGCCGGGATAGAAGCGTAAGGAGTCGTGGTAGGCGCACTTCAATTAGGAAGTGCATTGGTCTGCCTCATCTCAGATATTACAGCATAGTTATAGCTGCAGGGCCTACGACCCCTTTTGTCATTAGTTGCACAGTGTTGCTTTCCCAGCTGTGTCACTTTGCACTGCCTGACCCTGACTCCAATCCTTACAGCCACAAAAACTTACAGCATCCCAAAACCATTCCTTCTAAAACAATGCTCCTAAGTCCAAAAGTGCAGCATATCCTCCGTTCTGAGCATTGTTGTGTACCCACATATTAGTTTATGCCACATATATGAAATTATTATGCTGGTATAAGCTGCTTCAGGCCAGGACCCCATGTTGCAAAACCACAGCATTTTGGCTATGGAGGAAACGTCTGGCAAAGTATGTCGCATTTTGCAGTACCTGCAAAGTAGATGGGATTTTTGCTAATCTCATCTACCCTTTGCAGAAAAAAATATGCAACGGAAATACTGCAATTTCAAAAACACAAGCAATCAGTATAAAACACTGGATCTACGAAATCTGTACCCATCTTGAATTTGTACAATGAATCACAACACCCTATGGCAGTATATTCCTATTATGGAATCTTTTATATAAAACCAAAAGATTAACCATCTCTCGAGAGAACAAAAGCAGATGAAATTTTTTTTGTAAATGAGATTACAGCATAAACAGTATTAGAAGTAGGGATCATTTTGGGAATAAACAAAAAAATAGGTAGCCCTACTGGGGCAAAGAAGTCTGGCAAACGTCGCAAAAGCAGGGTTCTTAAGCAAAATTTCTGCCAACCAGCCATCAGAATGTCCTCTAGCAATTAAAGTCAATCAACATCATAATAATTTACATAATTATACACGTAAAATATAGTTAAATCTAAAGAACATTATACAGTCCTATGAAAAAGTTTGGGCACCCCTATTAATCTTAATCATTTTTAGTTCTAAATATTTTGGTGTTTGCAACAGCCATTTCAGTTTGATATATCTAATAACTGATGGACACAGTAATATTTCAGGATTGAAATGAGGTTTATTGTACTAACAGAAAATGCGCAATATGCATTAAACCAAAATTTGACCGTTGCAAAAGTATGGGCACCCTTATCATTTTATTGTTTTGAATACTCCTAACTACTTTTTACTGACTTACTGAAGCACAAAATTGGTTTTGTAACCTCAGTGAGCTTTGAACTTCATAGCCAGGTGTATCCAATCATGAGAAAAGGTATTTAAGGTGGCCAATTGCAAGTTGATCTCCTATTTGAATCTCCTCTGAAGAGTGGCATCATGGGCTACTCAAAACAACTCTCAAATGATCTGAAAACAAAGATTGTTCAACATAGTTGTTCAGCGGAAGGATACAAAAAGCTGTCTCAGAGATTTAACCTGTCAGTTTCCACTGTGAGGAACATAGTAAGGAAATGGAAGACCACAGGGACAGTTCTTGTTAAGCCCAGAAGTGGCAGGCCAAGAAAAATATCAGAAAGGCAGAGAAGAAGAATGGTGAGAACAGTCAAGGACAATCCACAGACCACCTCCAAAGAGCTGCAGCATCATCTTGCTGCAGATGGTGTCACTGTGCATCGGTCAACTATACAGCGCACTTTGCACAAATAGAAGCTGTATGGGAGAGTGATGAGAAAGTACGCCACAAATAGAGTTGCCTGAGGTATGAAAAAGCACATTTGGACAAGGCAGCTTCATTTTGGAAACAAAAATTGAGTTGTTTGGTTATAAAAAAAAGGCGTTATGCATGGCGTCCAAAAAGAAACAGCATTCCAAGAAAAACACATGCTACCCACTGTAAAATTTGGTGGAGGTTCCATCATGCTTTGGGGCTGTGTGGCCAATGCCGGCATCGGGAATCTTGTTAATGTTGAGGGTCGCATGGATTCCACTCAGTATCAGCAGATTCTTGAGAATAATGTTCAAGAATCAGTGACGAAGTTGAAGTTACGCCGGGGATGGATATTTCAGCAAGACAATGATCCAAAACACCGCTCCAAATCCTCAGGCATTCATGCAGAGGAACAATTACAATGTTCTGGAATGGCCATCCCAGTCCCCAGACCTGAATATCATTGAACATCTGTGGGATGATTTGAAGCGGGCTGTCCATGCTCGGCGACCATCTAACTTAACTGAACTTGAATTGTTTGTCCAAAATACCTTTATCCAGGATCCAGGAACTGATTAAAAGCTACAGGAAGCGACTAGAGGCTGTTATCTTTGCAAAAGGAGGATGTACTAAATATTAATGTCACTTTTCTGTTGAGGTGCCCATACTTTTGCACCGGTCAAATTTTGGTTTAATGCATATTGCACATTTTCTGTTAGTACAATAAACCTCATTTCAATCCTAAAATATTACTGTGTCCATCAGTTATTAAATATATCAAACTGAAATGGCTGTTGCAAATACCAAAATATTTAGAACTAAAAATGATTAAGATTAATAGGGGTGCCCAAACTTTTTCATAGGACTGTATGGCCAAAACATTGGGCTTCAAAGAACAGCTTTTCTATTTTCTCTAGTTTAATTTGTTTTAACTAAAACAATATTTCTGGACTCTATAGACTCCAAATAATTAAGTCATAGACGAACATTTTTGTTCACATAACAAGACCACATATGAAAATGTCAACAATAAATTAAATAACAGTATGCATATTTACCATGGGATTACAATATATTAGCAATTGATTACTAGTATGGATTATAATGATTACTTTCTTTATCATTTAACCCCTTACCAACATCTGCTGTATTAGTACGGCGAACGTGGGGTGTTTAAATATGGCATCCACCCAGAATCCGAGCTGCCGCCATAGTCACCTGGTGTCTGCTGTTTCATACAGGAGATACCATGCACTAATGCCCACGGTTGATGCCTGCACTGATCGTGGGCATTAACCCTTCTGGTGCCTCGGTCAAAGCTGACTGAGATGCCATTTTGCCAGTGATCGCCGGCACCTGGAGCACCTCCAGGGCTGATGTCAAATTGGCATGACAGCTCTATGCAGCCTGCAAAAGAAATTATGATTTTTCACAATACATTGCAATGTATCAGCATTGTAATTGATTGCATTAGTGATCAGATCCCCTGGGGTTCAAGACCCCTAGGGGATTTAGTAAATGCAAGAAAAAAAAAAAAAAGTAAAAAAATATAAAAAAATTAAAAAGTATTAATAATTCAAATCATCCCCCTTTCACTAGAATACTTATAAAAGTACTTAAATACTATGAAACACCTACACATTAGGTATCCCTGTGTCCAAAAACGCCCATTCTACAAATCTATAAAATTATTTTTCCTGTATGGTAAAAAAAAAAGTAGTGATAAGAAAAGTCAAAAGTGCCAAACTGCCATTTTTCCACTGTTTTGCATCTGATAAAAATTTAAATAAAAAAATGATCAAAGCAATAGCAATTCCCCAAAATGGTATAACCAAAAAGTACACCTGACCCTGCAAAAAAGACACCCTATACATCTCCATACACAGAAGTATAAAAAAAAGTTACGGGTGTGAGAATATGGCGTCTTTTAGAAAAAAAATAATTTGCCACAGTTTTGAATTTTTGTTAAGGGGTTAAAATATAAATAAATCCATATAAATTAGGTATCCTGGAATTGTACCAAAACATAGAATATAGGTGACGTCATTTTGGCTGCACAGTGAACGCCGTAAAAAACGATTCCCATAAGAAAATCGCACAAGTGCACTTTTTCTTCAAATCTACCCCATTCTGAATTTTTTTTCCAGCTTCCCAGAACATTGTACAGAGTAATGAATGGTATAATTATGAAGAAAAATTTGTCCCGCAAATATTAAGACCTCATATGGCTCTTAGAGCAGAGAAATAAAAAAGTTATAAGGTTTGAAAGGGGAGGAGGAGTCAAAAACAAAAAATGAAAGTCAAAAAATGCCGTAATAGCCTCACTGCTCTTACATTAAAGAATCCTCATCAATGTGAAAAGATGAGAAAGAACTGCTGGTTAAGTGAGGTTACATTGAAACATGGTTAAGGATATGCCAATTAGTTGTAAATTGTTGATATTACAATTACAAATATACTCTTGGTAAAATTCTAATTTTGTTTATGATTTATTCACAGATTAGATTTCCGCTGTTACTATGAATCTTATTCCATTAAATGGCGTAGAATGTTTTTCTTTAAATAATGTTCTAATTTAGAACTGTGGTATCAATGCTTGATTTTTCAAACTAAATATCAAATTACATGCAATGTGAAGTTTTCTGTGAATTGACTTTTTTTTCTTTAAGCTCCGAAATATTTCCCCCATGAACAAACAATTCTCATATTGTACAAAGTTCAATTCTTGGTTGACTAAACCTACTTGCCAAATGCTTCAATTACTTCTCTTTCTGGAATATCTTTTTCAAAGCAGTCTCATGGGAAGGAAAGAAACTTTCAAGTCCCCTGGTTAAATCTCTTGTTGAATTTTGTTCCAACATGATCAAGAACGCTGCAAAACATTTTCCTCTCGATGTAGCCTCTTGAGAATGGAACATATGTTCTGTCACAGCTCTGTCATCAAGTCATCTTGACACTTTCTTGTCTGGTGACAACGTTGCTTTCTTGTTGATAACAAGATTTTACCATCTTTGTCCCGCTTAAGGAAAGTACTACTGAAGTTTTTCATCTGTTCCACTAAATTGTGCCTATACTTTTATACATAATGTCAATTGCTTGAATTGCACAGCTCCATAATTTTTTTTTTTTTGCTCAAAGCGACAGGCTCTAGGGAATTTACCAACTTTAGAAGTAAATCCTAAAACTTTTAAATGATGAATATACAATATCCGAACTCCAGAAAATGTAGCATTTTAAAATTTACATTACAATGAAAGACATTTAATGTAATATAAGTACCAACCTGTTTATTGCAAATATTAGACACCTAGAATTTTACGTTCTTGTTAAAACTGTAGCAGCCCTGTCCCTTTGCTTTGCCTTTTTACTTATCCCTGCTTCTTATGCGTTTTTGAACAAGGTTGTCTCAAATCTTTGCATGCCCATAGTTCTGAAGCGGCTACATCTTATTGCATTATCAGAATTCAAAGTACTTTAGGGTATTTCAAATAAAAAGTTTACTGATATTCTGAGCAGAAGATCTTTATACTTGGTCAACTTGAAGGGTTTTTTTAGGGACAAAATTGTTGAAAAATGGCTCATAATAATAAAGGAAAAAATACTCACCTCTCACTGACCCTCCACCACTAGGCCAGATTTCTGATTTTTGCCATTAGACTAGATTTATTACTTCTTTGTGAAGCTCCAGACACTGTTTCTCAATATTTTCAATCATTTTCTGGGTAGTTGCCTTGTATGTCTTAGTTAGCAGACACAATTCTAATCATCAGGACCAGAACAGATTGGTAGGAAAGTATATTTGCTTTGCTGTAGAATTTATCCAAAAGTTCAACTATTTAAGTCAAGCTGGAGTTGTAATGTGGAGAAATAGATAAGTCATGGTTGGAATTGGAAGGGTATGGGTAGTTGAATGTGTGCCATGTATAATGGACATGTTCTGATTGGTATCGATGGCAGGTATGCCCTTAGAATCACTTCCTGCAGGGCCTTAGGAAATCTAAAGGGGTCAAAACACACGTTTCCTTTAGTTTAGAGAGGGGCTTTCATATCCTCTATCACTGGGTATGATATATACCATTTCAAAGCTGCCAGGGCACTGAAATTATCACACCATCAGTTTTGTTGACATCTTCTTTCATTGCAGGGATATTGGTGGCGTTAGTTTTGGCTATTGATATCACTGTACTCGTGCGGGGGCGTCATTAGCCCTCTGCGTCATCGTTGGGTGGGGAAACATGCCCACACAGAAAACTATATAAATGTAATATCAACAGCGAGTTACCTTTGCAATTGTGGAAAATAATAATAAAACTGGAGGTGCGCTGTAATGGAATATAACATGCCCAGTGATAGAGGACATAAAAGGTTCTTTTAATATGTTGGCCGTTCCAGAGCTGAGCAGCTACATTGGCTGCTGGGTATCTGCAGTATTCTACACCAGAGACCTTGCAGCAATGCCCACAGTCAGTGCCTGGACTGATATTGGGAATTAACTTCCCCAGCACCTTAGTTGAAGCTAATCGAAGTGCCAGTTTTCCCAGAGTGAACGAGATCCAGGGATATCGATCCATTCACATGACAGCCTGGACTCTATTGAAGACTTCCAGGGTTGTCTCCCATTTATTTCTATTACAGACTGCTCTATGCAGCATGTAATAAAGGTGCTAGTATTTTGAAATGCATTACCATGCATTAGTATTGTAATGTATTACATTAGTGATCAGACGCCCTGGGGTTTAAAACCCCCTAAGTAAGGCTTAAAAATTGCAGTAAAAAAAAAGTTAAACAATATGAAAATGTTCAAATCACCCCCTCCTTTTTTTTTGCCGTTTCACCCTTCATTAAAAAATTGGATAACAAGTGATAAAAGAAATAGACATTCCCCAAAATGATAAAACTAAAAAGTACTTCTGGTGCCACAAAAAAAGACAGTGAGAATGTTTCCTATATGACTACAAAACACAAAATTCCATTTACCCCAAATTTTCCTAATGTCTCATTTTCTCAGTCTGACTTCCTGGATTTGTTTCAACTGTGTTCTTCGGAAAGAAATCACCACTGTTTATTGTCTCTCCATTTGCACATAATGGCTCTTATTGTGGATTGCTGGAGTCTTGAGACATTCCAGATTGGTATTGGAATATGAAATTTTACAATCATGTCGTAACGCTTTTGTAGAATCTCAACATACTGTTTGGAATATAAAATTGAGGTCCACACTAGGTGTTTTTTGTTTCTATGTGACCTAATGTTGTGCCAAATCTTTATAGTCACTGTTCCTTCTAAGCTATGCACTCTGAAAAAAATAAGGTTAATGGGGTTTTCAGGTCAATCAGCGTTTTTTCATACCTATAACCTTTCGACAGGATCGGTCATCAGTATCTCTTTGGTGGGGGTTCGACATCTGGACCCTTTACTGATCAGCTGACCAGGCTACCTCTGGTTGTATGACTGGATGTACGATTTAAAGCACAAATGGATCAGTGGTTAGGCTGATGCCTTGCAAAGCTAGAGGCCTAGGTTTTAATCCAGCCACAGACAACGTCTGCAAGGAGTTTGTATATTTTTCATGGGTTTCCTCTGGGTACTCTATTTTCCTCACCCACTCCAAAGATAAACTGATAGGAAAATTAGATTGTAAGCCTTACTTGACAATATTTTTTGTAAAGCACTGCAGAATAAGATGGAGCTGTATAGGTAAGCAAAATAAATAATTGAGATTTACCGAAAATTTTCAGGGAGAGTCTGACTTCTCCACCAAAGAAACTCATTTACAGAGTGAGTTGGGGAAAGTTTCAGTTTTTCCTGAAAGAACATTAAAGGGATTCTACTAGAGATGAGCGAGTACTGTTCGGATCAGC
This sequence comes from Leptodactylus fuscus, assembly GCF_031893055.1. Taxonomy (NCBI): domain Eukaryota; kingdom Metazoa; phylum Chordata; class Amphibia; order Anura; family Leptodactylidae; genus Leptodactylus; species Leptodactylus fuscus. The sequence goes on from NC_134265.1 coordinate 147,173,945, forward strand.
CGATCCGAACAGCACGCTTGCATAGAAATGAATGGACGTAGCCAGCATGTGGGGGGTTAAGCGGCCCGGCCGCCGTCAAAGCGGAAGTACCAGGTGCATCCATTCATTTTCTATGGAGCGTGCTGTTCGGATCGGCTGATCCGAACAGTACTTGCTCATCTCTAGATTCTACCATTAAAACACTTTTTTTTTACTCGTTACCACTTCGGAATAGCCTTAAGAAAGGCTATTCTTCCCCTACCTTTAGAAGTCGTCTCCAGCCCGCCATTCGGTTAAAATCCCGTTTTTTGTTGGTATGCAAATGAGTTCTCTAGCAGCACTGGGGGTGGGCCTCCATCTTCTTCAGCATCCCCCTCTTCACTTGTCTTCTTCCGGCTGGGGTCACACTTCGACACCTGCACAGTCGGCTCTGCCACTGGGCCTCACGCAGAGTCGTCTGCAGATGCTGGTGGCCATTTTTTGCAGCCACTTACGCGAGCATGCGCAATACACTCTGTACTCCGGTGAACTACAGGAGCGTACTGTGCATATTCACGTAAGCGGCCACAAAAAATGGCTGCCGGCATTTGCAGTCGGCTCTGCGTGAGGCCCAATGTATGACCCCAGCCAGAAGAAGACGAGTGAAGAGGCGGTTGCTAAAGAAGATGAAGGCGTCGCTGGAGAGAGTTCTCTCGCAGCATTGGGGATGCCCCCAATGCTGTTTGAGCACTGGGGCCCACTCCCAGTGCTGCGAGAGAACTCATTTGCATACCGACAAAAACCGGGATTTCTACCGAACGGCGGCCTGGAAAAGACATCTAAAGGTAGGAGAAGAATAGCCTTTCTTACGGCTAGTCCAACGTGTTAAAGAGAAAACAAAGTGTTTCAATGGTACAATCCCTTTAACGTCATCAATTTGCATGGAATCTTTTGGACTTGAAACAAAATGACGTCTACCGTGTAGACAACTAAGTATCATTGTAGAAAAATGTGGATAACGTGCTGATGAAACAATGATCTCCTCAACTTATATTGTGTGGTCTTTCAGAACAACATACTCACTGGATCGGTAGATATCAACTGATGCCTGGACAATCAGTCTTCCAAATCAATGAGCAGGTTAGAGTTGGGGGTCTTCAACTGGGGATTATCCTTTGTACCAACCTCTGACTTTAATATTTTAAATTGGATAAAATGCCTTCTTCTTTTTGCCCACAAACTAAAGTAGCATAGATTCTTTACAAAACAAGATGCCAGATGGAGTGCTAATGTGGGGATCCAAACTGAGATACGGGGTAATTCTAGACTTTTATCTGAATTAGTCCTAGGACGCATCAAAAGTGTCAAAATGTCTCTGCAGATGGATGTTTCATGTATCGATGCATTTGATCATCATGTAACTAATAATTTGAAAAAAAAAATTATAGGGTTTATGCAGTAGTTCTGTTAACCTGACTAGGGAAAAAACGAGGACAATGTGATAATGAAAATCTCAGACCCTCTGACCAAGTACAGTGACCACAATAAGTTTTTCCTTGACTTGGAATTCTCTTTAACACACAACTTCTTTTTCTTAAATGGGAGGCACTATCAGGTGAGTATACTTTTTTTTTTTTTACTGCCCCCTGCTGATTGAAAAGTTAAAGGGGATGTCCAATTTTGCCTGGACAACCCCTTTAAATCAATAATACCTCAGCTAATAATGCCCCTTAATTAATTACTTTGTATACTCCCTTAAAGGGGTTGTCCAGGAAATACAGAATCAGGTAAGGAGAAACACACAAAATAAAATACTCACCTGCGTCCAGTGTCATCCGAGGGCTTGTTCTGGCGGACGTCCTTGCTGTATGTTGCATCAAAGGTCACAGGAAAGCACCGAGGATGTCTCTCGAAAACGTTACTGGTGACGTCATGGGTTCTTTTCTGTGACCGCTGAGGTAATCTTCTGGTTGGGGGTGGGGTTTGGTTTTCAAGGCCTCCTCACATGTAACAGTGCCAACCTCCATTAGTAACAGCCTGTAATTGTGCTTTAATAGCACCCCCTACAGGTAATAGTTCCCTCTCCCACATAAGTAATGCTATTACCTGTGGGGGGCACTATTACACTATAGTGCCCCCCTTCCCCCACAGGTTATAGTCCTCTCACATAAGTAATGCTGTTACCTATGGGGGGGGCACTATTACAGTAATAGTATCCCACCCCTCATAGGTAATAGTCCCCTCCCACACATAAGTAATGTTATTACCTGTGGGGGGCACTATTACTGTAATCGTGAGCTAATATTCCCCCTCCCCCACATACCATTCCATATACTATTGCTCTGTATAGTTGTGCTGAACGTACAGAGCAACGATGGGGTGGACAGGACCTTCTCTGCCACACAGCTTGTGCGCATCTTCTATTTTCTTCCCACCAGAAACATAGATTAGGAGTCAAGGTACCACTGATGGTACCACTGACAGGTAAATAGAAGATGCGCACAGGCTGCGAGCAGGAGGAGGCCCTGCTCCCCCATTACTGCTCTGTATGTACAGGTTATAGGATGGCAGAACAGGAAGCTAATAGCTTCCTGCTCTACCATGTATTTCAACTGCATTGATGTACTGTAGATGCTGGTACAGTTGAAATTTTTGTGTGTACTTGCGGTGGCCTCGGAGTGGGCCCCACAAAGTCAGTCACCGACCCCCTGCTCCCCCTTTCCCTGCGCTAGCTACAGTTCTGGGTCAGGAGCTTCTTTATTGGGAGTTTCTTCCCCATTTGCGGTGCAGAAAGTTGGGTAAAACAGAGAAGAGGCGGAGAGCTGCAGAGATATGCAGCCATTACAGTTGACGTCAGAGTCACACTCCCGCATTGAGGGATTTTTAAGGTGAGAATGAATTTTTATCTTATGAATATATAGGTGCAAGTTTGAGGGTAAAAAGACCTTCTAAATCATTTTTGTATAAAGATTTTAAAGACTAGGTTGGCCATACAATTTATCCACCTATCCATCCAAATACATACATGCTATACTCTTCCAAACTATGTTCTGAATTAGAAGAAAGACTCTGCTGGTGGTTTATCTCATGTGAGAACAAAAATATAGTCTTGTGTTGTGGGAGTTTTGGGAGTCCCTCCTACACACTGATTGACCTGCAATATTCTAATGTATATGGCCAGCTTTAGCCTTTGTGTGATGGAGATTGAGTGATTTGAAAGACATATGGATGGGACAAATATGTTTTCATAGAACCAGACCTTTCTGATTTCTGTATAATTATCTTTATATGTGTGTTAAAGTCTAAGTCAACAAATAACTCTGCATTACAATTATTGCCAGACTATTTTGTTTGCAAATCTCTCAGAGTACATTAAGTTTCCAAAGCCTCTTAAGAATATCACAGCAGCCACCGAGCTCCGGCTGTCAATTATGTTTTACTTTTTAATGTACGTAGCAGCTCAGATGTTTTTCTTAACAAGCAGTTAGGTTTATGTTTGTTTTCATTGCTACTCTAGTCTGTGCCTTTGTATTGAAATGCAGATTTTCCTAACATCTGTTTGAATTGCTACTGCAGCCCCATCAGTTTTATATGTCTCCAATGCTACAAATAGATTTATTGTTGACCTTTGAAAAGGAATTGAATCTTTTTGTTGTTAGTAACATTTCTGTAGTTGGCACCATTTGCTGCACAATGCTTATGTGAGTGAAACTTACTTTATGACAGGTTGCTTTGCCATTTGTTGGGTTAACTGATTTAATGAAATGTTTCCCTCATTTGCTTTTTCCTTTTACACAGATACCTTTACCAAGCAGATATTTCTAGCCGTGACGGCAGCTCAGAGATAGTCATACCATGTAGTAATGGTAATGAAAGGAATATGTTCTAGCCCAATTTAACATGGAGCCTGCTTTTGCTTGTTGTTTCCTCTTGAACATAAGCACAACTACCTGGGTAACAGGCATAGCATAGCAGGAGATGTTCGCCCAAGCAGCCAAAAGGAGAGACCTACTACTCAGAGCAAATGATGACTGTGGATAATGAAAGAGGAAAATGAAAGGGCACAATCAGTGGCTTAACCAGGAATGGTGGAGCCACCGTGATGAACTTTTGATATGAACTTATCAGACCCCATATTATAATAATCGGAGACCGAGGGGGGATACCAGCATAAAAAACACTGTAACTTACCTCTCCCTGGCTCTGGCACACTCCCCACTGATGTCAGCCATCTTCAATGATGGAAGAGATGTCACTTGAGCCGGGGCTTGCGTTGAGAGGCATAAGGAGCGTTGTGACATCTGGGATATCACACGAGCAGGCCTGAAGCCTTCTGGAGCTAGGAGAGGTAAGTAACAGTATTTTTATGTTCCCTCACATCTCCTGGGTCTTTGATCATTATAATGATAGTTTTTGTGGGGTTTACGGGCCAGTGGCCTCACTTACTGATTCCTGCTACTGGAGCCAGGATCACTAAGTAAATAAGGCTTATATATGCAGCGGTAGCAGCTGCTGCCAGGCCCCATGATGTCCTTGGCCCCATGGCCGCTGCTACCACTGCTACCCCGCTAGTTACGCCCCTGGCACAATGAAAAACGAATCACAATTCAAACACAATGAAGAGTCATTCTGATATGGCCCCCTATAGTTACTGATTATATACTTGCTTCTCAGATTCTTAGTTTTAGTATACTATAGAATATACAAAGTCCCTCTTTTGACACCATAACTTCAAATATCTGTTCTGTTCAGCTAGAAATGGTTGTGTAGTAGCAGTAGAGTCTTTCACATTTTAGAGTGATTCACATTACTTCTCATCAACAGACAAGAGGAGTAATGTGGATTCTCCATCATAGTATGCTGCCATTTTTAAAGATGACCTTTCGCTACCTCCACCAACTCCATCTCTTTTCATCCTCCTATCGATCCTGCTCCACTGATTCTGGTGCAGTTGGGATTTTTTGTCTTTAGCCTCTAGCTCAAGTGTCCTTTTTTAAGTTGTAAATTGGGATAAAAGTGTTATTAATTTGGTGCCTCTTTCTTTACCAGTTCCTGAACCACAGATTTTATTCTATCACTGCTATGAGCAGGATTATTTTTTTTTTTTAATGTAGATTGTGAGCCCCATATAAGAATCACAATGTACATTTTCTTTTTCTTTTTTTTCCTATGAGTAATTGAGTATGTCTTTGTAGAATGGGAGATAATCCATGCAAACACGGGGAGAACATACAAACTCCTTGCAGATGTAGATCCTGGCGGGATTCCAACCCAGGACGCCAACACTGCAAAGCTGCAGTGCTAAGCACTGAGCCACTGTGTTGCCCCTGAGCAGTGGCGGATCCAGGGTTTGCGGGGCCCTGGGCAATTGACTTTGGCGGGGCCCTACGCGCTGCAGCAAATTAGGCCCCACCCACTTTTATGTTGACTCCGCCCATTCTCATTCATTTTTCATGTGATTCCACACAGTATAATCCTCCTACAGTCACCCGTAAATTATATGTCCCCCCTCCATCTCTCCCCATTTTCATATACACCCTTCATCTACCCCTAGTTTCATGTCCCCCCCCTCTATCTCTGTCCCCAGTTTCATGCCGTTCTCCCCCCTTCATCTGCCCCAATGTCATGCCATTCTCTCCCCCTTCATCTGCCTCAGTGTCATGCCGTTCTCCCCCCCTTCATTTGCCCCAGTGTCATGCCATTCTCTCCCCCTTCATTTGCCACAGTGTCATGCCGTTCTCGCCCCTTCATCTGCCCCAGTGTCATGCCGTTCTCCCCCCTTCATCTGCCCCAGTGTCATGCTGTTCTCCCCCTCCATCTGCCCCAGTGTCATGCCGTTCTCCCCCCTTCATCTGCCCCAGTGTCATGCTGTTCTCCCCCTCCATCTGCCCCAGTGTCATGCTGTTCTCCCCCCCTCCATCTGCCCCAGTGTCATGCTGTTCTCCCCCCTTCATCTGCCCCAGTGTCATGCTGTTCTCCCCCTCCATCTGCCCCAGTGTCATGCCGTTCTCCCCCCTTCATCTGCCCCAGTGTCATGCTGTTCTCCCCCTCCATCTGCCCCAGTGTCATGCTGTTCTCCCCCCTTCATCTGCCCCAATGTCATGCTGTTCTCCCCCTCCATCTGCCCCAGTGTCATGCCGTTCTCCCCCCTTCATCTGCCCCAGTGTCATGCTGTTCTCCCCCTCCATCTGCCCCAGTGTCATGCTGTTCTCCCCCCTTCATCTGCCCCAATGTCATGCTGTTCTCCCCCTCCATCTGCCCCAGTGTCATGCCGTTCTCCCCCCTTCATCTGCCCCAGTGTCATGCTGTTCTCCCCCCTCCATCTGCCCCAGTGTCATGCTGATCTCCCCCCCTCCATCTGCCCCAGTGTCATGCTGTTCTCCCCCCCTCCATCTGCCCCAGTGTCATGCTGTTCCCCCCTCCCCTTCATTTGCCCCCCAGTTTCTTTGGGCCCCCTCCATCTTTGTCTCCAGTTTCATGCCGTTCTCTCCCCACCCCCTTCATCTTCCCCAGTGTCATGCCGTTCCCCCCCTCCCCTTCATTTGCCCCCCAGTTTCATGGGCCCCCTTCATTATGTTCCACCTTAATATTTAATATAAAACAAACACTTACACTCACCTTCTATCACTCACCTTCCATCGTTCCCCCGACGCTCCTCTCTCACTCCAGTCACATACGCGATGCAGGAGCTGTGATCTCAGCTCCTGCTTAGCTCCGGCCCGGCTTGCGTGTGTAAGCGTGATGTGATGACATCATCGCGCCTACACACGCAAGCCGGGCCGGAGCTTTAAAGCAGGAGCTCACAGCTCCTGCATCGCGTATGTATTCAGCGGACGCCGATGAGCTGAAATCGTGACAGGCAAGTGCCGGGGGGCCCCCAGAGGCTCTGTGGGCCCCGGCACTTGCCCGACTATGCCGAGGCTGACCGGGACCATTTTGTTAGGGCCGGGCCGCGGGGCCCCGGGCGGTTGCCCGTCTCGCCCGGCCCTGGATCCGCCCCTGCCCCTGAGCAGGATTTGATTTGTGCTATATTTTGTGCCAATTCTGGTGTAAATTACAGATAATTTGTAGGAATGATGGTGGTTCAAAGTTGATGGAAATCACTTACTACATTTCTTCCTTCCTCACCAATAGCTGATGAATATCTTGTGTCTGTACATGTATGTGGCAGTCCGTCTATCACTGGTAAATGGGATGGGAGAAGGCAGTAGAAAATCTACCCACAATAATATAGTGGTGATGTATAACTTTAGTCTGCCATATTCTTGGTTAAGCTGAGGACATTTGTCAGCGCACCAAGATTAACTCATCTGTATTTGGGATCAAAAAGATTTGTATAAACTGACAAAACAAATTGGTGTATCACATTTTACCTAATTCATTAAAAAGTTCTCATTGATTAATTGGGTATATTTGAAATTTTGACATTAAAGAAATAAATTTGGTGGGATGGAGTTAAAGGGTTTTTCCGTGAATACACCCACACTTCAATTTGTATGAAATTAAAGGTAAACATTTTTGCAAATATAAATAATTAAAAATTCTGTAGTTTTAAAGATTTTTTTCTAACCAATTGAGGCTGGTTCACATCTGCGTTCTGGTTTCCAATTGAGGAGTCCACTTGGGGACCCCCAAATGGAAGCCTATATGCATAAAATAGCAGTTACCTAAGGAAACCTGTGGACCCTATAGTCTATAATGGGGTCCGTGTGGTTTCCGTTTGGTTTGCACACGAAACATGCGGAGAGAAAAGTGCTGCTTCCTGGACTTTTCTCTCTGAATGTTTCATATGGAAAACAAGCGGAAACCACACAGATCCCATTATAGTTTATAGGGTCCACAGGATTCCTTAGGTAAACGCTTTTGTATGCGTATAGGTTTTCATTCGGGGGTCCACAAGTGGACTCCCCGAACAGAAACCTGAACATAGATGTGAACCGGGCCTTAGTGTAGACAGTTTTTTGTTTTGATTACTTCCAATGGTTACGACTATGAATGCAGGAACTTTCTATGGTCTGGGTTAAAAACCCAGCCATGATTTCCTAATTGCAGGCAGGTTATCATACAGGGACAGTGCATAAATATACAGATAACTTGGCAATAAGCAAGTCACAACCCACTTATCAAGACAATAGAGTATAACCATTAAGATGACTAGAGAAAATTTTTAAAACTCTGCAACATTTTAATTACCATATTTTTCGGACTATAAGATGCACCAGACCATAATAAGACACACTAAGGTTTTAGAGGAGGAAAATAGGGAAAAAAAGTTTTGAAGCAAAAAAATTTGTAAAATATTTAATAACATAATAATATAATATTTCACCAATGTAAACAGAATCGTATAAGACGACCCCCGACTTTTCCAGTTAATATTTAGATTTTGGGATATACTTGCCGTATAAGAAAATAATCACTGGTCTCAGTTTGGTGCCACCAGCTGTACATGCTAGTAACACTGTAAAACTGGACTTCTCATGCCCTGTTTTAATTAAAATTGTTTCATGCACTTTGTGCACAGGTTTGGCATCCATGGATGGAAAGAGACACCCACATCATGCTGTATTTTTCATTCTGATGTTAGGAGGCATTCAGGGTCTAAACTAATGTGGTGGATGTCAGATGAAATACTATAGAAAGAAATAGGATCAACTCTAATTTCAGATCTCACTCCTGAAGTGAAGCTATGCAAGAAGAGAAAAAGGGGCGGGCCAGATGGGTGAAGGAGGTGTGGTTTTCTAAGCAAACTTGAAAACACACCTCCTTCACCCGTTTGGCCCGCCCCTCCTTCCTTGCCTGTGTGGCCTCATTGCAGGAGCGAGAGCTGAGAGGCAGTGAAGGAGGGACGGGCCAGATGGGAGAAGGAGGCGTGGTTTTCTCGGCAAGCTTGAAACTACGACTCCTTCACCCATCTGACCCGCCCCTCCTTCCCTGCCTCTCATATCTCGCTCCTGCAATGAAGTGACACAGGAGGGAAGGAGGGGCAGGCCACACAGTTGAAGGAGGTGTGTTTTTCTCGGTACAGCGCTGCTCTCCTTTTGCTTCGCACAGATGGGACAGGGACGGGACACAGACGCACAGCCGCTGCATTCGGACTATAAGACACCCCCCCATTTTCCTCCCATATTTGAAAGAAAAAAAGTGCGTCTTATAGTCTGAAAAATACAGTACTTATATTTGTAAAAATGTTAATTGTCAACATGTTCAAAATGTCAACATGGCCCCATGCAGCAAATCGCTACCCGGTTTTTGGACCGGAACCTGAGGCGGGCTCTGTGAGAAGTGAGGAGGCGACTGGGTCTGTCCTGTAACCCTGAGTCTATGGAGACCAAATTATTTGTTTGTTTTCGTGTGGCTGGTATTAAGCCACACATGCAGATAGGTTATTATTTCTGTTTAGTCGCTCGGACGAGCAGGAATTAGTTTTATTTTTGCCTAACGTTAAGGCTGTATGTTTGACTGTACACTTTGAACCGTAAGCTTATTACCTTAGGGCCCGTTCACACGGGCACAGATGTGGCGGGTTATGGCGCGGAATCTGTGCCATAATCCGCTCCCTTTGTGCCCATGTGAAAGGGCCCTTATTGTAGTGTGAACAAAGCTTAAATTACAGTGCACGATTTGTTACAATTTGTAGGTTTTCACTCCTTTCACTTGATCTCTCTTCTGTTAACTCGAACAAAAAAATATGATTTTTTTTGTTGGGTTTAGAGTAACAGATCATCATAAATGAGATGAAAAAAACAGCTAAATCTATATTGTAGCCAAGCAGGTGACTTTAACAGCAATTAATAAGTCTTAAATTGCACAGACTTCACAACTGCAAGAGATTTTGTGGGATTCCATTAACTCATAAAATAGATAAGATACAGTAGAATACATAATCTTCTCTAGCAGATTGACCTAATCCTGTATGTTGATACTCGTAAATAAGCCAGGCTAGAACAAATTGCAGCCAGTCAAATCTTTAGACTGGAGCAGAATATTGCATAATTCTTACTTAGAATAATTAAAAAGCAGGACTAGATAAGTGAAGCCAACATATTCAACATTTAATGCAGAGTTTTTCAAACAAAAAAATGTTGTAAATATGTTCAAAGACTGTTGCCCTGTTGTCTAAATTTTTTGTACATGGAAACAATTGGCCATATAGAGGATTCCACAGTACCTGCCAAATTGTCTCTCACTGGCCCCTATTTTGTTTCACCCAATCACGAAGAGTTGTGTCAAATGACCCAACTGTTCGCATAAAAACCATAATAAAGATAGCCATTTGTTCATTAGGGTGCATTCACACTGAGTAAACGCTAGCTTATTCTGAACGTAAAACACGTTCAGAATAAGCGGCGTCTAAAGCAGCTCCATTCATTTCTATGGGAGCGGGGATACGAGCGCTCCCCATAGAAATGAATGGGCTGCTTCTTTCACTCCGTGCAGTCCCATTGAAGTGAATGGGGAGTGCCGGCGTATACGGCAAGCTATGCTCATGCCGGAGCGTACACGCCGGCACTCCCCATTCACTTCAATGGGACTGCACGGAGTGAAAGAAGCAGCCCATTCATTTCTATGGGGAGCGCTCGTATCCCCGCTCCCATAGAAATGAATGGAGCTGCTTTAGACGCCGCTTATTCTGAACGTGTTTTACGTTCAGAATAAGCTAGCGTTTACTCCGTGTGAATGCACCCTTAAACTGGAAAGAGGAGGTTTGGACAGATCTAACACGTAAATTATGTGGGAAGGTAGCACATTCTAGATTTTAGTAAAAACTGGGCATATTTAATGGAACACCATACAGAGCACTACAAGAGTGTAAGAGCAGGACCACTGGGTAAGAGCCAACAAGTATGCCTGCTGGTGTTTACTGATACTACAAAGAGGTCCTGCATGTGTTATGATGGGGAAGTGAGGCACTGCAGGGAGCCCCCAGTCTGTCTGCTCTTAATCCTTAGGCTTAGTTCACATGGGGCAAGGGGGGCGTATTTTGGTCCTGATTTGGCGCGGTAAGTCGCGTCAGAATAGGGCCAAAATATGTCTGTAGTGGCTACCGACAGTCGTGGCTTCCCGCTCTGGAGTAGGCACAAATGGATGGGCCCAGACCGGAGCATGCTGCCACGAGGCAGATGCCGCGGCTGAATCAGCCGCGTAATCCGCCTGGAGAAAGGGCAGCTCGCTTCTTTTTTCTGTAAGCGGCAACATGCTAGTGGTCTACATAGACCGCTATTGTGAGGGGCGGATTGACGTGGATTCAGCTCCAAAATCCGCCACCTCTGGCCCCGTGTGAACGGGGCCTTATTCCCCCATTTTCAGCTCTGCCTCCACACTGTTCTACTCCTGCAGCATCCAAAGAATAAAAGTTAAAGGGAACCTTCCACCATATGAATATAGATTAATCTTACATCATGTAATATAGCAGGAGGATTTAAGGAGATAGCTATATAGTTTTTTTTGCTAAAAATAAAATCAAAATTCAACGTACCCTGTCATTTATTCATTTATTTCTCTGTTCTTTCTATGCTTAGAATGAGTAATTGCGTCCAGTGGGTGAGATTGACAGTCAATGACAGCCTCCCTCTTATGACTGTGAATACAGAAATAACAGTCCGTTACTATTGGAACACTCACTGGATTCAACTACTTTACTATACATTCGGATATTATTCTTAAAGGGGTTCTGCAGGAATTGGACAAACTCCAGAAGGTCCCAGGGCAGATGTACAGTCATGGCCAAATGTTTTGAGAATGACACAAATCTTATATTTTCACATGACCTGCTGCCCTCTGGTTTTTATGTGTGTTTGTCAGATGTTTTTATCACATACAGAAATATAATTGCAATCATATTATGAGTAACAAAAGCTTATATTGACAGTTAGAATGAGTTAATGCAGCAAGTCAATATTTGCAGTGTTGACCCTTCTTCTTCAGGACCTCTGCAATTCTCCCTGGCATGCTCTCAATCAACTTCTGGACCAAATCCTGACTGATAGCAGTCCATTCTTGCACAATCAATACTTGCATTTTGTCAGAATTTGTAGGTTTTTGTTTGTCCACCCATCTCTTGATGATTGACCACAAGTTCTCAATGGGATTAAGATCTGGGGAGTTTCCAGGCCATGGACCCAAAATCTCTGTTTTATTCCCTGAGCCATTTAGCTATCACCTTTGCTTTATGGCAAGGTGCTCCATCATGCTGGAAAAGGCATTGTTGATCGCCAAACTGCTCTTGGACGGTTGGGAGAAGTTGATCTTGGAGGACATTCTGGTACCATTCTTTATTCATGGCTGTGTTTTTAGGCAAGACTGTGAGAGAGCCGATTCCCTTGGCTGAGAAGGAACCCCACACATGAATGGTTTCAGGATGCTTTACAGTTGGCATGAGATAAGACTGGTGGTAGCACTCACCTCGTCTTCTCCGAATAAGCTGTTTTCCAGATGTCCCAAACAATCGAAAAGGGGATTCATCAGAGAAAATGACTTTACCCCAGTCCTCAGCAGTCCACTCCCTGTACCTTTTGCAGAATATTAGTCTGTCCCTGATGTTTTTTTCTGGAGAGAAGTGGCTTCTTTGCTGCCTTCCTTGAGACCAGGCCTTGCTCCAAGAGTCTCCGCCTCACAGTGCGTGCAGATGCACTCACACCTGCCTGCTGCCATTCCTGAGCAAGCTCTGCACTGCTGGTAGCCCGATCCCACAGCTGAAACACTTTTAAGAGACGGTCCTGGCGCTTGCTGGTCTTTCTTGGGTGCCCTGGAGCCTTTTTGCCAACAATGGAACCTCTCTCCTTGAAGTTCTTGATGATGTGATAGATTGTTGACTGAGGTGCAATCTTTCTAGCTGCGATACTCTTTCCTGTTAGGCCATTTTTGTGCAGTGCAATGATGACTACACGTGTTTCTTTAGAGATAACCATGGTTAACAGAAGAGAAACAATGATGCCAAGCACCAGCCTCCTTTTAAAGTGTCCAGTGGTGTACTTAATCATGACAGATTGATCTCCAGCCCTGTCCTCATCAACACCCACACCTGTGCTAATGGAGCAATCACTGAAACGATGTTAGCTGGTCCTTTTAAGGCAGGGCTGCAATGATGTTGAAATGTGTTTGGGGGGATAAAGTTCATTTTCTAGGCAAATATTGACTTTGCAAGTAATTGCTGTTAAGCTGATCACTCTTTATAACATTCTGGAGTATATGCAAATTGCCATTAGAAAAACTGAAGCAGTAGACTTTGTGAAAGTTAATATTTGTATCATTCTCAAAACTTTTGGCCAAGACTGTAACATAAAAAAAGATGTACTCCTGTATCTGGTGCTCCACTGCCTGCTACTGCAGCCTGTTTGGGGCTTCTGAGGACCAAGACATGACCCACAACTGAATGGGCTACAGCAGAGGAAACTGTAGAACAGGGGACAGGTGAGTCCATTTCCTGCACAACTCCTTTAAAGGGGTTGTCCCATCACAAGGATCCTATCTATACTGCTTGTTAATGTGGAGTTAAGACTTTTCCTAAATACACTGCTTCAGCAAAACTGCTTTGTTTGTCCACTATCTTAATTTATTCACTTCATTGTTGACACTGCGTTTCTATGGCCCTTGGGATTATCTGCTCAAATGTCAAGTGACATAGCTGCCTGCTCTCAGGGGGGGAGGGAGGGGGGGCTAAGTGCACGAGAGCGAGCCTGTGTCTGTAGCTGTTCCTGTGTCCTGTGACCTAGCTTCCTGCTCTCACATAAAGGAGGGGGAAAATGAGTGCTGCTTTCTTATATAAAACAGTCTAAATCCTAGTGGAACCTGGTCCCTCTGCTCACTAGGATTTAGCTTTCTTATATAGAGCAGGCTAAAAGCTAATGGGCAGAAGGACCTGGTCCCTTAGCCCACTAGGATTTAGCCGACTCTATATAGAATAAGCTAAATCCAAGTGTTATAGGACCTTTGATGACACCACAGGCCCTTCAGTCGTCCCATAGGTCGACTCAGGTCAACCTATGGGATGACTGCTCAGTGACCCCGGAATGCCCGGAGCCCCCATACCTAGTTGAGCCTGCTGCACAAGCTGACTTCCTCTATACACTGCAATACTTCCTCTATACATGTGTAAACATTAGGGTTGAACGATCGTGTTCGGAAAAGATCGGATTCCGATCGGCGATCGAGAAAATTTCACGATCGCCATCGGAATTCTGAACACGATCTTTTTATGTGGGATCGAGTTCGGTGATTTTTCCCACAATGCTTTGCTTAGCCTTCACACTGAGTATATGCTGTATACTCAGTGTGAAGGCTCCGCTGCAGTTCCATAGGAATGAATGGAAGCAGCCGACACACAGCCTTAACCCCCTGCGCGCCGGCTGCCTCCATTCATTCGAATGGAAAGCTAACATCTCTAGCAGCTACTTACCTCTAGAGATGGCTGCTCTGGTGCCCTCCTTCTTGCCTCGCTGCCCCGCCTCCCAGGTTAGTGTTTAAAGCACTAGGTAGGCGGGGCTTGTGGCTTAGGAGAGTGTGGGCGGGTACAGGGCGGGGAGACGTGACGTCTCCCCTCCCAGTACCCACCCACACTCTCCTAACCCGCCCACACTCTCCTAACCTGGCAGGGAGGGGGCAGCGAAGGAAGAAAAGCAGCGTGGAGCGGCAGCGAGGCAAAGAATGAAGGCACGGGGCACAGGACCAGCCATCTCTGGAGGTAAGTGGACACCAGGGGGGACTAAGTGGCCAGAGGATTAAAAAAAATCCTCTGGCTACTTTAGAGATTCACTACACAGCGTGGATTCTAACAATTGTTAAATTCCATGCTGTATAGTGAATAGGATTGCTTTTAAAATCCGATCTCCGATTAATAAAAAAATCCCATTGACTTGCATTGGGATCGGAGTTGGGATCGAGATCGGGTTTGAATGAAAAATGATCGGAAATCGAATTTTAAAATCGATCCTGAAAAGTCAAGATCGGCTCAACCCTAGTAAACATGTTTATTGCAGTTTATAGTACTGAACCAATAATCATACCATTGCTGTTTCAGATCCCCGAGTGGGACATCATGAATATGTACAAAAATATGTTTAAAAAAGTGAAATATATGAAGAAAATTAATAAACATATAAGCCCACAAATGCCCATTTCCCATATAATATGTAATATATATATTTACACAAAGAAAAAAAATACATAATTGGTAACAACCCGCACAACCCATACATTAAAACTTAAACATTATTTAACCTGCATGGAGAACAACAGGAATAAAAAAATGAAATGAAAATGCCGGATATAATGATTTCTCTCATGACAAATCCTTTCAGTGGTGTTGTTTCCAAAATGGGGTCACATGTCTGCAGATTCCACTTTACTGGCAATTCAGGGGCTCTGCAAAAGTAGCATAATGTCTAAAAACCAAACTGTGTTTCAAAAACCTTCGCTTCTGTGATAAAACAGTAAATCATACACAGATATGGCATTAAGTATGTTATTCTTGGTACACTAGTGTCATACATGTGGGAATAAACTTCAGTTTGCACTCATAGGAGGGCGCAGATGTGAAGGAGTACTATGTACTTTTGGACCACTGATTTAGATTGTTGGTTTTTGGATGCCATGTCACATTTGCAGAGACCCTAAAATTGCCCCTACAAAATGGGGTTACTATTTGGGGAATTACAATTTACTGGCACCTCCAGGGCTCTGCAAAAACAACATGGTGTCCAGAGAGTCCCTCTAAATCTGTAATCCAAAAGCTAAAATGCACATTGTTCCTTCCCTTCTGAGCCCTGCTGTGTATTCAGAGAACTCTTTTATATTCAGGATAGCACGTCTCTGATGACACAAATTGGGTGCAACATACTGGGCACTGAAATTGCATATTTTTTTAAATATATTTTCTTTTCACTTTGTGTGTTATTTTTTGAAAATCACTCTTGGGCTCAAAATGATAATACCCCTTTAGAAATACCTTGAGCAGTATAGTTTATAAAATGCTTTCACTTTGAGAGGTTTCCATTGTATTAGTACTTTGAGGATTCTGGAAATGCAACAAAGCACCTGAAAACTATTCTAGCAAAATCTGCCCCCCAGAAGCAAAATAGTGCTCTTTCTTTTCTGTTACCCATACAGCAGGTTACATCTACATATGGGGCATTTCCATGTTCAGGAGAAATTGTATAACTACCTTTGGGGACACTTTGGAGATAAAGTGACGTTTTAGTAATTTTTCATTTACACATCCCAATGTTAATGGAATCTGTGAAATGGCTGTGGGTCAAAATACTCACTATACCCCTTGATAAATTCTGTCAGGGGTATATTTTCCAAAATGGTCACATTTGGGAGGTTTCCATTGTATTGCTACTCTAGGGACTCAGCAAATGAGACATAGCACCTTAAAACTATTTCAGCAGGGCTCTTCCAAGAGCCCAAATATCAGTTTACACCAACGTGTGTGATATTTCTTTGCTCGGGATAAATTGCATAACAACTGTGAGATACATTTTCTCCTTTAACCCCTTGTGAATGTCTTAATTTTAGGACTAAATTAATTTATTATTGAAAAAAAGAGATATGCTTAGAGGGTTAACAATCTTCCCAAATACTTTTTTGAATAATTTGAGGAGTTTCGACGGATTTCTTTTTTTTTGTGGGGAGGAGGGGGGTTTCATATATATATATATGCCTTTATAATCCCCTTCAGAACTGGAGCTGTTCATAAAGAAATAGTTTATGAAGTTTTCTTGTAAATCTGAAAAATCGCTGTCACACTAGTAAGCCTTGTAACATCCAAAATAAATTAAAGAACAATTAAAGGATGATGCCAATATAAAGCAGAAATATGGTAGAGCATTTCACCTTTTGAAAATTGTGATTTTTTTTTTTCCTCCAAATTTCCTATTTTTTTTTATATATATTTTTTTTTTTAAGAAATAAATACAAAAATATTGATCAAGGTTTACCACTTAGAGGGTGTTCACATTTTCGCCCATGTCTGCCCTGTGTCACACTGCCAGGTTTACGTCCTCAGTTTCTCAACGGTGTGAACGCCCCCTAATATGAATTACAAAGTATCATAATAAAACAGCATAGCTTTAGCCTAGCTTTAAAGCGCTATGGTACTATATTTAAATGGACCAATCACAAAACAGCCACTGCCACTATTAAAATCAATAGCAGCAGCTGCTCAGTCAATGGATAATGTGAATTTAGCATCAATGCCCTGTACTCTGGCTACAAATTCAAATGGACCAATCATTGAGAAGTCAGTGGTGGAAGGTGCCTGAGTAATTTTTGTTCTTAGTTTGTCTAGTTCTTGAAAAGATTAAGATCTCTGACAATTTACCTGATTTCATACCTATGTCGTGACTTATTCCCTGGAGGACCACATTGCCCAAACTCTGCGCACCCTGACCACAGGCTGTCTCCTTAGCAAACTTAGGATAATGGACAAACCCCACAAAGGTAGGAAGGTGAACAGTTTTTTTTAATTAAAAGTGCATAAATATAAATAACAGTGCAAAGAGTTTTGTGAACCTTATTTAGGAAACTTAGGGTCAGTGCACACAGAGTTTTTTGGCGCTAATTTTGACGCTGAATCAGTCTCAAAATCAGCGTCCAAAAAAAAGCCTCCCAAGAGTTTTGTTGTCCCAACTCTGTTGGGAGGCTTTTTTTGGAGGCTGATTTAGAGATGGATTAAGCGTCAAAATCAGCGTAAAACAAACTCTGTGTGCACTGACCCTTAGACAACACGTAGGAGTAGAACTAAGTCAAATCTGTTCAACGACACACTAGGTTTACAATACTATTCACCTATGTTGTTATCAAAGTATTTCACTGTGCTCCAATGCATTTTACAAGCTTCCAGTTATAATTCTTATCAGGTAATTTATTCAGTCTGTGATAGTGATATACTGTATATTATGTACTTATACAGATTCTTCACTTTTTATTTTGTTAAAATATGTATGTAAAAATACAGCACTCGTAAAATATTGCTAAGCAACATTTATGCTAGGAGATTGGTATGCATTATATATACAGAAAATTAAAGACTTGCACGTTTCCTTATCTGTTCTTTAAGAACATTCGTGTGATCTGTTTGCCGATGTAAGCCATTTTTTATTACCAGGCTAAGGAATGTCAGTTTATACAAATCTGTATTTCCGAGATTGCAACCAAGGGATTTGCTACTGGAATGTGAAAATAATATCAGCGACTTCTCTAATACTCAAGATTATTCATATTTAGAATATAGATAAATACGTGTTTACTCTCCTGTTGTAAAATGATGCAGTTCTCTTCTAAATTCTTATTAAATTTTGTTCTTTGAAATAGTACTATATTTATCAAATTGCTTTATAGTACAGACATTCAGTAGTAAATATAAGCACAATGACTGTGTTCAAATAAAAGATAAAACAAAAGGGTTCACACAGATTAGTTGAATAATGGGGCTATATATTGTCTCTGTGTATGTGCCATACATTTATGCTGATTTCATACAGAATGAATGGCTCCAGCCTCATAATAATAATTTTGGTGTGAGCTATAGTAAATCTGTGGTCTACCTTGATTCTCACCCTGCTATGTCCTCTTTTCTCTAAACAGCAAAGCAAGTAGGAAAATGTAAAATGCACCAATATTTGCACCAGAAAACTGAAGTGCAAAATTAGCAAATCCACCCCCATCCCCAGTATTGAATGTGAAAAAAAAATCCACCAAAAACATAAGAAATTTCATTAAACACTTAAAAAACATGATGAAGAAATAGCATTAAGGCTAAAGCCCCAAGTAGCAGGCCGCAAAAAAAAAGAGCACAGATTGTGTTTTTTTCCCACAGGGCTTTTAACAGAGGTTTTCTCTGCAGACTTTCTACTTCCATTGCACCTTGACATTGACATGCTGTGACTTCCAGAGCCGCAATGTTTTTGTACTTTTCATCAATGTGTAGATGGGATTAGCTAGAGCCACATCGACTTTGCAGGTACTGTAATACGCTACGGTTTTGCCGTTGCATTTCCACCCTATGGGGCACCAGCCTAAAGCACTTGAAAAACATGATGTTTTTAAAGTGTTAAGAAGTAGCTTGTGTAGAGGAACCCTCAATGCCGAAGAATGGATCAGTCCCTATCCAGTGAAACTAAGAAGGAGTAAGGCTAAGGTCCCATGTTGCAGAAAAACCCTGTAGTAGCTACAAAGGGAATAGTAAATATAAAAGAAGCACTTAGGCTGGTTGCAGGTAACCGTGCAGTGAGTCAGAGTACTGTCCGTGTATTTCACGGATAGCACACTGACCCATTCTTTTCTATGGGCCCGTACACACAACTGTGATTTTCACAGTCCCGTGTGTGGGCTGATGGTCTGGGCCACATCAGATAGGACAAGTCCTATTCCTGTACTATTTTGCATCCCATGCTTCTGTGGCTCCTATTTATTTAATGAAAGGAGCCGCCTAAGCATGGCCCGTACTCACGGGCGGCATACGGGGACATCCCCGTGTCTCCCACGTGAAGCCCATGCTTTTAAATCATGACAGGCCGGTTGCAGACAGTCTAATACTTCTCCCTTCTACTGAACCCACTCCTGGCTTTGGCTCAAAAAACCCACAGCAAAATCTGTGACAGAAAAAGAAGCTTTTAGCAGTGTGGGGTCTTAGCCTTACAAAGAGTTTCAAATATGTAGTGCCAAATAATTCTTTAAACAATTGTGTTTTGGTGCCATAGTGGTGATTTAAGAGCCATAAAGGGGTTGTCCCGGATAAAAAGACATTTTTATATTAAACTAAACACCCCACCATCTACTTTATAAATTACTTATACTATCAAAAGTGAATATTTATCATGGTCAAGTGACTGCCCCACATCTTTATATTATCCTGTGACTCTCTGCTTCCATAGACAGGGGTGACTTACTATATCCCCCCTCTCTCCTCCCCTCCCTTCACTTCCCATCCCCTCCCCTCAGTACACTGCCCCCATCTCCAGTCCTTCCCTCCCATCCCCTCACTTCCTGTCTCCTCCCCTAAGTACACTCCTCCCATCTACAGCCCTCTCCTCCTGTCCCCTCACTTCCTGTCCCCTCCCATCGCTACACTGCTCCTGTCTCCAGCCCACCCCTCCCATCTCCTTACTTCCCCTTCTCTCCCTTCACTACACTGCTCCCATCTCCAGCCCTCTCCTCCCATCCCCTCACGTCCTGTCCCCTCCCCTAAGTACACTCCTCCCATCTACGGCCCTCTCCTCCTGTCCCCTCACATCCTGTCCCCTCCCCTCACTACACTGCTCCTGTCTCCAGCCCACCCCTCCCATCTCCTTACTTCCCCTTCTCTCCCTTCACTACACTGCTCCCATCTCCAGCCCTCTCCTCCCATCCCCTCACGTCCTGTCCCCTCCCCTAAGTACACTCCTCCCATCTACGGCCCTCTCCTCCTGTCCCCTCACATCCTGTCCCCTCCCATCGCTACACTGCTCCTGTCTCCAGCCCACCCCTCCCATCTCCTTACTTCCCCTTCTCTCTCTTCACTACACTGCTCCCATCTCCAGTCCTCCCCTCCCGTCCCCGTCCCTTCACTTCCCGTCACCCTCTCCTCACTACACCAGACCCCTACAGTTTGTCCCGCTAAAAACAAGCCCTCAGATTAATGGAAAAATAAAATTTATGGCTTTAAAAAGCGCAGTGTAAAATAAAAACAAATGCAAAAAGTGAAAATGGCTGGAAAGGTGTTGAAATGGCCATATTATATGGATCCTGCACGCACATGTGCCTGAATGTAAACCTTAGTTTACTGTCATGTAAAATTTGTGATCACAAAATACAACCTTTAAACATCAAATGTGACTTCATTATTGTCTGTAATGTGTAAATACACATGGCTCTAAATTAGATTTTAATGGCCTTAGGATCCTACTTGTCAGAAATCAATAGCTAATGCTTAAACTAAGGCTGCTTTCACACCACTGCATTTCTGTCAGTTTAACATTTGTGTCTGGGAAAGCTTTCGATAATTGTATTAAAGTGAATAAAAAATGTCAGCTACTGGGGATATAGTAGGGAATTCGGTGTTCCCAATGTACTCCGCACAGCTTAAATATTCACTCTTCACCATCTGCTGTGCATTCACGTCACCCTTTGATAAATTCTTTGAGGGGTACAAGTTTAATAATGTCACTCCCTAGGGGATTCCACTAGTACTTCTGGTACCTTAGAGGTTCTACAAATATGACATTCTCATAACAAATAACTAAATCTGCGCTCCAAAAGCCACATACAGCTCTTTAACATGTATGCCCACATGTATGACACTGTTGTATCCAGGATAATGTACCTAATGTCATTTGTGGGTATAAACTGCTATTTGGGCACAAAGTCAGGCTAAGAAGGAGTGCTATTTTGGTTTTTGGAGCACAGTTTTAGATTAGTTTTTAGACGTCATGGCATTTGAAATGCCAGTAAAGTGGAATCCCCTGACATGTAACCCAATTTCGGAGACTTACACCCCTGAAGGAATTTATACAAAGATACAGTGAACATTTTTAACCTCCCAAGTTTTGTATTAATTTATTTTCTAGACATGAATGTACAGCAAATAGTGAAAGGTGTCAGTTTTTCCAGAAATACATAATTTCAGTGCGCAATATGTTGTGCCCGGCTGGTATCGGAGATGAACACCCCAAAAGCTGTTGTTCCCAGGATACCCACTTATCAATTTTGGAGTGTGTGTGTCCGCTGACACAAGCTGGGTGCAACATATCGGGCACTGAAATGGCATATCTGGAAAAATCTAAATTTTCCCTTTTCATTATCATTTATGGAAATTAAATTAATGTAACAGTCAAGGTTTAAAAATGCCGGCTATGCCACTTGATAAATCCCTTTTTCCCAGTTTCCCAAATAGGGTCACATGTCTGCTGATTTCACTTTGCTGGCAATTCAGTGGCTCTGCAAAAGTGGAATGATGTCCAAAAGCCTAAGTTTGCTCCAAAGAACAAAGTAGTGCCCTTTCCCTTCTGTGCCCGGCTATGTCCAAACAGCAGTTTATACCTACATATGACATTAAAGGTGTTTTCTGGCCAAAAATTAAAACAAACAAACAAACAAAAAAACAAATGCAACTGAGCTCCAATAGGGTGTGCTGGAGAAGGGTATTAACTATAACTTATAGCTACCACCTGCTCAGAGTCTGAGCCGGCAAGATGCTTCCACCGTACTATTACGGCAGCTGTCCTCTAGAACCAGGTAGCCGCACTGTACTATTACGGCGCATATTGCTGAAGAATTAACATACAATTTGTGAAACCTAAATTGTATCACCCACCTTGATCAAAACCTGCACATGTGAACGTAAAGTTCCTTATTCACACGTTTCCATTTCTTGTAAAAACTATGGACACCATACATACCCATTCACCTCAATGTGTTTATTCAAAGTCAGGGTTTGCTTGGTAGGTCCCAAGAAAACTATGAAAACATCCTTTTTTTCACAGATGATATACGTATGTCATCTATTTTTCACAGACACAGAATGTACAAAATATAGAAAATGAAAAAAACAACAAAAAAAAACAGCACACCATCTGTAAATGAGCAGGGTGGGTTACTGTCCATAAGAAAGTATGGATCTCACATGTTCACAGATGTGAATGAGGCCTTATCATGATGAGCTGTAGTATTAGAAAATTGCTCTGTATTTGATTCCAACCAATGTAAAACTTTCCCATTTTCATGAAACTGGAGAGCCCATGACTGTAGTATTTGTTCCAAAAAGAGATGATGGTGGGCAACACACTAAATATGTCCAATACAACAAATAATGACTGGAGGAAATACTTATCTGACAGAATAGATGCTGGAGAAGTAAGGCTGGGGGCACACTAAGGGAGCGTTCACACTACTGTCGGTGTCCGACAGCTAGTGTCCGATGCTAATGTTCGAGCAGAATCTTGCGCGGACATTAGCATCGAACACTAGCTGTGTTTCCTTTGCATTTTGCATTGATTTAAATGGACATTGGGTGCGTTCTTTTACTGTCCGTGTCTGTCCGTTCACAAAGATGTCTGATTTTTCAAGCGGACAGCAAAAACCTACATGTTTTTACAGACATTGTGGCTCACTCTATAATCCCTATCAGTGTGTCTTTGGAGTGTAGGAGGCAACTGGAGTACCCAGAGGAAACCCATGCAAACACAAGGAGAACATACAAACTCCTTGCAAATGTTGTTCTTGGCGGGATTTGAACCTAGGACTCCGTAGCTGCAAGGTTGCTGAGCCACCATGCTGCCCATTGTAGAGCAATATGGGCTACTATAACAATGCAAAAAAGTGAAAAGGGGTTTTGGGGACTTTACTTTACTCTATCCCTCACTGTTTGACTGAAACCTATCTCTCATCACTTCCCTCATAACATCCTCAGCAAGCTCATACTTAGTGTACCGTCCAGGTCTGCTTACATCACGATGCATTGAGAAGTGCCACAGACCATCTTCAGCGTGAGCAGCAGTGGAGATACAGTCAATGACAAACAAGCATTTTATTGTATAGCACTGGACTGCAGGACATGTTTACTTATGGCAGTGATCGGGAATGAAGATTTATTGCCTCATGTAATTGGCTGTTTACTCTGGAGATCTGGTGATCACTAGAGATTTTTTATGACTAACAAAATATTTCCTATGCATAGATACCACCAATATAGAGAGAATGGATGCAAACAAGCATCTCTTCATATCTCCATCATATTTCCTAGACTCTCGACCTAGTGAGTGCATGACATGAGAGGAAGCATGTTAGTGGCAGTTAGTGGCTGAATTTTTAGTTTAGGTCTTAAAGGGATCTGTCAAGTCAAAAGTGACTTCCAAACCAATAATAGGGTTCTTGTTAATGGTAAATATTCAGACTGGGCCACAGTCACCAGTGGGGTGCCACAAGGGTCATTATTAGGTCCTTTCCAGTTTAATATCTTTATTAATGACCTGGTAGAGGGTTTACAAAGTAGGGTGTCTATATTTGCAGATGATACTAAACTTTGTAGGGTAATTAATAATGAGGAGGATAGTAGAATATTACAAGGGGATCTAAGGAAACTGGAAGCATGGGCGGAGACTTGGCAAATGAAGTTTAATGTTGACAAATGTAAAGTAATGCACTTTGGTCGACGTAATAAAATGTATGATTATGTACTTAATAGTAAATTACTGGGTAAGACTGCCAAAGAAAGACTTAGGGATTTTGGTGGACAGCAAGCTTACCTTTAGTGACCAGTGTCAGGCAGCTGCTGCGAAGGCAAATAAAATTATGGGATGCATCAAAAGAGGTCTAGATTCTCATGACAAGGACATAGTTATGCCTCTATACAAATCACTGCCACACTTAGAATATTGTGTGCAATTTTGGGCCCCAATATACAAGAAAGACATAAATGAACTTGAAAAAGTGCAAAGATGGGCAACCAAAATGATTAGGGGAATGAGTGGACTGGAGTACAACGATAGATTAACAAGCTGGGGGTTATTCAGTTTAGAGAAAAGACGTCTACGGGGAGATCTAATAACAATGTACAAATACATGAAGGGACAATAAAAAGAACTTTCTAAGGATATTTTTACTCCTAGGCCAGTGACAGTGACAAGAGGACATCCTCTACGTCTGGAGGAGAGAAGGTTTCACCAGTAACATACAAGGGGATTATTCACAGTAAGAACAGCGAGGCTCTGGAACTCTCTGCCCCAGGAAGTGGTGATGGCGGATTCACTGAACAAGTTCAAAGTGGGCCTGGATGCCTTTCTTGAAGAGAAAAATAGAACAGGTTATGGACTCTAGATTATAAGGACACGTTGTGCCAGGGTTTTATACTGACTGCCAGATTGGAGTCGGGAAGGAATTGTTTCCCCTGAAATGGGGCAATTGGCATGAACCTCATGGGCTAATTTTTTGCCTTCCTCTGGAACAACACTGTAGGGGACTGTAGGGTTATAGGTTGGACTTCATGGACTGATGTCTTCATTTAACCTCATCTATTATGTAACTATTAGAGATGAGCGAGTACTATTCCAAACGTCCTTTTCGAATAGCACGCACCCATAGAAATGAATGGGAGCGGCCGGCACGTCGACTTTTACGGCAGCCGGCCGCTTAACCCTCTTTGTACCGGCTGCGTCCATTCATTCCTATGGGTGCATGCTATTTGAAATGGGAGTTTCGAATAGTACTCGCTCATCTCTAGTAACTATGTAATAGTGCCATGTAGGGACCTATAATAAGTAAATTAGAAACATAGCTAAACAAACTGATGATGCCATGCAGAGACGACCATATTGTTATGGATAAGCAAGTCAGCTAACAAGTGCATTACAGATGGGGCCTGATATACTATATTTGCCTACAGATGGTTGTGACTCAGGTAGAGGCTAAAATGTCATTCACAGCTAAAGAGGTGTTGTTAGACTGTGATTCCAGAGAAGGGGTGAAGCACTTGCAGATGTCTATTGCTATATCTTGCAAACTCATTTGCATATCCATAGAAAGGTGATTAAGTTTCCATTGATTGATCAGTTTGTGGCTACCAAAGTATGTTTTTGTTATTGGGTTGGGAAAAATATTGGACCTGACAAATTTCCTTAAGGAGGGGGCCCATGTTGCAAAAACATTTTACATTTTCTTCAAAGTGGATAGGATTCTGACTAATCCCATCCACACATTGCAGAAAAAAAAATTTGCAGCGGAAAAGCTGCTATTTCAATTTAAAGGGGCTCTATCAGCAAAATTATGCTAATAGAGCCCCACACATGCGTAAATAGCCGTTAAAAAGGCTATTCAGGCACCGTAAATGTTATATTTAACCCTGGTCCCGTTTTTAAATAAAAGCATTAAAATATACATGCAAATCATACCTGAACGTGCACCATGGGCAGGGATGCATGGTGCAACGTCAGCTTCGGGCACGCCTGCCTCTTCTGTCTTCTTGGAGTAATGCCCTCTGGTTCCGTGTCTTCTTCCATCTTCTTGTTTTCAAATCCCGCGCCTGCATAGTAGCGCTTCCCTCCGGAGCACTACTGCGCAGGCTCACTTGCCAGTCCCCGTAGAACTACACGAGCATACTGCACGCTCGCGAACTTCCATTAAGTAAAATGGCGAGTGAGCCTGCGCAGTAGCGCTCCGGAGGGAAGCACTACTACGCAGGCGCGGGATTTGAAGACCTCAAGCCGGAAGAAGACCAATAGGAAGCCGGCAGAAGAAACGGGACCAGAGGGCGTCGCTCCAAGAAGAAAGAAGAGATAGGCGTGCCCGAAGATGACGCGGCATCGTGCATCACCGCGCTCCGTAAGATTTGCATACATGTTTTTATGCTTTTATTTTAAAACAGGACAGGGGTTTAAAATTACATTTACGGTGCCTGAATAGCCTTTTTAAAGGCTATTCACTCATATGTGGGGCTCTATTAGCATAATTTTGCTGATAGAGCCCCTTTAACCTACGGGAACGCTTGCGTTTTTGAAAATCGCAGCATGTCAGTTATACCTACGAAAACACTGATGTATTCCATATAGGTATAATAGGGGCAGAAAGTCCACATAGGAAAACTGCGGACTTTCTTGATGCAGTTTTTTTTGGCCGCGGCTCGCTACGTGGGGACTCAACCTTAAGCAAGAATAAACATATTAAACTTCCAGATTCTGCCACTGCCGTCATTTGTCATGATATGAGCATTTCTTTAAATGGTGTATAAAACAATGGCTGAAATTTGTGCGTCTTCTATTCATGGTGTCTTTTGCTCTACACGCCTAAACATTATTGTATGGGATTTCCTAGAGCAAATTCGTTTTAAGCTGACATGCACAATTTTATGCCTGTCTATTAAATGTGTAGAAGATCAGAATCCTTGAAAAGATGAAAACCCCTTCCATTTGCCAGACAGATAATTCTAAGGTTAGTAAAAAAAAAAAAACTCCTTTCCTATACTGACATTAATGGCTTCTAGGAAATTGCATAAAAACTGTTCTTTTAAGTCATGAATCTCTTCTTCCGTCTGCTGTCAGCCGCCTATTCTGTCTGTATCGCTCCCGAAGACGGCACAAGGTAGCCATTTAGCGAAGACTCAGTAATGGTTTTGTTTTAAAGGACAAGGGCTAATCACTAGCTGTTTAACATTCTAGTCACTTGACAAGTCGGAAGAATAAATCAGTTAAACAGCAAGATGCAGAACAACTCATTTTCATGTAAAAAGGGGTGATTGCCTTTTAACGTTGTGTTTTTTTTAAAGCTGTTAAAGCCCAAACATCCTGGTCTATCAGTCTATGAATTATTAATAAAAAGGGAGAGAAAAGAGGCTTTCTTTTTCTAAATACCATCTACTAAGCCACCACAGACTGAAGTGCCTCACACTGATTCCTCATTTACATAGTCCCAGTTGGAAGCTAATGAAGACTGCTGAGCCACCTTTCAACATGCAGATAAACCTTCATGTATTTAAAAGCAGGGAATATGTGCTTGTTGCTGGCAAATTATTCATCTTAGATCTGAAGTTTTTGACACCGCCTGCGTCAGATAAACTGTCACCCAAATTGCAAACTAATTAGTGATTCAAACATTTTCGAGCTGATTGATGACAGAATAATTTACGCTTGTTTCTCAGTTTCCAGCTGGCGGAGGCTGCTGACTGGAGTCCTAATTAACGCTAGTACATCAGTCATGTTCTGCCAAGGCAGCACGTACAATTAAAAGGCAGTTTAAATGGAATATCACATTAAAGAGGCTGATAGATGTAAATGTGAGGAAACAGCGCTTTAGGAAGGAATGACAACAAAACCCACTAACCAAAACAGAATAGAAGAGGGTTTTTTTTTTCAAGAAATGCATAATAAAACAAACACAAACTACACAGATAATGAGAAGTTAGACGTTTTACAGATTCTTATTTTAGAAGTTGGTCAACTTTTTGCTGGCTCAAGCTCTTACTCAACACTGTTTATTGTACACTGTCTACTACTAAGTATTTGGACACCCATGCAAATGAAGATATCTGCAGTCGTGATGTATGTCACGCCTTCCGTCGTTAAATATCGTGTAAGAAACAGCATTGGCATTAGTCGCATGCAAGATGCCACGAAGTGCAGAGTTGTCCGATTTCGAGAAAGGGGTAATTTTCGGGTACCACAGACCCGACCAATGTTGCTTCCAGGATGACAATGCCAGCTGTCATGTAGCGAGGTTTACCATGGCTTGATACAGTGACAGTCAGGTTAGGGCGGGTTCACACCTGCACCCAGTCTTTGCTTTGTGGGTTTTCGTCTGATGCCGACAGGAGACGGAAACCTGGCATTCAGTGTCCGCTGGTGAGTGCCCGTGAGCGTCTTCTGGTCTCCAGTTTTTTTTTTAACTGGACACAAAGTCCTGCATGTCTGACTTTATGTCCGGTTAAAAAAAAATGGTTTCGCCATGGAGAGCAGAAGACACTCATGAGCGCTCACGGGCGGACACTTTGCAAACCCATTCAAATGAATACGTTTGAAAACTGACTACCAGTTTCTGTCTCCTGTCCAGTTTCTCAGGCAGAAGATGGAAACCTTCAAAGCAGAGACTGGGCGCAGGTGTGAACCCGCCCTTAACTGACTGGACTGGCCTGCCCAGAGCCGAGATTTGAACTCTAAGGGGTGCAGCAGTCGTCCAAAATCGGTGAAAAAATTACCTGTCTTCTCCAAGCTGAATGGAATAAAATACCACTAGTCGTCATACAAGAACTTGTGGAAAGCATGCCCCAGAAGGTTGAGGCTGTAATTGCTGCTCTTGGAGGCTCTACCAACAATTGAATATGAATAAATGTTGTTTTTCTATTCTACCACAGGTATCCAAATACTTATTGGTAGACAGTGTATTACACTTCAAGTATTGTCACCTATCTTGGTATAGATAGGTGACAATACTTGAGTGGCCTTTTAAGACCAGTCACTACTGAATAGTATAATAATTATATTTATTCATTTATTTCCAAAATGGGCCTTACCAGTTAAATAGTCTCATAGTTGAGAAGGTTAAAAAAGGTACAAGACAATAATATTACTGTGTTCATCTAGAGAAAGGCAAAATGTACCCATGAGGCAGATGTCAATTGTCTTATACCAACCAGATCAAAAGGATACCCTTTAGATAAGATAAGATAATCCTTTCACAGTTCCACCATGCAGAAATTCAGTGTGTTACAGCAGCATGGATAAAACAGTAATATATTTCAAGAAAGAACACATACAAGCTCATAGCATATAGAAAAAGATACTAGGAGTCCTAGCAACTAAGAAGAAATGAAAGACTCAGGATCATTTAGTTCTCTGTGCAGAATGATCTCCGCTTAGCCTGATGTTCATTATACAGCCTGAGTATAAAATATTTCTGTACTGTCCATTCATATATTTGTAAATTGTACTTTAGATCACCAACTCTAAGCCTTCCCAGTCCTCTATGGCCTTTTTACATATAGTTGCCCAAAGCTGTCTGTAATACTAGGAAAAGTGATTTCAATGGATGTAAAGCTATGCTGCTTTTGCATGCCATGGTATTTTTTAGCCATGTTAGTAGCTGTCTGTGTGAAGCTACTATAGTCAAATTTACTGCACCACATTACCCCCAAATCTTTCACAGACAGTTTTACCCATTATTTAGTCTATGATACATAAATATAAGTTTAGTTTTCCCAAGCTAAAAGCATAACTTTCATTAACTTGGTATTGAAAATAATAAAGGAGTGAAATAAAAAATAAATGTTTGTTTAACCATGTTTCTCCACCATCACTGATGAAAAGTTCTTCACCCTAATCTCTAAATCCTTAACTCCTGCGCGCTTGACCCAATCCAGTCACATCTCATCCCCAAACTCATTGAGATCATTACTTTGGCCCTAACCTATCTCTTCAAACCTTCTGTAACCAATGCATACTTCCCTTCCGTCTTTAAACATGTCACCATCACACCAATACTTAAGAAACCGTCCCACGACCCATCCTCTCCAGCCAGCTATTGCCTCCATCTCTCTGCTCCCATACACTTCAAAACTGCTTGAGAAACACATCCACTCTGAACTATCCTCCTATCTCTTGTCCTACCTGCTCTTTGACAGACTACAGTCAGGCTTCACATATCAAAATCTTCCACACCTCCTGCCACCTCCAACTCAAGAACATCCATCGAATCCACTCCTTCCTCACCCCTAAAACTACCAAGATACTAGTCCATGCCCTCATAATGATCCACTTTGATTACTGCAATACTCTTCTCCATGGCCTCCCAGCAAATAGTCTCGCTCCCCTCCAATCTACCTTAAACTGTGCTGCTCACTTAATACACCTTGCCCTTGGCCACTCCCCTCTGCCTATGCCTTCACTGGCTACCCGTTGCCAAGCGCATAGAGTTCAAGTTACTAGCGCTTGACCTATAAAGAATTCTGAAAAATGCTTGTTCCTAAATATGTGTAATTGTTTCCTCCCTAGTACAGTTTACAATACCACTTGCTATTGGATCAGTTTATGCCTTTACACTGACCATTGATTGGGATTGATTGATTAATTGATTGATTTGATATTACTCCGTGTAATAGGCCCTTAATGCTAGGACCATAAAGACTCAACATGCTGCAAAATTGTTGTCAAGGAAATGATGTATAACTTAAACACTTAAGGATGAGGCCCCATGTTGCAGAAACGCAGCTTTTTTTGTTGCAGATTTTGCTGCAGTTTTTTTGAGCCAAAGCCAAGAATGGCTACAAATGCATTAGGAAATGAATTGGAAGTTCTTGTACTTATACATTCTGCTCAATCAACTCCTGGCTATCCTCTTGTAATACCTGGGTGTATATCGCTATTGCACCCAGGTGACTTAGCCACTTTGTTCTGCCTCTGATGAGCTGGCAAACTACCAGTAGAAATGTGTCAGGTAGGGCTTGGGAAGTAGTTGCATGTGACAGTGAATACTTTGGCACTGTGTGTGTGTTTCTTGTTCAGGGAGGAAATGAGGGTGTAATGTAGGCCCTCCAGGCTATTGCCAGTCAGTAAGCAGCATCAGTCGTTTTCTGACTTACAGCTAATGTGTGTGTCTATTTTACTGTGCGTTTGTATATCCCTATCTGCCCTATATTGCCAATTGGTGGTGGTCATAGTGACAACATTTAGACCTACTACTAATAGGGGGAATGGCTAATATGTATCACAATCCGCACAGTTAATCCTACGTTTGGATAGGTTGCACCCACCTATTGTTGGCTTTCTGAGCTAGATGCTTTGGCCCTGAATGTGTACTGTTTTCAAAGATAGTTTTTCTACTTTTAGGAGACTAATAAAAGTTAAATTTTAAGTGTATTCTATTTAGTTTGTGACATTAGCCTGAAATGGGCTCACCTGCCGGTTTCTCTCCTGGCTCCCATACTTTTGAACCTTTGCATTATAATGTTGAAAGCCATGTGTAAAACCAGAGCGATAACATGCTGTAGAGTTTGCAGTGTTTGAATGAGATTGGGATTATTGTCCATATGGCGCCAGCCTAAGACTATATCTAAAACAGTAAACAACACAAAAAGGGATACGGGGAAGGGATAACACAGCCCAAAAAAAGGAAAAACACGCAGTAATATGAACAGGAACACTCACAATCCCTTATGGAAAGGAAGACAGTCGCCCGGATCTTCCAGAATTATTCCTCCGACATAGGAACAGATCCTTATAGGAAAACTAGCCAAAGGAAAATCCAGCAAAAGCTCTTCCTTAAAATAATTTCTTCTTTATTTAAATGCACATTAAAAAGTGATAAATGTCCAACGGGATGACTGGATACAATGCATAGCAGAAAAACAAAAGGACTGACGCGTTTCGAACAAAAGTTCTTATTCGTAGTCTAGTGTTTTCAAAGATCCACTGGTTCTTATATATCATGAAAATCATGTGTAAACACTTCACATAATTACAAAGACCCGTGATGACGTATACCAAAACACACACCTAAAACACATAAATAAAAACCGCTAGGCAATGATACTCTATGCAAAAATTATAAACATAAGGACTTCAAAGACAGCAAGAATAAGAATTGACAAATAGGAGGAATGTTAGCAAAAAAGGAAAAACAAGAATAATTTATACATGTAGAAAAATCTCTATTGTCATAACATGATGAAGATTGATAAAGAAACCCCCATCATTCTGCACATATGTGTACACCTCCTAATTAGATTTTACCTTTTATATAATAATCCCGTGCTTTGGGTTAACCTTCCACACTGAATACATAATTCCTTACTTGTGTACACGAGAGAAAAGAGAGAAAAAATTCCCCGGACAAAAATGGATGCGCAGACGATCTAAAGAGAAACACGCATGCGTAAATTGAACTTACTACCATTAATGGAATCCCTTAATAAAGATGGTTGCATAATGTGTGCACATGCGTAAAAAGAGGATCCTTCAAGTACGGAAGCCGATCATGCCCACATTGATCCGCAAATCAAAATATGCCCCTAAAAAAAACGAAGAACAAAGGTACACACATGCCCCAGACCAGATAGATAGAAAAACCACAGTCAGAGATCTAAAGTAAGTAATATGAAAATCAAGGTTATATCCTCTATACATGAATGATGGAATGGAACTACAACATTAATATATATAAGATAAATCGTTTCTCCTATTTAACCCGTTAGGTGACCGTGTGTTTAATCTTAGAATCCATGACGCTTCTCTCAATTTGAGAGAGCGTTCTCGATTGCCACCCCGTAAAGGTTTCTTGACCTGATCTATAGCCTTGAAACGGAAGCTCGCAACATTACCACCATGCATGTGGATAAAATGTTGCGAGACTCCCGTACTTTTGGTGCAATTGCTGTTAGTAATGCTATACAAGTGTTCCGAAATCCTTGTTTTAAGAGTACGTATGGTGCAACCTATGTAGTGGAGATTACAACTGGTGCAAGATATCATATACACTACATAAGAACTGGAACAATTAAGAAAATATCTGATATCATATTGTTTGTTGCCGTTCGAATTCTTAAAAACTGAGGTTTTTTCCGTATATTTGCACACATTGCACCGACTGGTACTACACTTATGGAAACCCAGCAGGTGCATCCATGTAGTATTGGGTTTCGAATCATTCATATAGACACTTGGGGAAAGAAAATTTCCAAGTGTTTTACCCCTTTTGGAAATAAATTGGCATTTGTCCGATAATATCGATCTAAGGATCTCATCCTGATTAAGGATGGGTAAATACTTTTGGACTATATTTGTAATCTGTTTATAATTACTACTATATACAGTCGAAAAGTATACCTTTCTCTTACTGGTGTTATTAGAATTCTTTTTGGACATTTGTTTTGAAGACAACAAAGATTTTCTATCAATCTGTGACACAATGTTTTTGGCTCTATCCAGAGTCCACTGTGGATATCCACGTTCCCGAAATCTCTGTTCCATGACTGCAATATTATTTTGGTAAAATATTTCTCCCGTACAATTTCTCCTGGCCCTAATAAATTCACCAACTGGCAATGAATTAATAGTATGCCTGGGATGTTGACTCCCCGCATGTAAAAGGGTATTCCCTGACATAGGTTTCCTGTACATATTAGTAGAGATGGTACCTGTATCTGTATTGCCAGTTAAAGTAACATCAAGAAAATTAATGTTATTGACCTCCACATGATGTGTAAATCTCAAATTGAAATTATTACTATTGATATAGGTAATAAA
The DNA here is from genome assembly GCF_031893055.1 of Leptodactylus fuscus. Lineage (NCBI taxonomy): Eukaryota > Metazoa > Chordata > Amphibia > Anura > Leptodactylidae > Leptodactylus > Leptodactylus fuscus. The sequence continues at coordinate 147,207,604 of NC_134265.1, forward strand.
ATTCGATATTCTAGTTGAACTGTCTCCCCAGATGATCAAAATATCATCAATATATCTTCCAAACCACACCAGCGACCGTGCAAAGGGGTTATGTGTGCTGTAAATATAAATACTCTCCCAATATGCCATGACGAGGTTCGCCAATGAGGGCGAGAACTTCGCCCCCATTGGCGCCCCGCATGTTTGAATAAAAAATTCCTTATTGAACATAAAATAATTATGGGAAAGTAAATAATCCACCACTTTGAGGATATATTCACAAAACACAGATGAAAAATTAGAAAATTTAGAAAGATGAAATGACAACGCCTCTAAGGCCACTGGATGCGGTATGGAAGAGTACAATGAAGTGACGTCACAGGTCACCCATACATAATCCTTCCTCCACTGAGACCCATCCAGGACCCTTAAAAGGTCCTTGGTATCTTTCACAAAACCTGGTACTCGGGCCACCAACGGTTGTAAGATCTTGTCAATCCATTGACAAAGACGCTCATTGAGTGACCCGATCCCTGAGATAATGGGTCTCAGTGGAGGGGGAAAAGAGTCCTTGTGGACTTTGGGGAGCCCGTGAAAGATGGGAATAACAGGGAATTCAGGCTTCAAAAAATTAATATCTGCCATGGATAAAAATCCCATTCTCAAACCCTCCTGTAATAGTTGATCCAAAATATTGGAAAAAGACAACGTGGGATCCACAGTTAGACGTTTGTAAGTATTTGTATCATTCAAAATTTTATAGACAGAATTGACATAATCCGTTGAATTCAAAACTACAATGAGCCCCCCCTTGTCCGCTAGCCTGAATACTAAATTCTTATCTTTTTGTAATTTGTTCAGGCTTTGTCTTTCACTATAAGTGAGATTGTCAGACAAGGGGATGTCCATTGTTTCCTTATGTAACCTATAGAGGTCATTTTCAACTGCCTGTTGAAACTGCTCCAATATGTTTGTACGTGAACCTACTGGATTATAATAGGGATTCCTCCTGTCCACTGTTGAGTCAATGTTAAGAGCAAGAGACTCATCCGCTAAATATTGGAGATCTTGAAGACAGCATTGTTCTCTAAATGATAAGGCTTCAAATTCATTTTGTCGGGAGACCACGACACCTTCTCCCGACTGTTGATTTGTATTGTGCTCAAAGAAATGCCGTTTAATAGTTAAAGATCGCACAAATCGATTCAGGTCCAAGAGTGTGTCAAACAGATCGAATTTCTTTGCTGGTACAAAGCCCAAGCCTTTAGACAATAGCGAAATATCGCTCGCAGTTAAACTATTTGACGATAAATTTAATACACTCCCGGTACCTGCAGGAATAGGATTGTGCGTCGACAGTAAAGACATAGTATATGGAATGGCAATAGATGCAGTCTCTGTATTGTCAAGGTGTGCTTGATCTTTCATAGATGAAGAGGTGGAGTCAGCTGTCTCTGGAACACAACTCATTTTAGATACAGGGATAATACGTTCCGCATCTATTTGTCCATTTAGTGATGCAGTAGAAAAAAAGGGGAACTTATCCAATACGCAGGAACCGCAGGTTCTGAATACCTGCCAATATGCTTTTTCTACTGCATCACTAAATGGACAAATAGATGCGGAACGTATTATCCCTGTATCTAAAATGAGTTGTGTTCCAGAGACAGCTGACTCCACCTCTTCATCTATGAAAGATCAAGCACACCTTGACAATACAGAGACTGCATCTATTGCCATTCCATATACTATGTCTTTACTGTCGACGCACAATCCTATTCCTGCAGGTACCGGGAGTGTATTAAATTTATCGTCAAATAGTTTAACTGCGAGCGATATTTCGCTATTGTCTAAAGGCTTGGGCTTTGTACCAGCAAAGAAATTCGATCTGTTTGACACACTCTTGGACCTGAATCGATTTGTGCGATCTTTAACTATTAAACGGCATTTCTTTGAGCACAATACAAATCAACAGTCGGGAGAAGGTGTCGTGGTCTCCCGACAAAATGAATTTGAAGCCTTATCATTTAGAGAACAATGCTGTCTTCAAGATCTCCAATATTTAGCGGATGAGTCTCTTGCTCTTAACATTGACTCAACAGTGGACAGGAGGAATCCCTATTATAATCCAGTAGGTTCACGTACAAACATATTGGAGCAGTTTCAACAGGCAGTTGAAAATGACCTCTATAGGTTACATAAGGAAACAATGGACATCCCCTTGTCTGACAATCTCACTTATAGTGAAAGACAAAGCCTGAACAAATTACAAAAAGATAAGAATTTAGTATTCAGGCTAGCGGACAAGGGGGGGCTCATTGTAGTTTTGAATTCAACGGATTATGTCAATTCTGTCTATAAAATTTTGAATGATACAAATACTTACAAACGTCTAACTGTGGATCCCACGTTGTCTTTTTCCAATATTTTGGATCAACTATTACAGGAGGGTTTGAGAATGGGATTTTTATCCATGGCAGATATTAATTTTTTGAAGCCTGAATTCCCTGTTATTCCCATCTTTCACGGGCTCCCCAAAGTCCACAAGGACTCTTTTCCCCCTCCACTGAGACCCATTATCTCAGGGATCGGGTCACTCAATGAGCGTCTTTGTCAATGGATTGACAAGATCTTACAACCGTTGGTGGCCCGAGTACCAGGTTTTGTGAAAGATACCAAGGACCTTTTAAGGGTCCTGGATGGGTCTCAGTGGAGGAAGGATTATGTATGGGTGACCTGTGACGTCACTTCATTGTACTCTTCCATACCGCATCCAGTGGCCTTAGAGGCGTTGTCATTTCATCTTTCTAAATTTTCTAATTTTTCATCTGTGTTTTGTGAATATATCCTCAAAGTGGTGGATTATTTACTTTCCCATAATTATTTTATGTTCAATAAGGAATTTTTTATTCAAACATGCGGGGCGCCAATGGGGGCGAAGTTCTCGCCCTCATTGGCGAACCTCGTCATGGCATATTGGGAGAGTATTTATATTTACAGCACACATAACCCCTTTGCACGGTCGCTGGTGTGGTTTGGAAGATATATTGATGATATTTTGATCATCTGGGGAGACAGTTCAACTAGAATATCGAATTTTATTACCTATATCAATAGTAATAATTTCAATTTGAGATTTACACATCATGTGGAGGTCAATAACATTAATTTTCTTGATGTTACTTTAACTGGCAATACAGATACAGGTACCATCTCTACTAATATGTACAGGAAACCTATGTCAGGGAATACCCTTTTACATGCGGGGAGTCAACATCCCAGGCATACTATTAATTCATTGCCAGTTGGTGAATTTATTAGGGCCAGGAGAAATTGTACGGGAGAAATATTTTACCAAAATAATATTGCAGTCATGGAACAGAGATTTCGGGAACGTGGATATCCACAGTGGACTCTGGATAGAGCCAAAAACATTGTGTCACAGATTGATAGAAAATCTTTGTTGTCTTCAAAACAAATGTCCAAAAAGAATTCTAATAACACCAGTAAGAGAAAGGTATACTTTTCGACTGTATATAGTAGTAATTATAAACAGATTACAAATATAGTCCAAAAGTATTTACCCATCCTTAATCAGGATGAGATCCTTAGATCGATATTATCGGACAAATGCCAATTTATTTCCAAAAGGGGTAAAACACTTGGAAATTTTCTTTCCCCAAGTGTCTATATGAATGATTCGAAACCCAATACTACATGGATGCACCTGCTGGGTTTCCATAAGTGTAGTACCAGTCGGTGCAATGTGTGCAAATATACGGAAAAAACCTCAGTTTTTAAGAATTCGAACGGCAACAAACAATATGATATCAGATATTTTCTTAATTGTTCCAGTTCTTATGTAGTGTATATGATATCTTGCACCAGTTGTAATCTCCACTACATAGGTTGCACCATACGTACTCTTAAAACAAGGATTTCGGAACACTTGTATAGCATTACTAACAGCAATTGCACCAAAAGTACGGGAGTCTCGCAACATTTTATCCACATGCATGGTGGTAATGTTGCGAGCTTCCGTTTCAAGGCTATAGATCAGGTCAAGAAACCTTTACGGGGTGGCAATCGAGAACGCTCTCTCAAATTGAGAGAAGCGTCATGGATTCTAAGATTAAACACACGGTCACCTAACGGGTTAAATAGGAGAAACGATTTATCTTATATATATTAATGTTGTAGTTCCATTCCATCATTCATGTATAGAGGATATAACCTTGATTTTCATATTACTTACTTTAGATCTCTGACTGTGGTTTTTCTATCTATCTGGTCTGGGGCATGTGTGTACCTTTGTTCTTCGTTTTTTTTAGGGGCATATTTTGATTTGCGGATCAATGTGGGCATGATCGGCTTCCGTACTTGAAGGATCCTCTTTTTACGCATGTGCACACATTATGCAACCATCTTTATTAAGGGATTCCATTAATGGTAGTAAGTTCAATTTACGCATGCGTGTTTCTCTTTAGATCGTCTGCGCATCCATTTTTGTCCGGGGAATTTTTTCTCTCTTTTCTCTCGTGTACACAAGTAAGGAATTATGTATTCAGTGTGGAAGGTTAACCCAAAGCACGGGATTATTATATAAAAGGTAAAATCTAATTAGGAGGTGTACACATATGTGCAGAATGATGGGGGTTTCTTTATCAATCTTCATCATGTTATGACAATAGAGATTTTTCTACATGTATAAATTATTCTTGTTTTTCCTTTTTTGCTAACATTCCTCCTATTTGTCAATTCTTATTCTTGCTGTCTTTGAAGTCCTTATGTTTATAATTTTTGCATAGAGTATCATTGCCTAGCGGTTTTTATTTATGTGTTTTAGGTGTGTGTTTTGGTATACGTCATCACGGGTCTTTGTAATTATGTGAAGTGTTTACACATGATTTTCATGATATATAAGAACCAGTGGATCTTTGAAAACACTAGACTACGAATAAGAACTTTTGTTCGAAACGCGTCAGTCCTTTTGTTTTTCTGCTATGCATTGTATCCAGTCATCCCGTTGGACATTTATCACTTTTTAATGTGCATTTAAATAAAGAAGAAATTATTTTAAGGAAGAGCTTTTGCTGGATTTTCCTTTGGCTAGTTATATCTAAAACAGGGCCATGATTTTTAAGATTGTTAATAGACTACAAAGAGGTTGTTGTCTTGCTACAACCTGCATCCTGCAATAATAATATTCTAGCCATGGAAAATTGGGGTTTGTGTAGTAGCTGATATCCGAATTGCGTTCAGTATTGAAGTTATGGCTTCATTTTAAACAAAAGATATCAACAGAATCTAATAGTATTTCTATTTGTATATTTAATCTACAGTCCTATGAAAAAGTTTGGGCACCCCTATTAATCTTAATCATTTTTAGTTCTAAATATTTTGGTGTTTGCAACAGTTTGATATATCTAATAACTGATGGACACAGTAATATTTCAGGATTGAAATGAGGTTTATTGTACTAACAGAAAATGTGCAATATGCATTAAACCAAAATTTGACCGGTGCAAAAGTATGAGCACCCTTATCATTTTATTGATTTGAATTCCCCTAACTACTTTTTACTGACTTACTGAAGCACAAAATTGTTTTGTAACCTCAGTGAGCTTTGAACTTCATAGCCAGATGTATCCAATCATAAGAAAAGGTATTTAAGGTGGCCAATTGCAAGTTGATCTCCTATTTGAATCTCCTCTGAAGAGTGGCATCATGGGCTACTCAAAACAACTCTCAAATGATCTGAAAACAAAGATTGTTCAACATAGTTGTTCAGGGGAAGGATACAAAAAGTTGTCTCAGAGATTTAACCTGTCAGTTTCCACTGTGAGGAACATAGTAAGGAAATGGAAGACCACAGGGACAGTTCTTGTTAAGCCCAGAAGTGGCAGGCCAAGAAAAATATCAGAAAGGCAGAGAAGAAGAATGGTGAGAACAGTCAAGGACAATCCACAGACCACCTCCAAAGAGCTGCAGCATCATCTTGCTGCAGATGGTGTCACTGTGCATCGGTCAACTATACAGCGCACTTTGCACAAATAGAAGCTGTATGGGAGAGTGATGAGAAAGAAGCCGTTTCTGCACGTACGCCACAAATAGAGTTGCCTGAGGTATGAAAAAGCACATTTGGACAAGGCAGCTTCATTTTGGAAACAAAAATTGAGTTGTTTGGTTATAAAAAAAGGCGTTATGCATGGCGTCCAAAAAGAAACAGCATTCCAAGAAAAACACATGCTACCCACTGTAAAATTTGGTGGAGGTTCCATCATGCTTTGGGGCTGTGTGGCCAATGCCGGCATCAGGAATCTTGTTAAAGTTGAGAGTCGCATGGATTCCACTCAGTATCAGCAGTTTCTTGAGAATAATGTTCAAGAATCAGTGACGAAGTTGAAGTTACGCCGGGGATGGATATTTCAGCAAGACAATGATCCAAAACACCGCTCCAAATCGACTCAGGCATTCATGCGGAGGAACAATTACAATGTTCTGGAATGGCCATCCCAGTCTCCAGACCTGAATATCATTGAACATCTGTGGGATGATTTGAAGCGGGCTGTCCATGCTCGGCGACCATCTAACTTAACTGAACTTGAATTGTTTGTCCAAAATACCTTTATCCAGGATCCAGGAACTGATTAAAAGCTACAGGAAGCGACTAGAGGCTGTTATCTTTGCAAAAGGAGGATCTACTAAATATTAATGTCACTTTTCTGTTGAGGTGCCCATACTTTTGCACCGGTCAAATTTTGGTTTAATGCATATTGCACATTTTCTGTTAGTACAATAAACCTCATTTCAATCCTGAAATATTACTGTGTCCATCAGTTATTAGATATATCAAACTGAAATGGCTGTTATAAACACCAAAATATTTAGAACTAAAAATGATTAAGATTAATAGGGGTGCCCAAACTTTTTCATAGGACTGTATATTTGTATTGGTCATTATTTCATAATTCACAGTATATAGTTGTAAATTTGTGGAAGCTGCCATGATGGCACTGTCCATCTAATCTATATTCTTTAGCTGGGTATCAATTCACTAGGTGAGAAATCATTTTCCAGTTTTATAATATAAAATAGCTTGAACAGAACAGAAAATGATAAGTAAATGTATTAAATATTTTAACAATTTCTCATATTGTCTACTTACAGACCTGGTAAATTAATTCTAGGTATTTTTTCTATGGAACACGCTTTGGGTAGAGGAAAGCAATATTGTGGAATGGTTTTTCAACTAACTTTTTTAATTAAAATATGATACTTCTTCCCATTCTGCAGGATTAATTATGATTCATTTTTTCACCTTATGACTCTGCTAATACTGCTAACCCCCACTTAAATGACTGGCATGCAAAACAGATTATATTTGTGCTAATATTCTGGATGTTTGACAATGGCTGGGCATCAATCAAATGAAATGTTCATGGACAATCTGTTTCCAAAAATCTCTACTGCAAAGATTTCGCATTAATACAAACTCTAGAAATTTCTTTATGTACCCTACTTCATGCAATAAAAATATACCTAAAATCTATAATGTGCTAGCTGCTATGTCCCCTACCTCATATTATTTGTAGCTCTTACCTCTGTTCTTATCTCTATTCCTATCTCTGTTCTCCTATTGGGCTCTAAACGCATATTGTGATAACTATTAGAGATGAGCAAGTAGTACTTGATCGAGTAGGTATTCAATCGAATACTACGGTATTCAAAATACTCGCACTCGATTGAGTACCACTCGCTATTCGAATGGAAAAGTTCAATGCAGAACCAGCATTGATTGGCTGAATGCTATACAGTCGGCCAATCAATGCTGGTTCTTCTCCTACCTTTAGAAGTCTTCTCCGTGCAGCTTCCCGGCGGCGTCTTCCAGCTCTTCATTCACTCTACCAGGCATCGGGCCTGGGGCAGAACCGACTGCGCATGTCCGCTTGTAGTGCTTGTAGTGCGGGCATGCGCAGTCGGCTCTGCCCAGGCCCGATGCCTGGCAGAGTGAATGAAGAGTCAGAAGATGCCACGGGGACGCTGCAAGGAGAAGACTTCTCAGAGGATCCAGCCCGACCTTCACTCGTGGACTTGGTAACTATAATTTGATCGAATGTTGCCTACCCCTGAAACGAGCATTTTCCCCCCATAGACTATAATAGGGTTCGATATTCAATTCAAGTAGTCAAATATTGAGGGGCTACTCGAAACGAATATCGAATATCGAACATTTTACTGTTCGCTCATCTCTAATAACTATAGCTTGAATGACTGTTTATTATGACCCCATAGGAATGAAGAAATAAGGGCTAGAGAACAAGCCCTTCAGACAACTTACACATATTACTGAAAAGGGGACATAAATAATTATACTGTATATTATACTGTATACTATAGAGTAAAATTGCATGAGAAAGTTTAATGAAAACAAATTAGCAAAGAGTAGTCAACCACGCTTTATTTAGATTTCTTTTTTGTTCATTTAGATTATGTTAATTTACAAATAAACTATTAGGCTAACGCCCCACGTTGCAAAAACGCAGCAGCAAAAACGCTGCATTTTGCGATACCTGGATGGAATTCTGGATAATCACATCCACACATTGCAGAAAAAAATCCACCACGGACAAGCTACGTTTTCAAAAACATGTTTTTGAAAATCGCAGCAAGTCAACTATACCTGCGGAAATGCTGACATTCTCCATCTTATCCATACCTGAATAAAACATATGCACATTACTGTATATGTGCTTGGGATTTTATAATTTTCTAATGTGTTGAGTTTCTAATGTGTTGACAAGTTGTGGGTACAGGTACTTCCCTTTTATACTGTTACAAGGGAAAGTGTCAGTCTCTGATGGCAATAAAATGGCTGGCATAATATCTGTTTTATTTCCAATATACATATAATTTATTTATCCCCTTAAGGAGTTAGCCAAAAACCGCATTAAGGATACAGCGCTATTTTTCAAAGCTGACACGTGAATATGAAAAATTACTAAAATGTCACTTCATCCTTAAATTTTTAATCCTAAAATGGAATTAAAGGAGAAATAACACCCGACAATTTGTTACACAAAATGCTGTATGGATACATGGTAGGGAGCGCATTTGCAGAGGCCCTGAGATAATATAGATAATCTGCCCCCAAAATATGACTCCATTTTAGAAACTACATCATTCAAGAAATTAAGAAGTTTCTCAAGGGATATTTTTATCATTTTGACCCCAAAAGTGTTTCCCAAAAATGAATGTGGAAAGTGAAAATTTACATTTTTAAAGAAATATGCCATCAATGCCCAATATGTTGTGCCCACTTTGTGTCAACAGAGACATATACTCCTAAACCTTTTAGCCCGGAGCCCCATGTAGCATAAACCATGGCATTTTACAGTAACTACAAAGTGGATGGGATTCTCGCTAATCCCATCCACATATTGCAGAAAAATATCTGCAGCGGACATGCTGCAATTTCAAAAAACGTGTTTTTGTAAATCGCAGCATGTTAATTATACCGATGGAAAATGTGCCATTTTCTATATAGGTATAAGTGAAGCTGAAAGTCCAGAGACTGCAGACTCTTTGTGAAAAGCGATGCAGAAAAAAATGCAATATATTTCCGCTGTAGGTTTTCCCCCAGTGCTTTTTAGCTGCAGTTCACTAAGTGGGGCCTCAGCTTTAAGTGGGTTATCCTGGGTACATGGGGTTAAACTACTGTTTGGACACACAGTAGGGCTCAAAAGGGAAGGAGCATGGAGAATAGATTTAGAGGGATTGTTTTCTGTACGCCATATTGTTTTTGCAAAGCCCGGAGGTGCCAGTAAATCAGAATTCACCAAGGCCTTATATCTTTTGAATGGTTGAACGGATTTAAATATACAAAACACCAAAATGCTTTGAGAGACAATGGCATGTCACATGTCAAATTTGGTGACAGGTCTTCATTAATGTTTCAAGAGTTGTGTTTCTATAATATACTAGTGATACAATTTAGCATATGATACATAGTGCAAAGTTGTTTTCATTATACTGTATTTTCTGATGTTAAATACTTTTGTGTCAAGAGACAAAAGTTTTATAGATAGGATACCTTTATTGGTAACAATGGCCTATCATCAAGAACGTTTATAAATGAAGGACTGAGAGAAAGTCTTAAATAGAATGTATCACCAAACCAGAAATCTATCATTTTTTCTTACCTGTTTTTATTTTCTGATTGCACGTTTTTTTTCTATTTTCTGTACACATTTATGGGGGCTGCAATCTTGCCTCAGCAAAAAAATCAAAAACTCTTAAAAAAAAACTTTGTCATGTCCTGGTGACACTTTCCCTACAAGTAAGAAAAATGAAAAAACTGGATGTAACTTCTCTGCCTGTTCAAGTCTCTTCTCGACCCTCCGCTCGCACACTGTGGCACAGGAGGTGTGTTCAGTTTTATTCCTTGCTTAGAGTTTTTTGCTGCTCTGTCTGAACACTGTCCTATTTCCTCTCCTCTGTAATTGAATTTCCACCACACCCATCTCCTGCACCTTGATTCCCTCTGTTCATCAAATGGTTAGTCTTAGCCTTGCCTGTGTAATTGACAGCCTGTTTACCAATCAAGTCTGGGGCGGCTCCTGGACTTCCTATACAGGTCATCAGCCCACATAGGTTTTCTGACTATTATGATTCTGTCTTGTAACTTTGTCCCTGTTAAGCTCCTCTTTCTGCTACTATTGTATCACTGACCTCTGACCTTTGGCTTCCCTTGTGACTACTCTTTTGGATTATGATTTTTTTTGTAGATTGTGAGCCCCATATAGTGCTCATAATCTACATTTTTCCCCTATCAGTATGTATTTTTGGAATATGGAATGGAAATCCATGCAAACACGGGGAGAACATACAAATTCCTTGCAGATGTTTTTTTTTTTTTTTGCCCTTGGTGGGATTTGGGCACCAGGACCCCAGCGCTGCAAGGCTGCAGTGCTAACCACTGAGCCACTGTGTCCCCCCCCCCCCTTTTGGATTATGATTATGTACTCCTTTGCCTCTCTGGCTTTGACCCGTGGCTTCCTGATTCTTCTTTGTTGTTGTTCCATTGTTCTAGCAGTAGCATTAGGGAATTGCACAGCTAGTAATTCCCTTACACTGGAATTCACTAGAATAAAACATGTATGTAGCCATCAGTATGACACCAACAGGTATTCAGCGCTTAAGGAACTCTTATTCTTTACCCTTAATCCTCTCGCTTTCACATTCGATTCCCTAGGTTGAAACCCAAAGAGTAGTAGCTACTTAGTAGCCAATATGCTACATAAAATGTCAGGCAGAGCCATTAGGGGGAATTTATGGAGTCCTGCACCCTAAAATTCTGGCAGCAAGAAGTTTTGACTTAGAGATTTGCAACTTTTTTTTTGCTTTGGTAAAAAAACAAATTTGTGACACTTTCTATTTATTCATCTCTTACTCCACTTTTAAAAAGTAGGTGGGAAAATGGCTGTGGATAGTCTACCAAGCAAGTACTCCAGATTTATCAAATATGATATTTTAGAAAGTAAGAAAAATTGTAGCTCGCTCATTCCAGTAGAAGGGTGATGTAGAAAATAAAGTAATAAAGGAAAGATGTATTAGATTTAAAGATGTGCATAATTTTGAAACATCATGAATAGAGATGAGCGAGTAGTACTCGATCGAGTAGGTAATTTGATCGAATACTACGGTATTCTAAATACTTGTACTCGATCGAATACCACTCGCTATTCGAATGTAAAAGTTCGATGCAGAACCAGCATTGATTGGCCGAATGCTATACAGTCGGCCAATCAACGCTGGTTCTTCTCCTACCTTTAGAAGTCTTCTCCGTGCAGCTTCCCCACGGCGTCTTCCGGCTCTGAATTCACTCTGCCAGGCATCAGGCCTGGGCAGAGCCGACTGCGCATGTCCGATTGTAGTGCGGGCCGATGCCTGGCAGAGTGAATTCAGAGCCGGAAGATGCCGCGGGACGCTGCAAGGAGAAGACTTCTCGGAGGATCCAGCCCGACCCTCACTCGTGGACTTGGTAAGTATAATTTGATCGAATGTTGCCTACCCCTGAAACGAGCATTTTCCCCCCATAGACTATAAAAGGGTTCGATATTCGATTCGAGTAGTCAAATATTGCGGGGCTACTCGAAACGAATATCGAACCTCGAACATTTTACTGTTCGCTCATCTCTAATCATGAACTGTTTGATAAATTTAGCCTAACTAGGCCTACATCCATATTAACATGGATGAAAACGGCTGTGGTGCATAGACTGCAATGTGAAGAGTTATCCGTGAAAATGGACAAAAGTAGAGCAACTCAGTTCACAGAAATGAATATGGCCGGTTGATGCCTGTTAAAAACGCCCATCATACTGCGGATTTTCATTGTGAATATGCGGTTTCTCAGATCATGATAAATCTACCCCACACTGTGTAGCTCAGCAGCCTTCTATGCCCACCAGCCTAACTCTTTTAATGGGAGAATGCGTCTCTCGATATTCTTTCATTATGTGCGGCCAAGATCACTGGTTTAAATGTAAACATTATAGAGATTTTTGTTCTTTCTCAAACACTGTACACTTACATAAACTCGCACCTTAGTCATAATCCATAAGTGGTTTTAAAAATCTTGTGCTCACAAGATAACTGATGTTTTCCCAAGAGGTAGCCACTTCTCTGTTAATGACATGTTACTGATTCTGTTACAAAATTGAATCTTATTGTTAAGTGCTCTATATGCACCAATACATCTCTTAAGCCTGTAAGATAACAAAAGGATGGTAAACATACAGTATAGTTCTTCTAAACCTGGTAATTTGTATCTTACTTTGCCACATTAGTCTCAAAACAAGTGTTCTCTTACCACTATGAAAGAATAAAATAAAGCAGAGCTATTATTGATGCATGAAAAGATTTGCAATTGTGTACATTATACCATGATTTTATGCGCTGTTATGAATATGGATATATTATTCAATTATGAAATAAGGGCATAAGATGTCGTTAGTGTTTGGTGTCCAGTCAAATCATCTCTTTTATGTGATAGGGGATAATAGCATTAGGAAAACAGTTAAAAAAAAGTCATGCATGATGTTAAGGGGGTTGTCCTAAGAGACAGCAAACAAAGGCACTATGTTCCTAAGTACATCCTGGAAAACAGATTTGCATATTGTCCCCATAATCCACCAGTGGAGCAAAATGGCTTGTAAGTTTCCATACACCTGTAAAGGTGCACACTCCCTAAGTTCACACGGAGTAAAATGGCGTGTAATTTGGAGTATAATTTTTACACGTGTAAAAAATTTACACGTGTATTTTGGAGTGTTTTTTTTACATGTGGCGTTTCAGTAGCATTTACGGAGCGTTTTTTGGAGCGTTTACACGTGTAAAAAAACGCTTCAGTAAACGCTCCAAAAAACGCTCCGTAAACGCTACTGAAACGCCACGTGTAAAAAAACCCACTCCAAAATGCACGTGTAAATTTTTTACACGTGTAAAAATTACACTCCAAATTACACGCCATTTTACTCCATGTGAACTTACCCGTACATCCTGTAAAACAGATTTGCATATTTTTCCCATAATCCCCTAGTGGAGTGAAAATGGCTTGTAAGAAGGGTTGAGCCGATCCTGACTTTTTAGGATCAATTTTGAAATCCGATTTCCAATCATTTTTCATTCAAACCCGATCTCTATCCAATTCCGATCCCAATGCAAGTCAATGGGATTTTTTTTACTAATCGGAGATCAGATTTTAAAAACGATCCTATTCACTACACAGCATGGAATCTAACAATTGAAAGCTTTAATTGTTAGAATCCATGCTGTGTAGTGATTAAAAAATCCCCCGACTACCTAAGTCCCCCCTGTTGTTTACTTATCATCTGCTGCTACCGATTCACACTGTTCTCGCTCCTCTTCTTTCTACTGTGCATGTCTTCAGAGCACTGTATGTGCCCCCACCTCCCAGGCTAGTGTTACTGATGCTGGGAGTAGGCGGGGCTTGTTGTGGCTTAGGAGAGTGTGGGCGGATACAGTACCTGCCTACACTCTCCTAAGCCACAAGCCCCGCCTTCTTCCTAGGTCTGTAACAGTAACCTGGTAGCTAGGGGCGTGCACGGACCGAGAAGAGGCAAGAAGAGAACAGACAGGGAGCGGCAGTGGTAAGTGGACTTGTCTATCGACTTTATATTGTATACTCAGCTCTGCTACATCTGAGATGTAGATCTCAGATGTAGCAGAGCTGATGAGTATAGGAATGAATGGATGCCGCCAGCACACAGCCACCACTGCACCATCTACTCTTCTCTTTCCTCCCTTCTATGCCATATGAATGAATGGACGCAGGCGGCGTGCAGGGGGTTAAGCTGCCAGACACCAGCACAGGCTGTGTGCCGGCAGCATCCATTTATTCCTAACATTGTTCGCCTTTTCCACAATGCTTGGCCAGTAGCAAAGCATTGTGGGAAATAACCTCCAACCTCGATCCTTCCTACTTGTAAGTCTCCATACGCCTGTAAAGGTTCACACTCCCTAGTGAGTGAAAGGTCCTCTTTAAGAAAGAACCTTGTCTTGTATAGGGTCTATCTGGCCATGAAAATGTCCAAAAATAGGACATATCCTATTTTTTCCACTTTTTTTTTTTACAGAAAGTCCATAGAGTTTTCAGTTTTTAGGCTATGTGTTTTTTACAGTAGTCCTTAAAGTAGTCAAATGAAATAAGTGGGTGACTGTTTCCAAGGGTGCTTGATGCATTTTGTGGTGTGTGATATCAGCATGTTATGCACCAAAATAAGGTTAAAAAACCCTTACTTTAAGCTGAAACACTACGTTGCTAAGGCCGGGGCCCCACAGGACGTAAAGGCCGCGATTTGCTCGCAGTTGAGACGCTGCGGGAAAAATCACGGCGTTGTACAGTGCAGGCAAAATGGATGGGATTCATGCAAATCCCATCCCCACTTTGCGGTAAAGATCACAGCGCAGACACACCTGTGATTTGCAAAGCTGTTGTGGCTTTGTAAATCGCAGCATGTCAATTATATCTACGGAAACGCCAGCGGCTTTCCCGTAGATATAATGTTAAGAGAAAGTCCGCAGAGGAAAACTCTGTGAACTTTCTCTTAAAAGCGCTGCAGAAAGAACCGCAATACGTTCACGCAGCGGTTCTTCCCGCAGCGCTTTAGTGCTGCGGATACAGCATGTGAGGCCTTAGCCTGAAACACACTTTACAGTACCTGGAAAGTGAATGGGATTCTGGATTATCCCATCCACACATTGCGTTTTTTTCCCACAACGTTTTTATTTTTATTTTTGCTGTGTTTCACTACAAGGGGGAAAAATGGATGGATTTAGATGGCATCTTTGTGTTCTCTGTGATTTTCAGAGGCTCATAGAATGTAATGATGCTCCAAGCTCCCTCTTTTACTGCCATAAGCTATTCAGACATGGTCAAGATGATTAATATATTAATTTGTAAGGGTAAAAAAAAACATGTGAGCATGTTTAATAGCTTATATTGCATTAAAACTGGCCTTACACATAAAAAATGCCCCTGAAGATCTTTGGCAGATTCAGATAAATTAGGTGAAATTGGCCTGGCATCTGATGTGTATGGTCATCATACATGTAAAATGAAAGCTACATTTATGCAGATTCTACTACAATAACCTGAATCTGCCAATGGTTTGCAGATAAATGCACTCATTAAAAAGTTATGCACCAAGAAATGGTTGTGGGAATGGAAGGTAATATTATAAGTGTGACTGTAATGATGATATAAGTAAATGAGAGCAGTATTAGAGTGAAAGGATAGACTTGTCGGGGAAAATTGTACTATTTCAAGGGTCAGCCTGTTGGGCATCCTTTTGCCTGGATGCAGCTGGAGATATTGATCGTATCACTACCAGGACTGCTGCCCAGATCATTACACCAGCTTTTAGAGTAAGGCCGAGTTCACACAATGTAATTTGGCACGTAATGTGGTACGTAGACGCCGCGGGAGGTTTTGTGGGCCGTATATGCTCCCATTGTTTTCAATGAGAGAAGATACCGTATACGCGGTGCTATCTTGTGGCCGTGATTTTGCGGCGGCCGCAAAATTTTCAAATTTTTCAAAGTTTGGGATTGTGTAAAGGTATTAAAACATGACAAAATGTAATTTAATATAAGGAATGCATAATTTTGGCTACACAGAAAACAATGTCAAAATTAAACCTATAAAAAAAATGTCGCAGATACAGTCTTTCTTTAATTCTACTCCATTCTGATTTTTTTTCTAGCTTTCCTGTGCATCACATGGGATATTATATGGTACCATTGCAAAGTACAATTTGTGTCAACCCAAAATAAACCCTAATATGGCTCTGTCAATGGAGAAAAAAGTAAGAAAAGTAATGGATTTTGAAAGATGTGGTGTAAAAATCAAAAATGGAAAGGGCTAAAGGGTTGTTCAGTTTAGAAAACCTATTTTCATATACACTATAGGGAAGATTATGAGATAATGAGGGGTGAAAGGGGGTCCTTGGTTCTGGATACTCATTTCTTGGCCAGAGTGAAGAGTAGTTACAAAGAGTGTTTCTCCTTCTGGAGGACCTATCCTGTCCTACATTATAATTTCCTCTGTGAGGCCTTGTTCACATCTATGTCGGTAATCCGTCCAGGGGAGTCCGCATGGGGACCCCCCTGAATGGACTACCAAACGCATTGGCAAGCGGTGTGTAGTAAAAGCACATGGATTCCCATAGTCTATAATGGGGTCCGTGTGCTTTCTGCACGGTCTCTGCATGCATCATGCGGACGGAAAAGTAGTTCATCATGATCTACTTTCCTGTTCGCATGACTCGTGCGGAGATCGTGCAGAAAGCACATGGACACCATTATAGTCTATGGGGATCCGTGTGCTTTCACTGCACACCGCTTGCCAATGCTTTCGGTAGTTTGTTCAGGGGGGTCCCCATGCGGACTCCCCCGAACGGATAACCGACGCAGACGTGAACGAGGCCTAATGGCACTGTAGGAAGATGTAGAACTTACAGCCAAGTTTCCCGACGGATGACACCAAACTAGCTATTCAGCAGGGGATACTTTGTGATCTGCTTATTGTCACCAAGTAAGGATTGTAAAAAAATACACCTTGATTTATATTTTTTTATGACATTTTATTTAGTATATGTTATGTATTGGCCTTTTTTGTACAGTATGTTACTGTTCATGTAACACAGTCAAAAAACTTTTTCATACTCTCTATACCTTCATGAGTACATTTTCCAAGTGCCCTTCCTAATGCTGTCATTTTATTTTGCCCAAATGTTTCCCACCATATGCTGATAAAATCCAATTGAATACAGTCATTTGTAGATCAACAGTTATACGGAATACTTTTGCTGTAATTTACAACCACAACATATGTTGTTATTTCTTTTCGCGTGCAGTAAGTAAATACTTCAGTTCTTATTTTGTTTGCATGCCTAGACAGTTCAGTTTCTTTACAAAATGTATAGAAGAAAGAACAATCTTTTTTCTTTTTTTTTCTTTTTTTTTTTTTTTTTTAAATGTACAATTCTGAACAATTTTCTAAAAAAGGTATTCTGTGAAAAGTAGAGCAGGAGTGCTGTAATCACACAATCATGCACTCTGTGTGCAACAAGAGATAGAAGTCACCTGCGGTTATTCTCTGGCGCTGACAGTGAAAAGTTCAGGCACATTCAAAGGAGCATGATTATTCCTTAAATGTCTGCAATTCCTTTAGAAATGCATTAACACTCTTTGACAAAAGTCCAGAAAAGTCCTAAAGTTACATCTATCAGGACTTTTATTCAAGCTTTTTCTGACTTTGTAAGATATTGTAAGCTGCGGTGTGAAAAAAAGCTGTTAGGTTCATTAGAGGCACAAGGAAATAATTCCTCGCCGTGTATTTATTCATGTATATTCTCTGTGTGTGTCATACAAATGCTTCTATATATAACAAAATGTAACTTTACCAAGATGACCCACATCCAAAGTTAGAGAATGTTCCCTTCCTGCTATATTACATTTATTATAAAATTGCACTAACTCAGGCAATTGATGTTAAAATGCTTTTATGGCTATGTATAGAAACGAATGTTCTAGTGAATGGCATTTTAGCACAGTTTTACTGAGTGCAGTATGTTATGAACATATCTTGTGCATTTAGGATATTAAGGATCAAAGTTCATTCAAAACAAACTATGACCGTATAAAGCTGGAACAGAACTCACACAATGGGTAGGCAGAGGTGGTCAGCCGTCTAGGGTGTCACCTCATGGAATGAAGAAGGGGGAACAGTCATAACTTCCGATGGTGCTCTTCTGGGATTATAGGAAGCAGCAATTTAGCTTCCATCCCTGCATTCATCTGTGTACTTGGCAACAAAACATTTGCATACCCAGATCTACAGTATACAGGAGCCTCTGGTTGACAGTTTTCCAGTTCCTCTGACTCAAGGAACTTTGTTGACCGCATCACCTGACCAAAAACTATCTTGAGTAACAGCAACATCAACACTCAGGAAAGGAGGAGAAAGGGCTTGAGTATGCATGATTGTGTATGTGACAGTGAATGTGTGTAATGTACAGTATAATATATGCTGAGCGTAATCTCAGTATATTGCATATAAACACTGCACAATACCACTTCTCTTGGCCCGCATATAGACAGTTCACAGTACCACTTATCCACTCCTATCTGTAGAAACTGGACAATAACACTTGTCTTGACCTGTATATACACACTGCACAGTACCACTTATTCTGTGCTATATATAGTCACTATACAATAAAACTTCTCTTATCCTGTATTCAGACATTGCACAATACAACTTCCTGTATGATGGACTTAATACTCAGTAGGTGCTTCTATTTTGTATATACAGTTAGGTCCAGACAGTTACACAAGTTTTGGCATTTTAGCTGTTTAGCAATCCAGATTCAAGACACAGTTATATAATCAATGCATGTTTTAGAAGGGCAGACTCCCAGCTTTACTTTGACAGTATTCACATCCTAGTTGGAGAAAGGGATTAGAAATTACAGCTGCTTCTTTTTTAAGGGGACAAAAGTAATAGGACATCGGTTATTCCCTCATTAATCCATAATCAATTAAGCAGGTAAAAGGTCTGGACTTGATTCCAGGTGTGGTATCTGCATTTGGAAGCTGTTGCTGTGAACCTACAACATGAGGTCAAAGGAGCTCTCAATGGAAGTGAAACAGAGCATTATTAGATATTAGGAACAAAAAGAAGAAATCCATCAGAGAAAGTGAAGAAAAACAACAATTTGATACATTCTGGTGCACTTGGGAACTCAAAAAAGGCCTGGATGCTCACGAAAGACAGTAAAACATAATGGCAGAATCCTTTTCATGGTGAAGAAAAACTCCTTCCACCTAAGTGAAGAACACTCTCCAGGAAGTAGGTGTATCAAGAGCAAATACAGAGAGTTCACCACAAGACTCAAACCATTAATCAGCTTCAAAAATAGAAAGGCCAGATGAGACTTTGACAAAAAAAACATCTAAAGAAGCTAGCCCAGTTCTGCAACAACATTTTTTGGTCAGATGAAACTAAGTAGAGATGAGCGAGTAGTACTCAATCGAGTAGGTATTCGATTGAATACTACGGTATTCGAAATACTCGTACTCGATCGAGTACCACTCGCTGTTCGAATGTAAAAGTTCGATGCAGAACCAGCATTGATTGGCCGAATGCTATACAGTCGGCCAATCAACGCTGGTTCTTCTCCTACCTTTAGAAGTCTTCTCCGTGCAGCTTCCCGGCTGCGTCTTCCGGCTCTTCATTCACTCTGCCAGGCATCGGGCCTGGGCAGAGCCGACTGCGCATGTCTGCTTGTAGTGCGGGCATGCGCAGTCAGCTCTGCCCAGGCCCGATGCCTGGCAGAGTGAATGAAGAGCCGGAAGACGCCGCGGGGACGCTGCAAGGAGAAGACTGCTCGGAGGATCCAGCCCGACCCTCACTGGTGGACTTGGTAAGTATAATTTGATTGAATGTTGTCTACCCCTGAAACAAGCATTTTCCCCCCATAGACTATAATAGGGTTCGATATTCGATTCGAGTAGTTCCGTTATTAAGGCACCTTATTACTGTATGCAGGTCCCCAGGGTTTATCTTTTCCTCACTGGTGGTTTGGTAATGTGTGATGTAATCATTTTCTGTACTGGAAATTCATACACTGACTTCCTGTTGTTATAGACGTGTTTTCATGCACATCAACCAATTTAAGGAAGCTTAAATGGGAGCAAGAGAATAGTAATCTGAACAAAAGATGAGGCAGGGGGTGTTGTGTGGGACAACCTCAGACTCCCATGTAGGCACTTTAGCTGTAGTCACAGTTTACAGCTCTAAACTAATGAATCTAATCTAAAAAAAAATTACAATGAGCAAACTTTGAAAAAAAGTAATCAAGCATCACTTATAACTATATATATATATATATATATATATATATATATATATATATATATATATATATATCCGCGACTTCGTCTGCGGTGATTGTAGAAGTGGGTATATACAGGCGTGGGTAAGGTTTTCGTAGTGTGTATAAGGTATGGGATATGAAATGTAACTTTGTATCTTGTTTTTGCTGTTATCAGAGAATATGTGAGACTTTTGTGTTGAAGTTAGTTTGTATTAGAGCTGCTCTATATACAGTGTTGTGAGAAACTTTACATAGTGACTTTGGGACAGAAGTATTTGAAGTTAACCCTTTCCCGCCGATGGTATTTTCGTTTTTGACTCCCCTCCTTCTAAACCCCATAACTTTTTTATTTCTCCGCTCCCAGAGCCATATGAGGTCTTAATTTTTCCTGGGACAAATTTTTCTTCATGATGTCACCATTATTTATTCTATATAATGTACTGGGAAGCAGGGAAAAAATTCTGAATGGGGTGGATTTGAAGAAAAAATGCATTTCTGCGACATTCTTACAGGCTTTGGTTTTACGGCGTTCACTGTGCAACCAAAATGACCTGTCCCCTGTATTTTGTGTTTCGTTACGATTCCGGGGATACCAAATTTATATGGTTTTATTTACATTTTGACCCCTTAAAAAAATCCAAAACTGTGTTAAAAAATTATTTTGTGAAAAGTCGCCATATTCCGACAGCCGTAACTTTTTTATACGTGCGTGTACGGGGATGTATAGGGCGTCTTTTTATGCAGGACCGGGTGTACTTTGTAGTTCTACCATTTTCGGGAAATGTGATTGCTTTGATCACTTTTTATTCAATTTTTTATCAGAATCAAAACAGTGAAAAAATGGCGGTTTGTCACTTTTGACCATTTTTCCCGCTACGGCGTTTACCGAACAGGAAAAATATTTGTATAGCTTTGTAGAGTGGGCGATTTCGGACGTGGGGATACCTAACATGTGTGTGTTTCACAGTTTTTAACTACTTTTATATGTGTTGTAGGGAAAGGGGGGTGATTTGAATTTTTAATCCTTTTTATTTTTTTTATATTTTTTTTTTACTTTTTTTAAACTTTTTTTTTTTGCATTTATTAGACCTCCTAGGGGTATTTACATGGGTGGGCGGTGTCGCGGATTGTCAGAGCGGTGGGGGTCGGCAAACATGGCTGCTCCGGAGCGTTAAAGAGAGCCTCCTGGAGTATCGTTAAGGTGAGGGGCAAAGTGGTAAAGTATATGTATATGTGATTGTGTGGGGTTAGGGGCGAGGCTGTGGCTTGCTATGGTCCAAAGTGTGTGAGATTGCAGAGATAGTGATGCGAGTTTGGGTTTTCTGTGGGGGTCCTGGCACAGACGTATGTGCGCTATTGTGACGAAAAGTAGCCTATTATTTAATCGGGTGTATTAACTATGTTTGTGGAAAATTTCAGCCAAATCGGTGGAGCGGTTTTTCCGTGATTGAGGAACAAACATCCGAACATGCAAACATCCAAACACACAAACCCACAAACCCACAAACTCACAAACTTTCACATATATAATATTAATAGGATATATATATATATATATATATATATATATATATATATATATATATATATATATATGTATATGTTATTCCCCATACCAACCAATCCAAGCCCTGTAGCACTTATAAACCTATGCAGAATTCCTAAACTCTGCTTTGTAGATACCATGGCCAGCAAGCTGTTTTTCTGTTAGTAGGCAACAGTTACATTTTCTATAAAGAAAACCCATAGTGTTTTCCAAAAAAATAGTACTTTCTTAATTGTTTTGGTAGTATTCCCTCAGATAAAATAATGGTATATATTTGTTCAATCATAAACATATACATGAAATAATGGAATTTCTCAGTACAATTATGTGTGCATATATATATATATATATATATATATATATATATATATATATATATATATGTTTATCTACACATAATTTCCCAGTGATATACAGTTATTTCAATCTGCAATCTGTCATGCTGCTTTCTACACCTTGAAAATGTATAGCAATTACCAGCCATTTAAGAAAATAGCAGTTTAGTAGACCAATTCTAAAGCACCATGTTACTGATTACATTTCATTAGGAACTAGCTTGGTAGTTTAATCATATTTTAGTAGGAGGTCTTATGTACACAGCACAGTAATACCAGGCGCTTTAGCTGGCAAACCAGGCAGTTGCCGCAAAACAATGTAATTTATTGTAACATTAGTTTCTAGAAGTATTGTACCAAAAGTTGTAGCAATGATAAAATAATAGAGATTAATTAGAACACATTTTGAAATTTTCAAGTTTCTAGATTCAAGAGAAAACTTAACCTATCTATATACGTACTTAGTGTCATGTTGAGATCCATTTCTCATGCTTGGATAGTTGATGGATAAGACTGACTCCCCTGTCAATGATTTCCAGGGGTTTATAAATGAAAGGACATAAGTCTTAAGGGGGTCTTAAGGGGGTCTACATTCTGTAAAAATCATGCTGTTGATAGGATAGTCTCCTTGACTCAAGGCTATGTTAATTAAACATGGAAACACGAAAAGACCCCATTGTAGTACCACAACTGTACTTATCATTAGAAAGGAATTTGGTTTGAAAAGAAAGTCCCAAAGAAGGACTTTACATTTGACTGAATCTGAGCAGTCACATTATTAAACTTGCGGTCATACATGCCCATGTCATACCACTGCTCAACCATGTTTGATAGATCAGTTATGCTTTGAATTTTGAGCTCATCCTTTCTTTCTCCAGACTGTTCTTTTCCCATCATCCTAGTACAAGTTTATCTTCCCTTTAACTTCCCATTGAATTTGAACATACAGAAGATGTTTTATAGCAAATTCTAAATGGGCTTCTGTTCTTGAGTGTTACATCTAGTTTACACCTTGAGACAAACCCTCTGCATTTACATTCATGAAGTACATCCTCCATCTTGAGATTTTTTTTTTATTTGGCTAGATGTGTAGACAATTTCTATTAACAGGGAAGGAAATCTGCAATCCACTTAAAGAGAACCTTTCGCTTCTTCCACCAACTTCAATTTCAACATCCTTAGCATCCTCTAATACACTCTGCTCCACTGAATCTGGTACAATTGCATCTATTTTCTAGCCCTCACCGTTCCTGAGCAATAAGTGCTGTTAGTTTTGTTGCCTGATATACTATTTAGACTCTGTATTGTCAAGCGGGTGGTGTAAGACAGAAGCAGGCATGGAATGTGATTGACAGATCTGACACTGTCCACCTCTGATAGGCGCTCTGAATCACACCCCTTGTCTGCTCATGTCTGATACTGCCCCCTGATAGCACACAGCCTAAATAGCATATCAAAACTATAGGCACTTACTGTTTGGAAATGGTGGGGACCAGAGAGAAAAATTAGAGCTGCACTAGAATCAGTAAATATGTACCTATTTACAGGTGCAAAAAAAGGGGTTGTCTTCTGTGTGCTTCAAGGCCTTTTGGTGTTTCTGAGCTTGCCAGTAAACCTCTTTAATGTGACATTTACAAGTTGCCTGCATCTTGATTCAATCTTTCCCTCTGTTATGGTTTCTTGAATGAATTAGACATTCCCCGTCTGCCTCTAAATTACTAGAGATAGAGGGGTAGTTTTATCACACTATATTCACACTGTAGAATCTCAATGTATTCCTATTCCAACCTGCCTCCTGCATGTGTTGGGTTTCTCCCTATCAGCTCTTATAAGTAGATAGCAAGGGAGAGGTAAGTGAATCTGCATCTCATAGGATAGTCACTAAGTTACCCTTGATAATTATTTTCATTGTAACATATTCTTAGTTGTGCCACACATTTACCAAAGTTCCTTTTGTGCATTTTTTCACTGTCCATGCAGCCATGAGTGTAACCATCTCAGACCTGTGCCTGTGAAGGATAACATGAATAGTATTGTTGATTACATGAAGCATTTGTACTCTTGAGTAGGGTTGAGCGATCAGGATCGGAAGAGATCGGATTCCGATCGGCGATCATGTAAATTTCACGATCACGATTGGAATTCCGATCCCGATCTTTTCAAGCGGGATCGAGGTCGGAGGTTATCTCAAGATTGGCTCAACCCTAAAAGTGACTTTTCCCATAGCGAAGCATTGACTAGGTTTGAGCAATCGGGATCGGAAAAGATCAGATTCCGATTGGCGATCGAGCAAATTTCACGATCGTGATCGGCTGAAAAATGATCGGAAATCAGATTTTAAAGTCGATCCTGAAATCTCAAGATCAGCTCAACCCTACTGTTGAGTTGTTCCAAATCATCTATGGAGAGCTTTTTTATGGTGTTTTGATCCATGTAGTTGGGGCTTAAATGGTTTGCCAATCATATCTAGTATTAAATGAGGCAATTTGTTAACTTGGAACAATTTTCCAAAGATGTGTAGCTGACTATGGGATCTTTGGATACTGCATAGGTTTGTGGTCTGGAGAAGTGAAGAGTCCGAGGGGACTTAGCCTGACAGCAGGAATGCTGTAGGACTGTTAGGTTACTCCCCTTGTGGGTGCAGTTACAGTAGGGACCCACTAAATCAGACCTGCATTTTATCTGTAATTCCATCATAAAAATCAAATATAATGTGTTGCATTGCTTGCAAAAAAGTTGAGATTTTTATTTTTTTTAAATATATCTATAATGTTAAATTATCCAGTTGCAATTGTTAGCTGCTAGTGTGTATTAACATGTGGCATATTTACACTTATTTATCTTGTGATAATGTTATAATACTATAATAACCATTACTGTAAAAGAAACATCAGGTGCAAGCTCCAGGGAAGACAAAGGACAGCTGGTCCAAGCTCAATAGATGAAAAGAGAAAGGTCGACTCTCTATGCTCAAGGCTAATGTACTGTTCTTTGGTATCTGGATCATTTAAGAATATAATTGTTAACATTTTCTTACTAAAAAGGGAAATTAATTAATATAAACAATTTCTTTGTACAAAGATTATTTTTCAAGTTAATACTATGTATGTGAAGTGATTTTCTTTAAAAATCAAATGTGTATTTGACACATTCATAGATATACAGGACAGAGAGAGGTTTACGCACTTGGGTGATCATGTATACTTCACATTTGCAGTATACATGACACAATGATAATAAGATAAGATAAGATAAGATAAGATAAGATAATCCTTTAATAGTCCCACAGTGGGGAAATTTCAGTATGTTACAGCTGCATAGTAATACAGATACATGATAATACACAGTAATATATTACAGAAGTAGTAGACACACATATGCTGAGAAAGATATGCTAGGAGTCCATAGCAGCTTAGGAACAGAGAAGAAAGAAGGAGGACATTCATAATCATTAGTTCTCTGTGCGGAGTGATCTTCGCTTGGTCTGATGTAGATTATACAGCCTGGTCACGGTTGGAAGGAAGGACTTGCGATAGCGCTCCTTTTCACACTTGGGGTGAAGCAGACGGTTACTTACAGTGCTGCCAAGTCCCATCAGGGTCCCATACATGGGGTGGGATTTGTTCTCCCGCATGGAGGTCACCACAGACAGTATCCTTCTGTCACCCACCACCTGTACTGGGTCCAAGGGGCTCCCCAGGACAGAGCTGGCCCTCCTGATCAGCCTGTCAAGTCTATTTCTGTCCCTGGTTGATATACTGCTCCCCCAGCAGGCTACACCGAAAAAGATGGCTGAGGCAACCACAGAGTTGAAGAAGGCCCTAAGAAGTATCCCCTGGACTCCGAAGGCCCTCAGCCTCCTGAGCTGGTACAGTCTGCTGTGGCCCTTTCTGTGCAGCGCCTCCAGGTGATCAGCCCAGTCTAGTTTATTATTGAGGAGCACACCCAGATACTTATAGGTCCTGACTATCTCAATGCATGTCCCCTGGATCTCCACCGGGGTCGGAGCACCTCTAATACATCTATCTATAACTGCCTCTGGTTTTATTAGTTATCAGTTATAAATCCAGCTGTTATACTACAATGCCTACTCAATACCTATCTGCCTCTTGATCCAGATTGACTGACTATACTTTTGTTTGTAACTAGAGATGAGCGAATCGAAGCTGACAATGTCAAATTTGATCTGAATTTCAGGAAATATTCGATTCACATCGAAACTGGATTTCCTCACACTTTGTGGTAACGAACCGCACAGTTTCAATCAGGGGTTATAACCACATGACCGCAGCATCCAAGGGGTTCCACCATGCTACCATGATAGCGGTCAAGAAAAGCCTAGTTGCCCGACTGTTATACATACTGCTAATATAGAGACCTGGTGATTTCTGGGGACCTTTTTCACTAGATGCGAGGCCAGGGAAGTTGATTAAAAATAAAAAAAAAAATACTGAAATTCACCTGTACCAGGTTCAGCATCCACTCCGGAGCTCTTCTGGACGGTGACTGAGGTCCTGCTCCCCAGGCCTCATTACTGAGGCCTGTGATTGGGCCTCAGTGGTGACGTGGAGCACGCCAGTGTAATGACATCACTGTGCCCCCACATGACCTCTGAGGCCCTATTACAGGTCCCAGCAGTGACATCTGGGGAATAGGACCTCCGACAACAGCCTGAAGATCTCCAGAATGGATGCTGAGCCCAGGACAGGTGAGTATTAGTATTTTTTATTTTTAATCACCTTTAAGACCACGGGCTGACAAATAGGAGCAGTGGCCCCCCCTTTAAAACATTGCGCGAGGGGGTATCAGGACCCCAATATATAATAAAACCCCTGAGATGCCACGGTCATATTTGACTGTGGCATCTCAGGGGTTAACACCCACGATCAGAGCTCTGCTCTGACTGGGGATATTAGAGGACAGTGCCAGCCATTACATACAAATTTGGATTGATTTGTTGCAGAAAATTCGGTGAATCGGCCGAATTGAATTTTTGAAAAATTTGCTCATCTCTATTTGTAACCTTTGTGAAAATTTAATAGATTGATACCTTCTACATTTATTAACCTTGCCTGGCAGCATGCAGAAAGGTAAGTTCTTGAGATTTATTTACATGGTTTTCTACTGCATAGGTTTGTGATCTGGAGAGGTGAAGAGCCCAATGGGATTTAGCCAGAAAGCAGGGATGCTGTAGGACTGCTAGGTTACTCCCATCGTGGGTGCGGTATTGCTGTTAGAGTAGGGACCCACTAAATAGAGGTCGATGTAAAGTGGCTAATGCGTTTATACAATTTGATCAAAATGTATACTAATAACTTCATGTTACTTAAAGGTAGTAGATCGTTCTTAGAGATGGGCGCACCTCACAAGATTGGTTTAGTGAAATTTCATTAGGTTCAGCTCTCTGGTTTCTTTCCTACCAAATTTGTTCAGAAACAACCAGAAGTGCTGTTATTATACTTAGGGGTATCATTAAAAAGTATAAGTGTAGGCACAGGACAGGGTAGGAATAATGAAAAACACTCATATTCACCCACCTTGCCTCACCTCTCATGGGCAACTTTGCAATGTCTGTCAGTCCCATGCATCCCTTTCTGGCCTCCGTCTGATGTCATGCGCCCTGGGTCACTAAGGTCCAACCACAGGTCTCAGTGGTGCCCTGGAGCATGTCATATCAGCCAGAAGTCTGCAGAGGACATAAGGGGACCACTGGACACCCAGGAGAGGGGGCAAGGGAATTTAAATGTTTGCCTTCACTGATTATACTTTGGGGTCTGAGGTGACCCCAGAGTATTGTACTATTTCATGAATGACAAAACCCAAAAGGTTTGTGCTCGGGTGAACCCAAAACTTTTGGTAATTTTGTGTTGAATCTGGTTTTAAGCAAATCAGTTCTCCCATCCATAGTCATTCTATAACATTTGAATGTATGGTCCATGCCTGGTTTCTACAATATTGATTGACTTTTATTTCACCTTGTTTCATCTTTCTTTCTTTGATCCCTGCATCCATATGTAGTGATAACAAGTGATGCAGGTTATCCAGAAACATTACCTGATCCCATGACTGTCACGTCCAAATACAACATAAATCTACTGATACTAACCCCAGGGCATCATAATATAGATAAAATACAGCAATCAGATTAGTTACTTGAATATTGAATTTCCAAGTGCAGAGATCCCGTTTAATACCATCTCTATAAAAATGTATCCACCATAAAGAAATGTTATTAAGATAATATAGGTTATGTCAGCAGACAGTTTGTGAATCTGCACGTTAAAAATAAATATTCAATTGTAAGGGGCCATTTAGCCTTGGGAGTAACTGATTGCTGACCATATTCTAAAATTGCATCTGACAAAATGTGGCAGTATGTCTCTCCGGTCTTTTTAACTTAGCATGCGTCAGTGGGTTTAAGCCTCGGAATGTGTAATTTGTATGACTTCAAAGCTTCAAAAGGAGTACATCCATTTGGCCTTTTATTTATGCATGAGACCTTTGCTTCAACTTCTGCTCTCAGCTGTTATGTCAAATCAAAGCTGTTTTAGACATAGATATCTGATAAAAAAAAAAAAAAATACTGTATATTTCGTTTTCTATTCTCTTCGCTTCCATTAAATATGGGAGTTAGGAATTTATTTAATCTAAACATAATTACTAAATATAATGATTTGTATTTGTCATAATATCCCAAGATAAAAAAAAAATTCTCATTACTTTTTAGGCATTTATATTTCAGTACGTATGAATATTGCATGCAGGCCACATTTATTTTTTGATGTGGTGTTCTACATGATTTGTTTTCACTCGTTTGGATGATTGCTTCACTCATGAGCAGAAGAATGAGGGAGAAGCATGAATGACTATGAGGTCAGCCATGCGAGGGAAAATAAATCTTGTTTAACATTCCACTGAGAGATGTATTCTGCTTCCCAATAAGAAAAAAAGACCCTATGACGAAAGCATCGGGAAATTTCATCATCGGGCAGAAGTGTCAAAACAGGTTCTTTTCGTTTGCTATTTCAATCTAAATATACATTGCATTATTAACAATCTTAGCAAAATTAATAAAGTCCTAAAGCTTGATAAACCATTATTGATGTGCATTGCAGGCAAATACAAAGTCATAAGCCTGTGATTCTCAAGGTTTGCAGTAGACAAGTGAAAGTAATTGAAAATAATGTATTCTGATTGGTTGAATAATTTGAATCAGAATCCAAAAAGCGGTATATGTTGTTTTAACATAATGAACATTCATTTTACTTGCATTTCCAAAAATATTGATAACACTCTCCAAGCACTTTAGATGTTGTATATACATATAATGACATCATTATATACATCTAGACATCTTTAGTAACAATAACTCTTTTTACATAGCGCCAACATATTCCACAGCACTTTACAAATCAGAGGACACATGAATGGACAATGTGAGACATTACAATGTGACAAAGAATAGGAATTCAACAATAGGAGTTAGGGTCCTGCTTGTGAGAGCTTTCATTCTGTGAGGAAATAGGGAGACAGAAGATGTACAAAGGCTAGTTTGGTACAATGGTCCAACCATCTTTTAATAAATAAGGACATATTACTGAAGCTGTATGAGCCTTTCACTAGATGTGAATATACAGATACTATGTGTAGGGAGTGTAGTGTAACTTCTAGATGGAGGAGTCAGGATCTAAGGAATAAAGAAAGAAGGAGAGGATAGGATTAGAAATGTTAGTGTTGTGTGCGGAGGTGTAGGACAATGTGATCAGGTCATGTGATAAGTCTGCCTAAACAGATGCAGTTGTAGTGCAGTTTTGGAGAATCTGTAATTGGGTATTAATCTGATTGTCCGGAGTAAAGTGTTCCTGAGCACTGGTGCAGCTCAAGAAAAGTCTTAGAGATGGTAGTGGGATGTTCTTTAGTATACATTTTGTATTGTGGTTTTTCAGATACAGATTAGACTGGTCCAAGAGAGTACCAAAAGGATCCTCTTATGAGAGCAGGTTGTCCAGGGACTTAAATTTACCTTACTTTATCCAATGGATTCTTCAATAATGGACCCAGGAGTTCTGACCCACATCTCACATGATTATAACCAGCCCCCAACTTCTGGGTCTCTCCTTCCTGTATTTCCTTTCCTGATCTCACAGGTGATTGAACTGAACGATGGTATAATGCCAAGTCAATTGAACTTCAGGAATATCAATCTATTGAGTTAGGAAGCATAAGTGATTGTGATTCAATTTCACCTGCTTTGATGCAAATGAAAGTGACAGCACGTCTTCTGTAGAGTTAACAGCAAGACAACACTCACAACTAGTTTTGCAGGTGTTGGTCACAGTCAATTACTCCCTATCTTTCTTGACTGACTTTTGGTTGACTCTTCTGTGGCTTTGCAATTTGCTAGTGTCCTTATCACTACTGGTATGAGATGGTACTTGCAACCCATTAAGATTGTACAGGTAGGTCAGGTCCTCTAATATGGCACATCCATAGATGACAATTGTGTCTCCCACCATAGTCTGAAGAGGAAAATAAATCTTGTTTAAAGGGGTTGTCTTGGATAATTTTATATGTCTAATGTAAGCTACCCTACCCACACACATCCCTCTACATTCTAAATTACTTAGTGTACCAACAATCTCTAATTGCCTAGATCACCGAGGTACAGTTTCCAATTTTCTGCTGAAGTTCAGTTTCCCCTTCTGGAAATGGAATGTCACCTATACTAACCCCTCACCCCACCCCATCATACTTCCAGTTGGCTCTGCTCGAGGCCTAGAAAATTGAAAACCCAGGACAGAAGAAGACGTACAGAGAGGCGGGTTCCTGAAGAAGATGGAGGTGTTACTGGAGAGTTCTTTCACAGCATTGGGGACACCCCCAGTGCTGTTTGAGCACTGGGGCCTGCCCCCAGTGCTGCGAAAGAACTCATTTGCATACCGACAAAAAACAGGATTACAGGCGAACGGCAACGCGGAGAAGACAACGAAAGGTAGAAGAAGAATAGCCTTTCTTATGGCTATTCCGATGTGTTACCTAGAAAAAATTATGCTTGAATGATAAGATCCCTTTAACTCCTACTCCTTCGTATATTAAAGGCCAAAGATGTCAAAGATTTATCCACACTAAAAACAATCCCTAAACATTTTAGGATGTATTATAATGCAGAATCATCTGATTATCCATGTGTGAGTAATCATATGCGAGTAAGTTTATATGGGTCCAACAGTGGGTAATTAGAAGTAAAAATTTGCACAGACTGGAAATCGGTGGACTTTACTTTAAAAACAGTTCATCCTCGACATCTAATGAAAATGTAAGTTTTGCTCCTTTTTTATAGGTTGTCCTTCCCCCTCTTTTTATAGGTTATTTTCATAGGTTCTATAGCTTTTTGGATTTATTCTACTGAATTGCCTGATATTTAATTAATTTTTCACTATTTGTCTCTCTTCTTAATTAAGGATTTATCTATTAATTTTTAAGGCATAGTATTTCTATTCTGAGAGTTTTTATTAATATTTAACTGATTATCTTTGTCTTAATTCTTTCCCTTTGTCTTTTTTCTTTAATTAGTTTTATCTGGTGGCCTTTTTTGGTTGAGGTCTGGCTCTGATGTTACTGGGGAATTCTGTTTGCTCTTTTATGGATAAATTATGAATCCTTTCTAAAATTTGTTACATATACACTTATTTACAGTAGGATGCAAAAGCTTGGACACCCCTGTTGACTGTTATTGTGAACAGTTAAGCAAGTTGAAGATAAAATCATCTTCAAAAGGCATATCATTAAAGATGACACATTCCCAATGTATTTTTTGGGGAAAAAATCTATATATTTTCATATTTTACATTTTCAAAATGACAAAAAATGAAAATGGCATGATGCTAAAATTTGCACCCCTTTGCCAAGTATCACAGCTTGTAAATGCTTTTTGTAGCCAGCCAAGAGTCTTTCAATACTTTTTTGAGGGATTTTCACTTATTCTTCCTTGGAAAAGTCTTCCAGTTCTGTGAGGTTCCTGAGTCATCTTGCATGCACTGCTCTTTTGAGGTCTAACCACAGATTTTGGATGATGTTCAGATCAGGGGACTGTTTAGGTGTTCTTTTGCAAATGTCTGACGAAGAATTTTATGGTGAGGAGGCAGCAGAGGTTTTCTTCTGATAACTCTTCCATGAAGGCCATATTTTTGCAGGTGTCTCTGAACAGTAGAAAAATGTACCACAACTCCAGAGTCTTCTAAATCTTCCTGAAGGTCTTTTGCAGTCAAGCGGGGGTTCTGATTTGCCTCTATTGCAATCCTCCAAGCAGCTGTCTCTGAAATTTTTCTTGGTCTTCCTGACCTTATCTTGACCTCCACTGTTCCTGTAACTGTCATTTCTTACTTACACTTTTAATTGAGGAAACGGCTACCTGAAAACGCGTTGCTATCTTCTTATAGCCTTCTCCTACTTTGTAGGCCTCTGCCATTTTCATTTTCAGAGTACTAGGCAGCTGCTTAGCAGAACTCATGGCTGCTGTATTTTTTCACAAGGTTAGGGGAGGCTGGGTATTTATAAAGCTGTTAATTTTGCATCCATTGGCCTTTCCTGAAGATAATAGTGAACAAGGAAAGGGGACGCAATGACACCTAGATGGGCGAACGGATTTGGCTGAAATTGTGCACATACATACCTTGGGTACTGGATTGAACGATAGGCTACATGGAATTCCCATACACCACCGCAATTCACTCCCGTGACCGGTGCTTTTCACTTTTGAATTTGCTGCAGGACCTGGGATGCTGTAGGACCTGGGATGACGTCATCCCAGCCCCATCAGCAGCTCACCAGGATGGGTGCTGCTTCTCTATGTGGGCAGAGCTATCGTCCGGCCGGCGTCCACAAGAACACGGCGGCTCTCAGAGGTCCAGAGCATCCTGAACCAGCGCCCATAGTGTACGCTGCCCTGCCTGTGTGGGCTGACCACAGGACCGCAGTGCTCTGCCGTGGGTCTGGAACGCGGTCTGGAACGCCGGTTCGGCCTGCTGTCCCGTGGCGGCTGCAGACTCTGTATGTCCGTCAGGGATGTCGCCGATGTTTGCTCAGGGCTATCTACAATGTCATTTGGCCGCAGGAGAAGGGTTGTGACGACAGGCGAGTTAGGGGACTTTGAGAAGGGAGAGGGGTGGGGTGTTGGGAGTGAGGAGGTTGACAGTCCAGTGGGGGATGCGGGAATGGGGGGGCCTGGGCAAGTAAACTCGGGGGCCCCTGAAGGGGGACGGGGACAGGGCCACCACATCGTCCATAGATGGAATGGGGGCACATGGCTTGCTGCGGGAGGGGGGCTCTCATAGGCACCCCTGTAACATCGGTGCACAGGGAGCCTGGGGTTTGGTGAGGCTGTGGGCACAGGTTGGTGGGGGGAAAGGTGACACAGGATCTGGGGGGGGAAAGGGGTCACTGGGTAGGTAAGACAGGGAAGGGGGCATGGGGTGGTGGGAAAAAGGGGGCACGGGGTAGGTAACACGGGGGAAGGGGGCATGGGGTAGGAGAAAGAAGCGAGCACATGAGGGAGTGTGTAGGAAAAAAGGGGGTTGGCAGGCGCCAGGGGGGAGATGAGGAAAAGGGAGCCGCTGAGGACACAAGGCAAAGGAAGAAGCCTGTGCGGCGCTACAGGTGGGTCGTGCAGGGGGTCAGGGTTCCGCGGACGAAGTCACGGGTACTGCTAGTACTCTGATATTGCTTAAAATTATAGACAAGTGTCTTTCATCTTTAACTTTATACGTTTTAAAGATCATTTCATCTTCAACTTGCTTTTGACCAGGGGTGTCAAAACTTACATGCCACTGTATACAATATTTTTTACTACTCATATTAATTTTTTGGCCCCTTTATATTATGTCTAATGCACATTATTGACACATGGCACTGTGCACTGCCACTTTCTTATTTTGCCACTTTTTCCTTGTCACTATCATATGTTATATATAAGATTATTAATATTGTATTTGCATTCACACTCTATAAACATTTTATAAAATTTTAGTACTATATCTGTGATGTATGTGCTAGTATTCCATAAGGAAATGTTATATATTGATTTTTTTTTTTTTATTTTTATTCTATTATATATCTATTTCATTGTATACAGGTTATTGGGAGTTTTGATAATGTGGGACTTCAAATGTCTTTATATATATATAAACATTTTATTCTCCCCATATTCCAGTTCCACATTAACTAATTTTTCTATATAACCAATGGGTTTGCCATGCGCCTGCGCAAACATTCTGACATTACTCTGTCTGAGTGTCCCCTATGGTCCATTCTGGCTAGATATTTTGGTGTTGTTCCTCTTGTTGCATGCCCCATTATCATCATATTATCACGGAGCCTCCATTCCTGCTCATGTGTTCTGTGGGGCATTGGTAAATAGTGGAGAATGGGATGCCATTAATTTGCATTATATGTGTAGTATATGTATTTCTTCATTTTTTAGTGATCTTTCATATATAAGCATTCGCTATAGGATCAGTTATCTCCACTCCTTCCAGATTCCTTCTTTGTAATGGTGTGCTTAGTTAATAATAATTTTCTTATACTTTTCACCTGCAAAATGGAGGCTCTCATGGGTTAGCTATCCTGATATTAACCTCAATTCTCAATTAACCTCCCTTGTCCCCAGACAAAGCCCTCATAGGTGAAACGCCTCGGGAAGTCCCTGGTGTGGTGTTTTATACTAACTGATATTTCCTTTGTCTATTATTGTTTCTGATGTGGCCCCCCCATATATAGTATACTATAGTACAGTCCTATGAAAAAGTTTGGGCACCCCTATTAATCTTAATCATTTTTAGTTCTAAATATTTTGGTGTTTATAACAGCCATTTCAGTTTGATATATCTAATAACTGATGGACACAGTAATATTTCAGGATTGAAATGAGGTTTATTGTACTAACAGAAAATGTGCAATATGCATTAAACCAAAATTTGACCGGTGCAAAAGTATGGGCACCTCAACAGAAAAGTGACATTAATATTTAGTAGATCCTCCTTTTACAAAGATAACAGCCTCTAGTCGCTTCATGTAGCTTTTAATCAGTTCCTGGATCCTGGATGAAGGTATTTTGGACCATTCCTCTTTACAAAACAATTCAAGTTCAGTTCAGTGTGATGGTGGCCGAGCATGGACAGCCCGCTTCCAATCATCCCACAGATGTTCAATGATATTCAGGTCTGGGGACTGGGATGGCCATTCCAGAACATTGTAATTGTTCCTCTGCATGAATGCCTGAGTCGATTTGGAGCGGTGTTTTGGATCATTGTCTTGCTGAAATATCCATCCCCGGCGTAACTTCAACTTCGTCACTGATTCTTGAATATTATTCTCAAGAATCTGCTGATACTGAGTGGAATCCATGCGACCCTCAACTTTAACAAGATTCCCGGTGCCAGCATTGGCCACACAGCCCCAAAGCATGATGGAACCTCCACCAAATTTTACAGTGGGTAGCAAGTGTTTTTCTTGGAATGCTGTTTTTTTGGACGCCATGCATAATGCCTTTTTGTATGACCAAACAACTCAATCTTTGTTTCATCAGTCCACAGGACCTTCATCCAAAATGAAGCTGGCTTGTCCAAATGTGCTTTTGCATACCTCAGGCGACTCTGTTTGTGGCGTGCTTGCAGAAACGGCTTCTTTCTCATCACTCTCCCATACAGCTTCTCCTTGTGCAAAGTGCGCTGTATTGTTGACCGATGCACAGTGACACCATCTGCAGCAAGATGATGCTACAGCTCTTTGGAGGTCATCTGTGGATTGTCCTTGACTGTTCTCACCATTCTTCTTCTCTGCCTTTCTGATATTTTTCTTGGCCTGCCACTTCTGGGCTTAACAAGAACTGTCCCTGTGGTCTTCCATTTCCTTACTATGTTCCTCACAGTGGAAACTGACAGGTTAAATCTCTGAGACAACTTTTTATATCCTTCCCCTGAACAACTATGTTGAACAATCTTTGTTTTCAGATCATTTGAGAGTTGTTTTGAGTAGCCCATGATGCCACTCTTCAGAGGAGATTCAAATAGGAGATCAACTTGCAATTGGCCACCTTAAATACCTTTTCTTATGATTGGATACATCTGGCTATGAAGTTCAAAGCTCACTGAGGTTACAAAACCAATTTTGTGCTTCAGTAAGTCAGTAAAAAGTAGTTAGGGGAATTCAAATCAATAAAATGATAAGGGTGCCCATACTTTTGCACACGTCAAATTTTGGTTTAATGCATATTGCACATTTTCTGTTAGTACAATAAACCTCATTTCAATCCTGAAATATTACTGTGTCCATCAGTTATTAGATATATCAAACTGAAATGGCTGTTGCAAACACCAAAATATTTAGAACAAAAAATGATTAAGATTAATAGGGGTGCCCAAACTTTTTCATAGGACTGTATATAGTATACTATAGTATAGTATATATACTATTTGTAGTAGTGTTTATTCTGCACATTTTTTATTTGGAGGTATTTTGTAATCAGTCACCCTTATGTGACCTGTTATATCTATGTACATTCTGTGGTTATACCTATGTTAGCTACTGTGTCATAATTGTGGATATTGCTGATACTTATACTATACATGTCCTTTTCCCCCAATATATGTATTTATGTAATCTACTGCTCTATACATTTTCATTATGCATTAATAAATATGTTCTATTTTTTAGAAATGTGTGGGATCTCTTTATATATTTAAATGATGGTTTCTAATCCATTTGGTTATTGTGCACTATCCTCATTGTATGGTATGGAAACACATAGGTCTTCATATAGATGGCATAGTATATTTATGTTGATGGCATGTAAAGTTGCCTTATATATTTATTTTAAATGCATCAAAGAAGATGGTTGCAATTACAAAATACAATGGGGCCGATTTACGACAAATGTTGTTACTAATGCCAGTCTTTATGGCCCTGGAGCTGGCGAAGGGTGTCCCTCATTTATGACAAGCTGGTCTATACGCCTGCATTTTCTGCATCATTTAAGCCAGAATGATGCCAAAGATTGATGATAAATTTGGTGGGACCGATGACTTTGTCCCCGCACGCTCTCACCATGCTTTCTTTTTGGGAAAGTGGCAAAGAGTTTAAAAAGTATCAATTTTTTTGCACAAAACAACATTGCAATATTTTATGCCTTTCACTCCAGAAAGCTGGCATACAATGTATAATATATCTGGGTCACTTTGATTACAAGCAATAGGTCACAGGCCTAGACACTAAAGTATTTGGGCAGACTTTAAGCCATTAAATGTAGTCTGTAAGCTCAGCGATGGGTACGTCTGTGTAGACAATGTATATTGTTTTATATGGGAAGCTAATATTTGATACTATATTTTCAAAATTAGATACATTGGTAGAGCAGATGAACATAGAAAACTTTTTTCATAGAATTTTATTAATGAAAAATGCATCTTTTGTTGTCTCCATTCCTTCTGATCATTGTTTCTTAATATGCTCTTGAAACTCATACTCTTGAGTCTAGACAAAGAGAGAAGTTTATGGAGAGGGGCAAAGTAAAGGACAAACAGACAGAGATCAGTGCAGAGGAAGGAGGAGTTCATTAAGAAGAATGAAGCATTTTTTGTATAAAATTTATTACAAAGTTTTATTTATTACCTGCACTATTGATTTGTGAAATTTGTCATAAATGTTTAAGAATGCCTTAAAAAATAGAAGTGTAGATATTGCTATATTTGTATTGCACGTGGCATTTCATCGGGGGTTAAACAACTCCTTTAAGTCAAAGCCTATCCCTTACTTAAATGACACAAGATATGTTCATTACAATTACAGATACAATAGTCATGGTTGTTTAATGTACGTCATCTGTATGTCACTAACCTACTTTCTTAAATCAGTGGTAACATACTTGTAGAATAGCCCTATATCATAAATATCAAAAACTAAAAAGTAGAAAATATTCATGATAATGTGAGATTTGTGTCAAATAATAAAGCACCTCCTAATATATCTTAATAGTATAATGCTCAGACAGATTGTACAATGTTATGAAATA
Organism: Leptodactylus fuscus; assembly: GCF_031893055.1. Taxonomy (NCBI): domain Eukaryota; kingdom Metazoa; phylum Chordata; class Amphibia; order Anura; family Leptodactylidae; genus Leptodactylus; species Leptodactylus fuscus. The sequence continues at coordinate 147,245,992 of NC_134265.1, forward strand.
TTTGTCTTAACTATGGACTTCACTGTATAACATTTACTATCCGTTTTCCTTTTCTCTTCTGAAAAGTCAGACAGACTAATTATTCCATCTATCATAATTTTACATTCTACACAAGACAATCTAATTCGTCTTTTCCTGGCGTTATCAATCTCCCTTCTCCTCACTATCACATGATCTTCCACCATGACAGAAGATCAAATGTCATGGTATTTCTACTTTAAAGGGCACGGTCATTGAAAATATCAGGAATGTGCTAAGATTACATTTTAATAGTTTAAGAAACATGTTTGTTTTCTTTTCTGCCAATCTCATAACACATACATTTATAAAATATGAAAAACAATAACATCTTGTAAAAAATACAGCTCTACCATACTGAAACAATCTATATGCTCGGGTGCCAGGCTAACACTATTATAAACCTACAATGAAAATAGTTAGATATTTGAGGTATGAAAGTAATACCAAAGTTTGACTTAGATGATTATTAGAGATGAGCGAGTAGTATTCGATCGAGTAGGTATTTGATCGAATACTACGGTATTCGAAATACTCATACTCGATCGAGTACCACTCGCTATTCGAATGTAAAATTTCGATGCAGAACCAGCATTGGTTGGCCGAATGCTATACAGTCGGCCAATCAACGCTGGTTCTTGTCCTACCTTTAGAAGTCTTCTCCGTGCAGCTTCCCCGCGGCGTCTTCCGGCTCTTCATTCACTCGCTTGTAGTGCGGGCATGCGCAGTCGGCTCTGCCCAGGCCCGATGCCTGGCAGAGTGAATTCAGAGCCGGAACATGCCGCGGGGACACTGCAAGGAGAAGACTGCTCGGAGGATCCAGCCCGACCCTCACTCATGGACTTGGTAAGTATAATTTGATCGAACATTGCCTACCCCTGAAACGAGCATTTTCCCCCCATAGACTATAATAGGGTTCGATATTCGATTCAAGTAGACAAATATTGAGGGGCTACTCGAAACGAATATCGAACCTCGAACATTTTACTGTTCGCTCATCTCTAATGATTATAACACTGCATAATATGGTTTCTCTCTGACTCCAAATCTAGCCAAAGAAAAAAACCTGTAAAGAATGTATATGTTCTTCCTGTGTTTGTGTGGGTTTCCTACAGGTACTTCAGTTTCCTCTGATAGAAGCCATACTGATAGGGAATTTAGATTTTGACCCCTACTCCGGATAGTGAGTGATGATAGAGTCTGAAAAGTGCTGCAGAATAGATAGATGCAAAATAAATAATCAAGGAAAATCACAGCAAAAATGAATGAAATATAAAGGTTTGCACCCTAAGGTGCTGTTCATCTAGGTACAACCCTGTTTGGGCATGGCCCAAAATGTTTGCCCATTTTGCAATGACAGCAAAAATTGTGTTGACACAAAATTGGAGAGGACTGAGACCATTATCTATATATAGGGCTAATGCTAATGAAACTTAAGATGGATAAATGCAAATGTGTTAACAATTTCTGCGACATATGTGGCAAATATACTACTTATTATCAGCACAAGATTCTGATAAAGCAAGTGTGTCTTACTTACAAGTATTACTTTGATTTTCAAATTAGAAATCCATTCCATAGGCTTATGCGGTTGGAATGAAAGAGACCCATGCTTCTATGGCGTTAATTTTGGAAGTAATCAAATAATCATAACAGAAATGGAAAATTGTGCTGGCTGACCTGAAATTGGTAGCACTGATGCTTGACCTACAATTAGGGTATACAAAGCAAGTGTGTCTTGCTTGCAAGTATTACTTTGATTGTCAAATTGGTGACCGTTCCATTAGCTCAAATGGTTGGAATGAAAGAGACCCATGCTTTTATGGAGTTAATTTTGGAAATGATCAAATATTCAGAACATAAATGGAAAAATTGTGCTTACCTGAAAGTAGCAGCACTGCTGCTTGGCCTACAGTTAGGGTACAGAAAGCATATGTGTTTCTTGAGCCTATGGAACAGTCGTGATGACAACAATCATTACAAAATGAGACAGTGGCCTCTCAGAGTCGAACACACAGTTGGTCAGTACAAAGTACAACACAAATCACTGGTTGATGCACTTCAAGTTTAACTTCCACCACTTCACATTAAGCTGGTTTAATGAATAATTATATAATTGCACTTGATTGTGATAGAAATGGTTTCCAGTTAGCACAGAAGGAGAAGTTAAGCACACTGAAAACTGAGTCTAAAAAAAAAGGGCGGAATTGTTATTGGCCCCAAAATCAACAAACAAATGCATGATGACATATTCAGGACAAAACTTAACTCTCTGGAACTTGCAGCTTGGGATGCATTTGTGCTAGTAGTGCAGAACTTCTTTGGGAAGACGAGCTGAAAACTCTTCTGAATTAGTAGACAACATGCTTACAGCATATGAACAACTTGGCTGCTGAATGTCATTGAAAATTAATTTCTTACATTCCCATCTTGACTTTTTCCCACCCAATTTGAGACATGTAAGTGATGAACATGGAGAGTGGTTCCATAAAGATATGGAATCCCAACACGTTGGGGGATTACAGTTCATTTTTGCAATAGGAAAATAGCACTTTTAACAGTCTTGGTCCTTACTCACGTAAGACTTTTAAACTGAAAAACAAGACTTTTTGAAATTTTGTTATTCCATTCCATTTTCATACACTGTTTACTATTAGAGATGAGCGAACACTAAAATGTTCGAGGTTCGAAATTCGATTCGAACAGCCGCTCAATGTTCGTGTGTTCGAATGGGTTTCGAACCCCATTATAGTCTATGGGGAACAGATACTCGTTAAGGGGGAAACCCAAATCCGTGTCTGGAGGGTCACCAAGTCCACTATGACACCCCAGGAAATGATGCCAACACCTCTGGAAGGACACTGGGACAGCAGGGGAAGCATGTCTGGGGGCATCTAACACACCAAAGACCCTCTATTACCCCAACATCACAGCCTAACAACTACACACTTTACACACTCAATACCACATCTCTGACAGTAGGAAAACACCTTGAAACATGTGTATTTGGCACTTGCAGTGAGGAGAGCTTGTCACCAGCAGTGAATTTGGCCCTTGTAGTAAGTTGAAGTTGGCACCAACATTTGTTTTGAAAATCAGGGTGGATTGAGCCTCTAACCAGCAGAGTTTGGGCAAATTCATGGTGGAGGGAGCCTCTAAACACCCCAGTTTGGGCAAATTCATGGTGGAGGGAGCCTCTAAAAACCCCAGTTTGGACCAATTCATGGTGGAGGGAGCCTCTAACCAGCCCAGTGTGGGCAAATTCATGGTGGAGGGAGCCTCTAAAAAAACCAGTTTGGACCAATTCATGGTGGAGGGAGCCTCTAACCAGCCCAGTTTGGGCAAATTCATGGTGGAGGGAGCCTCTAAAAAACCCAGTTTGGACCAATTCATGGTGGAGGGAGCCTCTAACCAGCCCAGTTTGGACCAATTAATGGTGGAGGGAGCCTCTAACCAGCCCAGTTTGGACCAATTAATGGTGGAGGGAGCCTCTAACCAGCCCAGTTTGGACCAATTAATTGTGGAGGGAGCCTCTAACCACCCCAGTTTGGACCAATTCATGGTGGAGGGAGCCTCTAAACAGCCAAGTTTGGACCAATTCATGGTGGAGGGAGCCTCTAAAAACCCCAGTTTGGACCAATTCATGGTGGAGGGAGCCTCTAACCAGCCCAGTTTGGGCAAATTCATGGTGGAGGGAGCCTCTAAACAGCCCAGTTTGGGCAAATTCATGGTGGAGGGAGCCTCTAACCAGCCCAGTTTGGACCAATTAATGGTGGAGGGAGCCGCTAAACAGCCCAGTTTGGGCAAATTCATGGTGGAGGGAGCCTCTAAACAGCCCAGTTTGGACCAATTCATGGTGGAGGGAGCCTCTAAAAAACCCAGTTTGGACCAATTCATGGTGGAGGGAGCCTCTAAACAGCCCAGTTTGGGCAAATTCATGGTGGAGGGAGCCTCTAACCAGCCCAGTTTGGACCAATTAATGGTGGAGGGAGCCTCTAAACAGCCAAGTTTTGGGAAATTCATGGTGGAGGGAGCCTCTAACCAGCCCAGTTTGGACCAATTAATGGTGGAGGGAGCCTCTAAACAGCCCAGTTTGGACCAATTCATGGTGGAGGGAGCCTCTAAACAGCCCAGTTTGGGCAAATTCATGGTGGAGGGAGCCTCTAAAAACCCCAGTTTGGACCAATTCATGGTGGAGGGAGCCTCTAACCAGCCCAGTTTGGGCAAATTCATGGTGGAGGGAGCCTCTAAACAGCCCAGTTTGGGCAAATTCATGGTGGAGGGAGCCTCTAACCAGCCCAGTTTGGACCAATTAATGGTGGAGGGAGCCGCTAAACAGCCCAGTTTGGGCAAATTCATGGTGGAGGGAGCCTCTAAACAGCCCAGTTTGGACCAATTCATGGTGGAGGGAGCCTCTAAACAGCCCAGTTTGGGCAAATTCATGGTGGAGGGAGCCTCTAACCAGCCCAGTTTGGACCAATTAATGGTGGAGGGAGCCTCTAAACAGCCAAGTTTTGGGAAATTCATGGTGGAGGGAGCCTCTAACCAGCCCAGTTTGGACCAATTAATGGTGGAGGGAGCCTCTAAACAGCCCAGTTTGGACTAATTCATGGTGGAGGGAGCCTCTAAACAGCCCAGTTTGGGCAAATTCATGGTGGAGGGAGCCTCTAAACAGCCCAGTTTGGACCAATTCATGGTGGAGGGAGCCTCTAAACAGTCCATTTTGGGCAAATTCATGGTGGAGGGAGCCTCTAAAAAACCCAGTTTGGACCAATTCATGGTGGAGGGAGCCTCTAACCAGCCCAGTTTGGACCAATTAATGGTGGAGGGAGCCTCTAACCAGCCCAGTTTGGACCAATTAATGGTGGAGGGAGCCTCTAACCAGCCCAGTTTGGACCAATTAATGGTGGAGGGAGCCTCTAACCACCCCAGTTTGGACCAATTCATGGTGGAGGGAGCCTCTAAACAGCCAAGTTTGGACCAATTCATGGTGGAGGGAGCCTCTAAAAACCCCAGTTTGGACCAATTCATGGTGGAGGGAGCCTCTAACCAGCCCAGTTTGGGCAAATTCATGGTGGAGGGAGCCTCTAACCAGCCCAGTTTGGACCAATTAATGGTGGAGGGAGCCTCTAACCAGCCCAGTTTGGACCAATTAATGGTGGAGGGAGCCTCTAACCACCCCAGTTTGGACCAATTCATGGTGGAGGGAGCCTCTAAACAGCCAAGTTTGGACCAATTCATGGTGGAGGGAGCCTCTAAAAACCCCAGTTTGGACCAATTCATGGTGGAGGGAGCCTCTAACCAGCCCAGTTTGGGCAAATTCATGGTGGAGGGAGCCTCTAAACAGCCCAGTTTGGGCAAATTCATGGTGGAGGGAGCCTCTAACCAGCCCAGTTTGGACCAATTAATGGTGGAGGGAGCCGCTAAACAGCCCAGTTTGGGCAAATTCATGGTGGAGGGAGCCTCTAAACAGCCCAGTTTGGACCAATTCATGGTGGAGGGAGACTCTAAAAAACCCAGTTTGGACCAATTCATGGTGGAGGGAGCCTCTAAACAGCCCAGTTTGGGCAAATTCATGGTGGAGGGAGCCTCTAACCAGCCCAGTTTGGACCAATTAATGGTGGAGGGAGCCTCTAAACAGCCAAGTTTTGGGAAATTCATGGTGGAGGGAGCCTCTAACCAGCCCAGTTTGGACCAATTAATGGTGGAGGGAGCCTCTAAACAGCCCAGTTTGGACCAATTCATGGTGGAGGGAGCCTCTAAACAGCCCAGTTTGGGCAAATTCATGGTGGAGGGAGCCTCTAAAAAACCCAGTTTGGACCAATTCATGGTGGAGGGAGCCTCTAACCAGCCCAGTTTGGGCAAATTCATGGTGGAGAGAGCCTCTAAACAGCCCAGTTTGGGCCAATTCATGGTGGAGGGAGCCTCTAACCAGCCCAGTTTGGACCAATTAATGGTGGAGGGAGCCGCTAAACAGCCCAGTTTGGGCAAATTCATGGTGGAGGGAGCCTCTAAACAGCCCAGTTTGGACCAATTCATGGTGGAGGGAGCCTCTAAAAAACCCAGTTTGGACCAATTCATGGTGGAGGGAGCCTCTAAACAGCCCAGTTTGGGCAAATTCATGGTGGAGGGAGCCTCTAACCAGCCCAGTTTGGACCAATTAATGGTGGAGGGAGCCTCTAAACAGCCAAGTTTTGGGAAATTCATGGTGGAGGGAGCCTCTAACCAGCCCAGTTTGGACCAATTAATGGTGGAGGGAGCCTCTAAACAGCCCAGTTTGGACCAATTCATGGTGGAGGGAGCCTCTAAACAGCCCAGTTTGGGCAAATTCATGGTGGAGGGAGCCTCTAAACAGCCCAGTTTGGACCAATTCATGGTGGAGGGAGCCTCTAAACAGCCCAGTTTGGGCAAATTCATGGTGGAGGGAGCCTCTAAAAAACCCAGTTTGGACCAATTCATGGTGGAGGGAGCCTCTAACCAGCCCAGTTTGGACCAATTAATGGTGGAGGGAGCCTCTAAACAGCCAAGTTTGGACCAATTCATGGTGGAGGGAGCCTCTAAAAACCCCAGTTTGGACCAATTCATGGTGGAGGGAGCCTCTAACCAGCCCAGTTTGGGCAAATTCATGGTGGAGGGAGCCTCTAAACAGCCCAGTTTGGGCAAATTCATGGTGGAGGGAGCCTCTAACCAGCCCAGTTTGGACCAATTAATGGTGGAGGGAGCCGCTAAACAGCCCAGTTTGGACCAATTCATGGTGGAGGGAGCCTCTAAAAACCCCAGTTTGGACCAATTCATGGTGGAGGGAGCCTCTAAAAAACCCAGTTTGGACCAATTCATGGTGGAGGGAGCCTCTAACCAGCCCAGTTTGGGCAAATTCATGGTGGAGGGAGCCTCTAACCAGCAGAGTTGTGGGAAAGCAGGGTGAAGGGAGCCTCTAACCAGCAGAGTTGGTGGAAATCAGGGTGGAGGGAGCCTCTAACCAGCAGAGTTGGGGGAAATCATGTTGGAGGGAGCCTAGTATTAGCAGAATTGTGCAACGCTTATGGTGGATGAGTATGAGGATGCGGAGGAATTGGAGAGGTTGAGTACAGACATGGAGTTTCATGTTGGGGTGCTTTACACAGGTGGGCACAAAAATGAAGGCTCTATCCAGTGGTGGTTCATTTTTATCAAAGTGAGCCGGTCGGCACTCTCAGCTGACAGACGGGTGCGCTTGTCAGTGATGATGCCACCGGCTGCACTGAACACCCTCTCAGATAGGACGCTGGCGGCAGGACAGGACAGCACCTCCAAGGCATATAGGGCAAGTTCAAGCCACAGGTCCAACTTCGACACCCAATACGTGTAGGGCGCAGAGGGGTCGGAGAGGACAGGGCTGTGGTCGGAAAGGTATTCCCGCAACATGCGCCTATACTTCTCACGCCTGGTGACACTAGGACCCTCCGTGGCGGCACTTTGGCGAGGGGGTGCCATCAAGGTGTCCCAGACCTTAGACAGTGTGCCCCTCGTTTGTGTGGACCGGTGAGAACTTGGTTGCCTACTGGAGGAACTGCCCTCCCTGCCGCCAACGTCACATGCTGGAAACATCTCCATCATATTCTGCACCAATTGCCTGTGGCAAGCATTGATGCGATTGGCCCTCCCCTCTACCGGAATAAAAGACGAGATGTTGTTTTTATACCGGGGGTCAAGGATAGCAAAGATCCAGTACTGGTTGTCCTCCATGATTTTGACAATACGCTTGTCGGTTGTAAAGCACCCCAACATGAACTCAGCCATGTCTGCCACAGTGTTAGTTGGCATGACTCCTCTGGCCCCACCGGAAAGTTCAATCTCCATTTCCTCCTCATCCTCCATGTCTACCCATCCGCGCTGCAACAATGGGACGATTCGAAGTTGCCCGGAAGCCTCCTGTATCACCATCACATCATCGGACAACTCTTCTTCCTCCTCCTCCTCCTCCTCCTCCTCCATTAAACGCAGTGAAGCGGACAGATGTGTGGACCTACTCTCCAGCTGTGACGGATCGGATGCTATCCCTAACTCCTCTGTGTGATCTGAGTTATCCCTGATGTCAATCAGGGATTCTCTCAGAACACACAAGAGCGGGATTGTAAGGCTCACCATCGCATCCTCAGAGCTCACCCTCCTTGTGGACTCCTCAAAGACCCGTAGGATGTCACAAAGGTCTCTCATCCATGGCCACTCATGGATGTGAAACTGAGGCAGCTGACTTTGTGGCACCCTAGGGTTTTGTAGCTGGTATTCCATCAAAGGTCTCTGCTGCTCAACCACTCTATTCAACATCTGAAAAGTTGAGTTCCAGCGTGTGGGGACGTCGCACAAAAGCCGGTGTTGTGGCACATGCAGGCGTTGCTGGAGAGATTTTAAGCTAGCAGCGGCTACTGTCGACTTGCGAAAGTGGGCGCACATGCGCCGCACTTTCACCAGTAGCTCTGGAACATTGGGGTAGCTCTTTAGGAAACGTTGCACCACTAGGTTGAAGACGTGGGCCAGGCATGGAACATGTTGGAGTCCGGCAAGCTCCAGAGCTGCTACCAGGTTCCGGCCGTTATCACAAACGACCATGCCTGGGCCCAGGTGCAGCGGCTCAAACCATATTGCCGTCTCATCGAGGAGGGCATCCCTCACCTCGGAGGCAGTGTGCTGTCTGTCCCCCAAGCTGATCAGCTTCAGCACAGCCTGCTGACGTCTACCAACGCCAGTGCTGCAACGTTTCCAACTCGTAGCTGGGGTCAATCTAACAGCGGAGGAGGAGGCGGTGGCGGAGGAGGAGGCGGTGGCGGAGGAGGAGGCGGTAGAGGAGGAGGAGGAGGGGGGTGTTCTTCTCGTGTCCCTGCCAGGAATGTTAGGCGGGGAGACGAGGTACACCGGGCCAGTTTGGGAAGCAGTCCCAGCCTCAACTACATTCACCCAGTGTGCCGTCAGTGAAATGTAGCGTCCCTGTCCGCATGCACTTGTCCACGCGTCGGTGGTCAAGTGGACCTTTGTGCAAAGCGCGGAACTAAGGGCCCGCCTGATGTTGAGTGACACGTGCTGGTGCAAGGCGGGGACGGCACACCGGGAGAAGTAGTGACGGCTAGGGACGGCATAGCGAGGTGCCGCAGTTGCCATCAGGTCCAGGAAGGCGGGAGTTTCAACAAGCCGGAACGCCAACATCTCCTGGGCCAGCAGTTTAGCGATGTTGGCATTCAAGGCTTGCGCGTGTGGGTGGTTAGCAGTGTATTTCTGCCGCCGCTCCAATGTCTGAGAGATGGTGGGTTGTTGTAAAGAAACGCCTGATGGTGCCTTTGATGGTGCAGGAGAAGGAGATAAGACAGGACCAGGGGAGGATGAGGTAGAAGTCAACAAAGTGGCGGAGGCAGATGAAGTGGTGTCCTGGCTCGTCCTCTGGAGTGCATCGCCAGCACAGTCAGCAGTGGCAGTGGCAGAGGCAGAGGCAGTGGCAGAGGCAGTGGCAGTGGCGTGAACGGCAGGCGGCCTTTGTCCTGCCGTTGCTGCCTGCCACTGATTCCAGTGCTTGGATTCCAAATGACGGCGCATTGAAGTGGTGGACAGGTTGCTCTTCTCAGAGCCCCTAATCAATTTCGAGAGGCAAATTGTGCAGACAACACTATATCTGTCCTCGGCGCATTCCTTGAAAAAACTCCACACCTTCGAGAAACGTGCCCTCGAGGTGGGAGTTTTTCGGGGCTGGGTACGAACTGGAACATCTTGGGAGATTCCGGGTGTGGCCTGGCTTCGCCTAAGCTGCTGACCTCTGCCTCTGCCTCTAGCTACCCTTTTTGGTGCTGCACCTGCCTCAACATCCACACTACTTTCCCCGCTTGACATCCCCCCTGTCCAGGTCGGGTCAGTGTCCTCATCATCCACCACTTCCTCTTCCAACTCCTGTCTCATCTCCTCCTCCCGCACAATGCGCCGGTCAACTGGATGCCCTGACGGCAACTGCGTCACATCATCGTCGATGAGGGTGGGTTGCTGGTCATCCACCACCAAATCGAACGGAGATGGAGGAGACTCTAGTGTTTGAGCATCTGGACACAGATGCTCCTCTGTTAGGTTCGTGGAATCGTGACGTGGAGAGGCAGGTTGAGGGACAATGAAAGGAGCGGAGAACAGCTCTGGGGAGCAGGGACAGTTTGGGTTATTGTTCTGTAAAGCTTCGGAATTTTGGGAGGAAGGAAGACAAGACTGTTGGGTAATAGGAGGAGAGGAGGCAGAGTCTGACTGGCTGCTGGACAATGTGCTGTAAGCGTTCTCTGACAGCCATTGCAAGACCTGTTCCTGGTTCTCGGGCCTACTAAGGTTTGTACCCTGCAGTTTAGTTAATGTGGCAAGCAACCCTGGCACTGTGGAGTGGCGCAATGCTTGCTGCCCCACAGGAGTAGGCACGGGACGCCCTGTGGCTTCACTGCTACCTTGCTCCCCAGAACCATTCCCCCGACCTCGCCCACGGCCTCGTCCACGTCCCTTTCCAGGAGCCTTGCGCATTTTGAATTCCTAGTTAGAAATTGGCACTGTATACCAGTAGTAAAAATTGTGGGTGCACGTAACCCCAATATATTCTTTGAATTACCAGTCAGAAACTGGCACTATATGGCAGTAGCAAGAAATGAGGGTATTTGTATTCCCAATATATTCTTTGAATTCCCAGTCAGACACTGGCACTATATGGCAGTAGCAAGAAATGAGGGTATTTGTATTCCCAATATATTCTTTGAATTCCCAGTCAGACAATGGCACTGTATACCAGTAGTAAAAATTGTGGGTGCACGTAACCACAATATATTCTTTGAATTACCAGTCAGAAACTGGCACTATATGGCAGTAGCAAGAAATGAGGGTATTTGTATTCCCAATATATTCTTTGAATTCCCAGTCAGACAATGGCACTGTATACCAGTAGTAAAAATTGTGGGTGCACGTAACCACAATATATTCTTTGAATTACCAGTCAGAAACTGGCACTATATGGCAGTAGCAAGAAATGAGGGTATTTATAACCCCAATATATTCTTTGAATTCCCAGTCAGACAATGGCACTGTATACCAGTAGTAAAAATTGTGGGTGCACGTAACCCCAATATATTCTTTGAATTACCAGTCAGAAACTGGCACTATATGGCAGTAGCAAGAAATGAGGGTATTTGTATTCCCAATATATTCTTTGAATTCCCAGTCAGACAATGGCACTGTATACCAGTAGTAAAAATTGTGGGTGCACGTAACCCCAATATATTCTTTGAATTCCCAGTCAGACACTGGCACTATATGGCAGTAGCAAGAAATGAGGGTATTTGTATTCCCAATATATTCTTTGAATTCCCAGTCAGACAATGGCACTGTATACCAGTAGTAAAAATTGTGGGTGCACGTAACCCCAATATATTCTTTGAATTCCCAGTCAGACATTGGCACTATATGGCAGTAGCAAGAAATGAGGGTATTTGTATTCCCAATATATTCTTTGAATTCCCAGTCAGACAATGGCACTGTATACCAGTAGTAAAAATTGTGGGTGCACGTAACCCCAATATATTCTTTGAATTCCCAGTCAGACACTGGCACTATATGGCAGTAGCAAGAAATGAGGGTATTTGTATTCCCAATATATTCTTTGAATTCCCAGTCAGACAATGGCACTGTATACCAGTAGTAAAAATTGTGGGTGCACGTAACCCCAATATATTCTTTGAATTCCCAGTCAGACACTGGCCCTATATGGCAGTAGCAAGAAATGAGGGTATTTGTATTCCCAATATATTCTTTGAATTCCCAGTCAGACAATGGCACTGTATACCAGTAGTAAAAATTGTGGGTGCACGTAACCCCAATATATTCTTTGAATTCCCAGTCAGACACTGGCACTATATGGCAGTAGCAAGAAATGAGGGTATTTGTATTCCCAATATATTCTTTGAATTCCCAGTCAGACAATGGCACTGTATACCAGTAGTAAAAATTGTGGGTGCACGTAACCCCAATATATTCTTTGAATTCCCAGTCAGACACTGGCACTATATGGCAGTAGCAAGAAATGAGGGTATTTATAACCCCAATATATTCTTTGAATTCCCAGTCAGACAATGGCACTGTATACCAGTAGTAAAAATTGTGGGTGCACGTAACCCCAATATATTCTTTGAATTCCCAGTCAGACACTGGCACTATATGGCAGTAGCAAGAAATGAGGGTATTTGTATTCCCAATATATTCTTTGAATTCCCAGTCAGACAATGGCACTGTATACCAGTAGTAAAAATTGTGGGTGCACGTAACCCCAATATATTCTTTGAATTCCCAGTCAGACACTGGCACTATATGGCAGTAGCAAGAAATGAGGGTATTTGTATTCCCAATATATTCTTTGAATTCCCAGTCAGACAATGGCACTGTATACCAGTAGTAAAAATTGTGGGTGCACGTAACCCCAATATATTCTTTGAATTCCCAGTCAGACACTGGCACTATATGGCAGTAGCAAGAAATGAGGGTATTTGTATTCCCAATATATTCTTTGAATTCCCAGTCAGACAATGGCACTGTATACCAGTAGTAAAAATTGTGGGTGCACGTAACCCCAATATATTCTTTGAATTACCAGTCAGAAACTGGCACTATATGGCAGTAGCAAGAAATGAGGGTATTTGTATTCCCAGTATATTCTTTGAATTCCCAGTCAGACAATGGCACTGTATACCAGTAGTAAAAATTGTGGGTGCACGTAACCCCAATATATTCTTTGAATTCCCAGTCAGACACTGGCACTATATGGCAGTAGCAAGAAATGAGGGTATTTGTATTCCCAATATATTCTTTGAATTCCCAGTCAGACAATGGCACTGTATACCAGTAGTAAAAATTGTGGGTGCACGTAACCCCAATATATTCTTTGAATTCCCAGTCAGACACTGGCACTATATGGCAGTAGCAAGAAATGAGGGTATTTGTATTCCCAATATATTCTTTGAATTCCCAGTCAGACAATGACACTGTATACCAGTAGTAAAAATTGTGGGTGCACGTAACCCCAATATATTCTTTGAATTACCAGTCAGAAACTGGCACTATATGGCAGTAGCAAGAAATGAGGGTATTTGTATTCCCAATATATTCTTTGAATTCCCAGTCAGACAATGGCACTGTATACCAGTAGTAAAAATTGTGGGTGCACGTAACCCCAATATATTCTTTGAATTCCCAGTCAGACACTGGCACTATATGGCAGTAGCAAGAAATGAGGGTATTTTTATTCCCAATATATTCTTTGAATTCCCAGTCAGACAATGGCACTGTATACCAGTAGTAAAAATTGTGGGTGCACGTAACCCCAATATATTCTTTGAATTCCCAGTCAGACACTGGCACTATATGGCAGTAGCAAGAAATGAGGGTATTTATAACCCCAATATATTCTTTGAATTCCCAGTCAGACAATGGCACTGTATACCAGTAGTAAAAATTGTGGGTGCACGTAACCCCAATATATTCTTTGAATTCCCAGTCAGACACTGGCACTATATGGCAGTAGCAAGAAATGAGGGTATTTGTATTCCCAATATATTCTTTGAATTCCCAGTCAGACAATGGCACTGTATACCAGTAGTAAAAATTGTGGGTGCACGTAACCCCAATATATTCTTTGAATTCCCAGTCAGACACTGGCACTATATGGCAGTAGCAAGAAATGAGGGTATTTGTATTCCCAATATATTCTTTGAATTCCCAGTCAGACAATGGCACTGTATACCAGTAGTAAAAATTGTGGGTGCACGTAACCCCAATATATTCTTTGAATTCCCAGTCAGACACTGGCACTATATGGCAGTAGCAAGAAATGAGGGTATTTGTATTCCCAATATATTCTTTGAATTCCCAGTCAGACAATGGCACTGTATACCAGTAGTAAAAATTGTGGGTGCACGTAACCCCAATATATTCTTTGAATTACCAGTCAGAAACTGGCACTATATGGCAGTAGCAAGAAATGAGGGTATTTGTATTCCCAATATATTCTTTGAATTCCCAGTCAGACAATGGCACTGTATACCAGTAGTAAAAATTGTGGGTGCACGTAACCCCAATATATTCTTTGAATTCCCAGTCAGACACTGGCACTATATGGCAGTAGCAAGAAATGAGGGTATTTGTATTCCCAATATATTCTTTGAATTCCCAGTCAGACAATGGCACTGTATACCAGTAGTAAAAATTGTGGGTGCACGTAACCCCAATATATTCTTTGAATTCCCAGTCAGACACTGGCACTATATGGCAGTAGCAAGAAATGAGGGTATTTATAACCCCAATATATTCTTTGAATTCCCAGTCAGACAATGGCACTGTATACCAGTAGTAAAAATTGTGGGTGCACGTAACCCCAATATATTCTTTGAATTCCCAGTCAGACACTGGCACTATATGGCAGTAGCAAGAAATGAGGGTATTTGTATTCCCAATATATTCTTTGAATTCCCAGTCAGACAATGGCACTGTTTACCAGTAGTAAAAATTGTGGGTGCACGTAACCCCAATATATTCTTTGAATTCCCAGTCAGACACTGGCACTATATGGCAGTAGCAAGAAATGAGGGTATTTGTATTCCCAATATATTCTTTGAATTCCCAGTCAGACAATGGCACTGTATACCAGTAGTAAAAATTGTGGGTGCACGTAACCCCAATATATTCTTTGAATTACCAGTCAGAAACTGGCACTATATGGCAGTAGCAAGAAATGAGGGTATTTGTATTCCCAATATATTCTTTGAATTCCCAGTCAGACAATGGCACTGTATACCAGTAGTAAAAATTGTGGGTGCACGTAACCCCAATATATTCTTTGAATTCCCAGTCAGACACTGGCACTATATGGCAGTAGCAAGAAATGAGGGTATTTGTATTCCCAATATATTCTTTGAATTCCCAGTCAGACAATGGCACTGTATACCAGTAGTAAAAATTGTGGGTGCACGTAACCCCAATATATTCTTTGAATTCCCAGTCAGACACTGGCACTATATGGCAGTAGCAAGAAATGAGGGTATTTGTATTCCCAATATATTCTTTGAATTCCCAGTCAGACAATAGCACTGTATACCAGTAGTAAAAATTGTGGGTGCACGTAACCCCAATATATTCTTTGAATTACCAGTCAGAAACTGGCACTATATGGCAGTAGCAAGAAATGAGGGTATTTGTATTCCCAATATATTCTTTGAATTCCCAGTCAGACAATGGCACTGTATACCAGTAGTAAAAATTGTGGGTGCACGTAACCCCAATATATTCTTTGAATTCCCAGTCAGACACTGGCACTATATGGCAGTAGCAAGAAATGAGGGTATTTGTATTCCCAATATATTCTTTGAATTCCCAGTCAGACAATGGCACTGTATACCAGTAGTAAAAATTGTGGGTGCACGTAACCCCAATATATTCTTTGAATTCCCAGTCAGACACTGGCACTATATGGCAGTAGCAAGAAATGAGGGTATTTATAACCCCAATATATTCTTTGAATTCCCAGTCAGACAATGGCACTGTATACCAGTAGTAAAAATTGTGGGTGCACGTAACCCCAATATATTCTTTGAATTCCCAGTCAGACACTGGCACTATATGGCAGTAGCAAGAAATGAGGGTATTTGTATTCCCAATATATTCTTTGAATTCCCAGTCAGACAATGGCACTGTATACCAGTAGTAAAAATTGTGGGTGCACGTAACCCCAATATATTCTTTGAATTCCCAGTCAGACACTGGCACTATATGGCAGTAGCAAGAAATGAGGGTATTTGTATTCCCAATATATTCTTTGAATTCCCAGTCAGACAATGGCACTGTATACCAGTAGTAAAAATTGTGGGTGCACGTAACCCCAATATATTCTTTGAATTCCCAGTCAGACACTGGCACTATATGGCAGTAGCAAGAAATGAGGGTATTTGTATTCCCAATATATTCTTTGAATTCCCAGTCAGACAATGGCACTGTGTACCAGTAGTAAAAATTGTGGGTGCACGTAACCCCAATATATTCTTTGAATTACCAGTCAGAAACTGGCACTATATGGCAGTAGCAAGAAATGAGGGTATTTGTATTCCCAATATATTCTTAGAATTCCCAGTCAGACAATGGCACTGTATACCAGTAGTAAAAATTGTGGGTGCACGTAACCCCAATATATTCTTTGAATTCCCAGTCAGACACTGGCACTATATGGCAGTAGCAAGAAATGAGGGTATTTGTATTCCCAATATATTCTTTGAATTCCCAGTCAGACAATGGCACTGTATACCAGTAGTAAAAATTGTGGGTGCACGTAACCCCAATATATTCTTTGAATTCCCAGTCAGACACTGGCACTATATGGCAGTAGCAAGAAATGAGG
The DNA here is from genome assembly GCF_031893055.1 of Leptodactylus fuscus. Lineage (NCBI taxonomy): Eukaryota > Metazoa > Chordata > Amphibia > Anura > Leptodactylidae > Leptodactylus > Leptodactylus fuscus. The sequence goes on from NC_134265.1 coordinate 147,262,427, forward strand.
GTATTTATAACCCCAATATATTCTTTGAATTCCCAGTCAGACAATGGCACTGTATACCAGTAGTAAAAATTGTGGGTGCACGTAACCCCAATATATTCTTTGAATTCCCAGTCAGACACTGGCACTATATGGCAGTAGCAAGAAATGAGGGTATTTGTATTCCCAATATATTCTTTGAATTCCCAGTCAGACAATGGCACTGTATACCAGTAGTAAAAATTGTGGGTGTATATAGCCCCAATTCTATTGCTAGGGGACTTGCAGGGTATTTCTGGGGTGAAGGTGGGGGGGCACACCGTTGGAACGGGTATCGGGGTATATATCGGGTATACGGGAATACACTGACAGTGTATTCCATTCAGGATCCTGGGAAAGCTGGGTTGCGGCGATTGAGCCCGTCAGTGCCACGTTACACTGACAAGCTTCTCCCTGGAATTTAGCTCTTACAAGAGCTGTTGTGGTTGTCTTCTCCTTCCTATCCTAGCCTGTCCCTGCCTACCCAGAATCTAAGCCCTAGCTAGCTGGACGGAAACCTCCGTCCTCGGTGAATTGCAAGCTCAGAATGATGCGAACCTGGGCGGCGCTGTTCTTTTAAATTAGAGGTCACATGTTTTCGGCAGCCAATGGGTTTTGCCTACTTTTCTCAACGTCACCGGTGTCGTAGTTCCTGTCCCACCTACCCTGCGCTGTTATTGGAGCAAAAAAGGCGCCAGGGAAGGTGGGAGGGGAATCGAGTAATGGCGCACTTTACCACACGGTGTTCGATTCGATTTGAATATGCCGAACAGCCTAATATCCGATCGAACATGAGTTCGATAGAACACTGTTCGCTCATCTCTATTTACTATGAAAACTATGATGTAGGTCAGGTAATTGTTGGAGTAAAATTTGTTTTGTTCAAAATGATTAAATGTGTTCCAAGTGTTTAATTCATTTAGGAATACTTATGCATAGCAAAATTTCCTGACATTTTACAAGTTTGACTTCAGATTTGGAATCTGCACACTTGATTTAGTATAGGACAAATGGTTTTTGCCCAATAGCAGAGGAAAAAAAATTTTTGTTTGTGTGGTATAATATATTTCTGACCTTGGCTTTTCCCTTTGACTATTCTTCTGGTTCTGTTTCTGTACTTCTCTGTCCGATTGGTTCTGTACCTCTGGCTTTCTTGATTACCTGTCCCTGTTTGTTTGTCTTGTCTGTGTTTTATGTTCCACTGCTATTATAGGAAGGTACTGTCGCCCAGTTGTTCTCTCTCCTGCCTAGTGTAGTTGAGGAAAGTAGATAGGGACTGGGGATGGGCATATCATTAGGACTCACTGTCTCTGTCGTTCAGCTTCCTCCCCCCACAGCAGTTACTGGGGAATTGCTTAGCTGGCAATTCCCTAACAGTTATATTTTAAAGCATATTGCCGTTCTTCTTATGTGAACAATGCAATACTGTGGATCTGTAGTAAGTACCAGCAAGTACTTTTAAGTTTTCCCACCGATCACCTAACTACAGTTAAATACATCAACAACTAAATTACTTATTTTGTGAAATACGTTTGTACTGCTGAAGTATATAATTACTGTAGTATGAGATTGAAATGTACACACAAAATTGTAATTCAACAAAAGAATATCACTTTAAATAAGTATGCACAAAGATCTGGACCTATCATCAAACATAAATATGTACATTAAGACAATTGTTGAGTCTATATTTGTAAAATTATTTATTTTTTAAATAGATGCATACAATGCAGGTATAACTAGTGTATGTACTTCTTTTTATTATGACCAATGTGCCTAAGAATGTGTAGCCTTCCATTGTGAATTCAGTACAACAAATTTTCCTAGACAAGATTTATCATTTGTACAGAATTATAAATAAACTGTGTATATTTGTGGACTTGAAGGCAAATTCACACCTTCAAAACAGTGACAGCTAAAGAATTATTGCAGGTAGGCGTATAAAACATACAATGTATCCTTGAATTATAGTATCAAATTAATATATAATGTAGATAATAGGTGTAATTTTCAGTGTTTGGGAATTGTGAAACATCCAAAAGCATCACTTTTACAGAGAAAAATGCTACTGTACACCTCTTTATACACCACATTATATAGTACTCTATGTGCAGATGCAGCAGAGTTTAACTTGACACATGAACAGTTTTATGGCCCCATATCAAATGTTCATACTGTTCAGCTCTCCACAAGATCCGTCGGGATCCAACATCGAGCACAGATCATCTGTTCTAATACTGGCCAGGTGCTGGAAGCCACTAGTGTACTATTAGAAGTGATGCTGCAGCTTTCTGGAATTTATGGCAAATTTGTCTACATTATACCTTATTGGCCAAGACCTCATCCATGCTTCCAACTTCCCTACAACCTCTTGTAATATTCTACTTTCCTCCTCAGTTTTGATTACTTTACAGAGTTTAGTATCATCTGCAAATATGGACACCCTGCTTTATAAACGCTTTACTAGGTCATTAATAATGAAAGGACCCAATACTGTCCCTTGTGGCACCCCACTGGGTGACTGTGATTCAGTCTGAGTATTTGCCATTAACCAATTGTGAACCCAAAATCACCAGTCCCAACATTCTCATTTTGTATACCAACCTTTTATGTGGTACAGTATCAGAAGCCTTTGAAAAATCCAGATTGTTCACCACCTTATGCATGTCCATTCTAGAACTGACCTCTTCATAGAAGCGGATCAGATTAGTCTGAAAAAGCCGATTGCTCATAAACCCATGTTACAAGGATACTTTCTTTGAGGTACTCCATCTTAGCATCTTTTTTTAAACCTTCAAATATTTTCCACCACTGAGGTCAAACTTTTTTTTTTTTATGTAGATTGTGAACCCCATATAGGTTTCACAATGTACATTTTTTTTTCTATCAGTAGGTCTTTGTAGAATGGGAGGAAATTCATGCAAACACAGGGAGAACATTCAAACTCCCTACAGATGTTGTTCCTGGCAGGATTCGAACCCAGTACTCCAGCGCTGCAAGGCTGCAGTGCTAACCACTGAGCCACTGTGTTGCCCCTGAGGTCAAACTTTTTGAATGTTGGCACCACATTTGCTATGCGCCAATTCTGTGAACAGACTCAATACTGAATCCTTTAATATTAGCAATAACATTCTGTCGATTACCATGTATAATTTCCTCAGAACTCAGGGGTGCATGCCATCAGCACCTGGTGATTTGTCAATTTAAAGGGGTTGTCCCATCACAAGGATCCTATCTATATTGCTTGTTAATGTGAATGTAAGACTTTTTCTAAATACACTGCTTCAGCAAAACGGCTTTGTTTGTCCACTATCTTACTTTATTCAATTATTGTTTACACATCCCTTGACTTATCTGGTCAAAAGTCCAGTGACGTAGCTGCCTGCTCTCAGGGGGGAGGGAGGAGGGGCTAAGTTCTCGGGAGCATGCCTGTGTCTCTCTATTTTATTAGTCCCACTAGGGGGTTTGATTGCAATTCCCATAGACGTCAATACAACTGTATTGCAGTCTATGGAACTTTCTGTATATTACTATTACGGCTGGTCATAGACCCAGCCGCAATACTAATATAGCAGTGACAGGCCTGGGAGCCTTCAGTAGGCTCCCGGCTGTCACCTGAACAGGTCGGCTCCTGCGATATCGCCGCGCAGGAGCCGGCCTGCAACTGTACAGGTATGGGGTCGGTGGGGACTGGCCCCGGGGGGTACTTTACATTGGGGGGGAAGGGGCCGCCAATACAGACCCGGCATCCGCTGTAATAGAAAGGCGGATCCCGGGGAGGGTTAGAGGCCGGCACACCACTACGCTCCTGCCCTGCATGAAGCCAGAAGGGGGGGGGGGGCGGAGGAGTGGAATAGCAGCATCGCTCCTGCCACTGCTGGCTTCATGCAGGGCAGGAGCGTAGCGATGTGCCGGCGTCTAACCCTCCCCGGCATCCGCCTTTCTATTACAGTGGATGCTGGGTCTGTATTGGCATTGTGAAGGTTGGGGAACTGACTGGTCTTCACAATGCCGTATGGGAGCGCGCACGCAGAGCCAGCGGCATAGAATGCCGCTGGCTTTGCATATGTAACCTCATCCACCAATGACACAACAAAGCAGGAAGAAAGAAGATTTTCCAGCAGGGAAACCAGGTGAGTATGCCATGTGGGAATACCCCTTTAAGATTTTTGAAGGCAGTGCTGTACTTCCTCCTGTATTAAAAAAAAGTGATGTTTAACAGAGAATTTACATTACTCCGAATCATGCCATTGGTCTTTTCTTATGTGAAATCAGTAGATTAGAAGGCATTTAATAGATCTACCTATTCCTCATCCTCCTCCACCACTACATCCAGATTATATTTAAGAGCGCCACATTGGCAGTTTCAGTTTCTTATAATTTATGCAGTTGAAAAATAATTTTGGATGATTCTTACTTACCTTGGCAATCATTTTCTTTGCCTTGATCTTTGCTGTTTGTATTTGTCTTTTACACAAATTTATTTTTCAATTTAGAATTTTTTAATGCTATATTACTACCTTATGGCCTGCGGCACAGGTAGTATTTCTGAAAATACCACCTTGGAGAACCTTGCCTTCAGCTTGCATTATAGGTACCCAAAAATCATTTTTAAGGACCTTCCACCTTCCTTTAGCTTTTTTTATTTGTGCCAATGTGCACCATGACCACTGGATTAATAAGTATCTTTTACCATTACAACATTAGCTTGCTGCATTGCTGTAAATAGAATTATATAGAATGGGAATTTGTTGTATGCTGGAGGAGAAAAAATTAACCTCCTATATTTGTGACATTACTCATGATCAACTAATTTTTGAGACTTTGAATCCCGAGTGTGGTTTTGTTTGCTTCTGTATATTACAGCCTTTTGTTCTTTACTGCATAAGAGTATAATGTAAAAGGCAGTAAAATGTATGCTCCTTCTAGATATAACTACATGACATTTCCTTTGCATTAATAGCTCTTTTGCTTGGAAAAATAATGTACATTATGGGGAAAAAGGCATGGTAATTTTGAAGTATCAGTTCACTAATTCATACCGTGAAAAATAAAGGAACTCATTAAGTGTGGAGTCTTTGTTACTTATTGGTACATAGATCTCTTAGTAATTTAAGTTATGTATCATGGATCTAAATACTTCCAGGGATAATATAAAATTATCTACTGTTCTTTTATATCTCGATATGAACATTCATTGTTTTATGCTATATTCCTAGTCTAGCTAAGATGTAATATATTATCATAATTGGATACTATTTATTAGCCAGGAAACAAATAAGTCAATCTAAAGTAATTCCCCTTTGTTATTTATGAATCTACATTAGATGGCAGAGATCTAGTAAAATAAGTAGCCTATCTTTATATTTATTACCGCCTGTTTGTGCTAATGAAGAATAACATTCACTGGGAAAATTATCTGGGTAGTTTAGAAATTAAAGCACCATAGTCTAAATGACTGCATTCATAGAGGAGGATCGAAGGTATTTGCTGACATTAGACAATCTAATTTTTTAGGAAGCTTATTACACTGTGAGTATATTTTCGGAGTATAAAAGGAGACCTGTGGTACACACTGCATTAAGAGAACAAACACAACAAATGTGTACGGATTATACTCACAGTATACTATTTGTTAGCACTGTGACAGTAGATGAAAGGTGGTGGTTGTCACTATGATCATTCCTCTACAGAAATTTTTTGCATTAACTTGTTCTAAGATACAGAATTAGTAGGACAATGGAAAAAATCACAGAGAGATGTTGTCAAAGGCTTATAACTAAGTGGTAAAAAAAATATTATTTAAAGTAAATTTAGTCCTAGTTGGAAGAGCTAAAGATCTATGTTCTCATATCTAAGATATAGGAGCCAGGATGTTTTGTTCTACCATGTCACAGCCATATTTTACCTTACATGTCAGTGAGTAAACTAATGCCACACACATGTTTTTACATGTAAATAATCTCCAATATAGTTAAAAAATTATCATTAAACCCAACAACATATGACAACGTGCTAATTATAATTGTGCCTGCAATTGCACAAGCTACACATAGCAGTAAATAAGATATCACTTTGCGATAACTTATTAAAAGATCATGATGCTTTTAGAAAATCTGCTGAAAGAGTAACTAAATTTTTGAAGCTTTAACTTTCTGGAAGTATTTATGTCATTAAGAAATTTTGATCTATCATCTATTAGCAAATTTTGGCTCCTTTCTGTGAAATCCTGCATCTCTTTACTCTTTCCCTTGCTTCTCTATTGAGAGTTGTCCCCCGCTTTTCACCATGTACATTGTATGGGGTTGTGTGTAACGAAGTGAAAATAAGGATGAGGGAGGGTCAAATCCAACAGTGTACAGCTCTCAATACAGAAGCAAGGGAAAGAATGAAATAAGAAATGCAGGATTTCACAGAAAGGAGCCAAAATTTGTCAAAGTATATTAGAAAATTTATTAATGACATACCGGTAAATGCTGTCAGAAGATCAAAAGTTGTTTGAAAGTTAAATTACACTTTAACTTGTGAAACTTGTATCTGCACATGTCCGCCAAAGAAGACAGATAAGGAAATTCATACCTATAAACATATCATAAATTGGCCTAAATCTAACTAATAAATATCTCCCACAGCAGATAAAATGCCATTTTGCAGTAAAACACCCCAAAAACAAACAACTGTACTTTTATAAGTATAGGCCGTGGTATGTGTTCACATCACGTTTAAGCTTTCCATCAGAGATACACAATATATTTTGGGCATTGTAACTGAGCATACACTTTGAGAAAGCAAATTTGGTATTCTTGTAGAAAAAAATAAGTTTTTTCTTTCTTCCGCTACATTCAAATACTACAGTAAACAACCTTGAATAACTGTCCTTTTTTCTGTTTTCGCTCATTTTTACTAGCACCTTTAAATGACTTGGTTGGGTGACATTGCACATCCCTATCAATTTTATATGGATAACAAAAAATATGGTGTACTATGTATGGTTTTTACCGACATTGCATCAATGTCCCTATTCTATATGTCACAGAAATAGGGGAAAATATGTGATACTTAATGGAAAACCTATATATTTATAATCCTATATGGCTCCCTTAAGAAATAAATATATGATGTGTGTTTCATTTTAAAAAGCAATAACATTCTGTAATTTTGTTTTTGCGCTCATAAGTCATGATTTATTAAAAAAAAGTAAAAAAAAACTGCAAGCAATGCAACAGTATTGAGAAAGCAAATATTTACCTTACTACCAACTTACATTCCCAGTTTACCAACACTTTTTTATGTATATACAGTACATAGTTAGATTCTATCATTGTATTAAATGTGCTTCTGATATTTCTAATACAGTGCAGGGATAATACAATAAAGACAAATAATAGCAAAAATAACATTCAATAACCAGTTCAAACTATCAACTATACTGAACAAGACACTTTCAAAAATATACTAAGGAAATGCCTACATTCTCTAACATCATAGCATCATTAGTAGAGATGACCGAGTAGTGTTCGATCGAGTAGGTGTTCGAACACTACTAGCTGTTCAAAGTTTAAGCTTCGATGCAGAATCAGCGTTGATTGGCAGAATGCTATACATTCTGCCAATCAACGCTGGTTCTTCTCTTACCTTTAGAAGTCTTCTCCGTGCAGCGTCCCCGTGGCATCTTCCAGCTGGAATTCACTCTACCTAGGCATCCGGCCTAGGCAGAGCCGACTGCGCATGCGCGGGCATGCCCTCGCATGCACAGTCGGCTCTGCCTAGGCCCCGATGCCTAGGCAGAGTGAATTCCAGCCGGAAGAAGACGTGGGGGGCGCTGCGCCGGGAGAAGACTTCAAGGAGAATCCAGCCTGACCGTCACTCGTGGACTTGGTAAGTATAATTTTATCGAATTTTGCCTACCCCTGAAACGAGCATTTCCCCCCATAGACTATAATGGGGTTTGAAATTTCGAACCTTGGACATTTTAGTGTTCGCTCATCTCTAACATTAGTAATAGGCACTTTAGGTCGTAGTTATACAAGGCAATTCTCTGGTCCTTTTTTTTTTTTTACAGTCAACACCAGATGGATTGAAGTCTACAGGTGGACTTTAGAATTGGAACCTCTAGGTCTTGATGTTAGGTGACTAAAATATTCATTTGTTAGCTTTTACACAGATCTTTTTTTCTAACAAAATTTTGACCAGTAAGTCATATAGGCATTTGTGACTTCAACCAGCTCACCGATATATTCAATCCTTTTTGAGGCCTCACATTGAGGAAACGCAGCTTTTTTGTTGTAAATTTTGCTGGATTTTTTTTTAGGCAAAACCAAGAAAGGCTACAAAAATAATGGGAAATATATAGAAAGCTCTTAGACTTCTACCTTCTGCTGAGTTCACTACTGGCTTTGGCTCAGAAAAACACAGCAAAATCTGCAACAGAAAAGCTGCCTTTCCCCAACATGGGGCCTTAGCCCCATTGTTCAGGTATGTAACAGATAATGTGCAGCTTATACTTGCTGAACTGACAGGCAAGGAGAAAATCCAAAGTTCAAAGTGAGTCCATCCCAATGGGTGATCAATGCAGTTAAATTGATCCAGTTTCTTTATTAAATTATTTTAAAAACAAGATTGTGGGGATAACTTCTATCCTTAGGGAGAGACCACCTTCTCAGGTGTGTGGAGACTCCACACACCTGAGAAGGTGGTCTCTCCCTAAGGATAGATGTTATCCCCACAATCTGGTCACTCAGCCTCTCACTTAAACCAAATCAATTCTCTCTAGGCTGCGCTGATGAAGTCCAAAGAAACAGAAACTGTGCCGTCCGTAGCTGAGAAATTGATTTGGTTATAACCTCTCATCATACAGTGAAGACTTCTGGGAAGTCAGGCATGTTGTTCAGGGTGCTTGCTATAGAGGGCAGCATAACAGAGGCACTGTCTCCCTGTTTACATCTTGGGAGACAGATTTGCATATTCTTTCCATGTTTAAAAACCAGGTCAAGCATCTTCCATACCATTTACGCTAGGTTCACACTAGCGTTCGGCACTCCGTTCTGTGGTTTCTGTCTTCTGCATGCAGAAGACGGAAACCACAGACCGGGTCCGGCCGTGAGCGGCGGTGAGCGTTTTATGCTCTCTGCCGCGAAACCGTTTTTTAAAAAATCCGGACACAGAGTACTGCATGTCCGACTCTGTGCCCGGTTTAAAAAAAAAATGCTCACCGCCGCTCATGGCTGGACAGCTTTCTCACCCATTCAAATGAATGGGTTTGAAAGAGTCCTGCAGGTTTCCTTCTCCTGCATCTGTTTTGTGCAGGAAACAGAAACCTGCAGAACGGAGACCGGGCGCAGATGTGAACGAGCCCTTACAAGGATCTGAAAGTGGACCATAGCAAACATTGTTGCAGTATCCTTTATTGCCACATTGTACCTGCCTCTACTATACTGGAAGATCACCTAACTTGGCTCCCAAAAAAAGACATCTGCAATTATATTTTCCATTCCTTTTCAAGATAATCCTGACATAGGCTCAAAAGAGGCAGCAAAAACTGTAACAAAAATGTTGGCCTTGTATAAGCCAGAATTGGACTTAAATTGAATTGCATTCAATAATATGATATATTAACCAGCTATAAAGATGATATATTATAAAATTGTGTAAGTAGCATGACGGAAGATTAGTCTTCTGCATTCTAATGCAACTTTTTCTTATTCAGCGCCAGAATGAGTGTAACAGCAGATTTAGAAGAGATAGTGCATGTACAATGATTGTTGCCTCACAGGCAAATTAATAGGCTTCCTATCTGAACTAACCCCAAAGTGGCGCCTGTGTCAATCATGTTTATGATTCCAATTATTTGGTTTCATTGTTGCTTGCTATTCTGATCCTTAACTTGAACTTGCAATTTCTCACCAAAGCCTTTAACTGAACCATATAGAACAAATTGCCTTACATTATCTGTTGGTTATGATTACTGTATATTGGAATGATAATTGGAGTATATGTTATACCCCCCTACTCAGCCTTACAAGTTGTACTGTTATACTCAGGAATGCAACAGGGTTACACTCATCATGTGTCATTTATACGTTTTCCTATGTGTCATAATGAATTAAATGTGGTCCTTATTGCTATACTGTGGTTACATTTATGTAAGATATGGGCCAATAACATATGAAATTAAAGTATTTCAAATCTATCTCAAATCATATAATTAATTTTATTTAGGAAAGGTGCAGTTTGGGGGCTTTATTAATTTACCAAATTTTTTTTAACACACTTGTCCCACTAGGGAAACTGAACCAGCAATCAGTACTATACACAACAATACATACACTTGTATTGCAGTTTATGGAGTAAGTCAGCCTATGCATCTCAACAGGATCAACCAGGGATGTGGGTTCTTGACAGCAGAGGGTCACTGACCAGACTTCAGGCTGCTGAACGTACTTATCGGCCCCTCATCCCACTGTAATAATACGACTAGGGGTTAAAGGGGTTCTACTGAATAATATTATAAAATAATGTGAAGATACCTGCCCTGATAGCTACCTATATTCTCTTTTTAAGATGCAAGAGTTCATTTTGCTATCGTAAAATATGGCCCGGGCACCGCTGTTATTTTTTTCACAATCACACTCCTAGAGGCAAATAAAGCTACTACATCTTGCTAAGAGAATGCAAGTGGGTGTCAGGGCGGATACTCTGACTTATTTTCATGTGCAATACCAGGAATATCTCTTTAGGCATAGGGCTCAGTCATAAGCTTACCACAGAACCATTGTAATTACTATAAGGACCCAAAGGTCACCATCACCACAAAAAGTCTGTTGAAACCTCTTTATTCTACTTTATGATTTTTTTTTTTATGTTGGCAGTCTGTACATTGTATATTTATTACCCCAGCCCTCTGGTGCACTTGACTGAGACAAGGGCAATTTATCATACGCAGCCCTTAACTGTCTGCTAATTTTGGCATTAAAAGGTTAATTTTCACCTTAAAATTAACCTTTTAATGCCAAAATTAGTTGGTCAACGTATAGTCAAGAAGGGATCCTAATAATCTCTTAATAATTTTTCTGCATCTTAGTCAGTGTGTGCCCCCGAAAATGAAATCAAGACTATTACACAGATATTATTAGACAGATATCCTTAGTGCTAAAACTTGCTGCCTGCAACCATCAATAGGGAGCTCAGTGCTTTCGAATTAATGCAGCTACCATTGAATTCAATGAAAGTTGTAATTTCCCCTTACACTGTCCACCCCCCCCCCCCCCTCAGTTACAGTTGCAGGAAAATATAGTGAATTAGGGTGCAATCACATCGGCGCGCCGCGTTTACTCCGTGTGAATGCACCCTTAGTGTTCGGAAGCAGAAGAAAATCTTGGCCAAGCCCCCAAAGGCCCGATAGTAGATGTGTAGGTACACCATGGTAGATACTCCACTTGTTCTCTGGACTCAGATAGAGAAATTAATTGGAATGTGAATGCTGCTAAACTGTATGGATGGCATGTGGCCCACAGTAGTGAGGTTCCTTAGGGGAGCCCAAGCTAAGCTTTTGCACCAGTGCCAATAAGTCTTTAGTTATAAAACCAAAGTATATGTTAATAAGACCACTCACATGGTTCAACAGAAAGGCTTAAATGTGATCCTCATGAATCCTTTGCAAAAAAACAAACAAACCTCTCGGTTGGAGGCAAATATAGTGATCCAACAACAGTCCAACAGTCCAACGGAGTGTCCAGCAAACAGAAACCAGGGATTATAAAACTTAGCTCTTAATTCAACATAATGTAAAAATTTACAGGTCCATCATGGTGAAGAAGGTATAATAACGTATGACGAATAAACATATTGAACCGCTTATGCGTTTCAGGACTCAATTAGCTAAGCTTTATAATTCCTGGTTTATGTTGGATCACATTCTTTAGTTATATCCCTGGACAAAACTTACTAGTCACTCTCAGATAAATGGCGATGAAACTATCCAAGTTAACTAAAGAATGGCCTCAGAAGGGGAAAATCTATATTGTTAAATGGTTCAAAAGTGATCAGACTTCTATCCCATAAAAACCTATAAAATAACCAAATAAAAACCCTGAAATGTTATACATTTTACATTTACGTAAAACAAATTTGCAAATATGTAATATTTCTAATTACTTCCTGCTATTACAAACTATATACCATATATAGACCATATACTATGGTTTATCTTTCAGGAATTATAATCCAGTTTTACTTTTCCTTGTTGATACTGTACATTTCCATATATATATATATATATATATATATATATATATATATATATATATACACATATACATATACATACATACATATTTACTATGTGCATTATACTACCTTTTACAATCTGTTGAAATATGGTGTAAATGAAATAAATAAAAAATAATAATATCATGACTGGTTAATATGGTTTATTGGATCAGTTCTTCACACTAACCTTTTTTTCTTTTTTTTTTTTTTTGCTTTGATACAGTGGAGTCATATAGAAAAGATAATAGAGACTGTAACTTTAAGTAATACACACAATAAGGATATACACATACTATTTATGTGATAGAACAGTGGGCGCCAATTGTTTTACATTTTGTCAAGTTTACTCCCTTATGTAAAAAGGGGAAAAGAAGAAAATATTCAAAATAGAATGACGGTATTATTGCCTTTAAGATACGTTCTTGTCATAAGAATACAATATGAGTGCTGATTTTTTTTTGTGATTTGCATTTAAATTAGAATTTTCAACTCCTTTTGAAAAATAATGTATTACAAGAAACCAGTGGTAGATCATAAATATTTTGGATAGAACATTAAAAACAAAACAATAAAGAATCTCTACTGTGAGATTTCCATGATATGATTCACTTTTTTATAGTACATTGGTATATATTTCCTTTTAATCGTCTCCTTAAAAGTCCATCACAATGCTTGTTTCCGAAAACTTAAAGGGAATGTATCACCAAAAATGGCATTTTTAAAAAACATTTTTATGAAAATTGTATTATAAGTTTTTGATGATTTTATTTCATTTCACTATCTTTTTTTTTTTTTAAAAGTACAATAGGCTGCTATTTTCACCCACTAAAGACTGATAGTAACCTTACATTTGCTAACACTGTAGGGGTTTTCATTTCAGCAGTGACCTCATTAACATCACAAACAAGATAGATAGGATCACAGTAGAACTTCACCTCTACAGATAGTGTCACAGCTTATCTACTTTCCTTCCTGCACAGATCTTTTCTAGAAACCTCTCCCATAAATCTCAATGAGTAAGCTAAAGATTATTGCTTCCTATAGCCATGACTATGACATAAAGAAGGGGTGGGCAATTAATTTTACGATGGGGCCACATGAGAAATTGAAACAGTTCTAGAGGGCTGTGCGTGCTGCGGCAAATTTAGCTCCATCCACTTCTACAATGACTCCGCCTATTCTCATCTATTTTTCCATGTGCCTCCACACAGTATATTGCTCCTAACATTATATGCCCCCACATTATAATGTTCTCCTCCATATGTCCCACAGTATTAAGTTCCTCTCCTCGTGCCCCAGTTTAAACTAGCAGAATCTAGAGGGGGTCATTAAACTGGTACTAAACAAGCAACATTAATCCAGCTCACCTAACTGTGAACAGAAAAACCTTTCCTGGGAGGCTCGGATGCTAGATGGACTTGAACCAGCTTGAAGAATGTGTGATCAAATGAGTAAAAATCCAGCGTCGACCAGGCGGTGAATATTCAATAAAATATAACCTTTATTCTTGATCCAGATAAAATGTTACGTAGTAACAGAGAGTGGATTAATCATGCAGACACATCTGCTTTGACATTAAACTGGGGCAACTGGAGGGGGACATTAAACTGGGGCAGCTGGAGGGGGACATTAAACAGTGGGGGTATTGGAGGAGGACATTAAATGGGGGCAACTAGAGGCAGATATGTCCCACTCCAGCTACCCTCATGGTTTAATATCCTCTCCTCCAGTCGACCCCAGTTTAATGTCCCCCTCTAGCTGCCCCAATTTAATGTTTCCTTCCATTTACCCCCTAGTTTAATGTCCCCCCTCCAACTGCCTTCAGTTTAACTGCCCCCTACATCTTCCCCCAGTTCCCTCCTCTTGCTCACACATACTGTCTCTTCTCAGTTCCTTATCTTCCATGAGTCTCTCACCAGGAGTTTGCTCTTTCTATGTAACACCAACCACATTGTCCCATGTGGCTCCCCCCAGTAACATGTCTTATCATATCCTAGTGAGCTGAAGGACCTTTGATGACATCATCAAAGGTCCTTTAGCTGTCTTGCCTTGCTCTACCTTTATCCTACACCCTATGTGGGCCGGTCAGAGACAGTTAGAAGGCCGGATGTGGCCCAGGGGCCATACAATGCCCAGGTCTGATGTAAAGCATATGTTAACAGAGCAGAGGAGGTTAGGCAAGATTGAAGCCTCCATAATAATGTACAGAAAATAGAGTTTAAGAGGCAGCACGGTGGCCTTGCAACGCTGGAGTCCTGGGTTCAAATCCTGCTTAGGGCAACACCTGCAAGGAGTTTGTATGGTCTCCCTGTGTTTGCATGGGTGTCCTCCCACAATCCAAAGACAAACTGATAGGGGAAGATTAAAAAAGAGGGATTATAAAAAGAAAATAGAATTTAAAAATCTACAATCGGAAAGTAAAAAAAAAATAGAAAAAAAGATATTTCATGATCTGCTTTTAATAAATAAAAAAAAATAGCGACACTTTTAAAAAGTTTACAAATCTATTATACATCTATTGTCTGTCATGTGACAGTTATTTAGATTATTTTCACTCTTTCCACGTTGTTCTTATCTCAATGCTTATCTTAGTTAATGTTTGATGTATTTTAGCAGGGTTTATTTACATATGATTTTAAAGGCGTGAGCTTGATATGTTGAATTTCATGCTTTCATCACATGGTATCAAGTCTGATACTTTAATGATCCTTTGAATATTTAATGAGTCCAATTTCTGTTCTTCATATTTATATATGCTAATACACAGGTGCTGGAAAAATCACTGCAATGTCATCAGTGCTGCAGCATTGGGTGCTGTTAACACGAAAAATTAATTACCTGTCTTTTCATTGTATCACACTTATTTTGGGTGTAACTGCATCATCTGGAACCAGCCATTAAAACATGTTTTTCAAATGCGAAAAAACATTAGCATTCATATGCCTATTAATATTCCTGTTAGTTCATGCTCCACATTGAGGCTATAGTCACTTGGAAACCTACAACTTGTCTTATTCACTTTAATGTGAACAGAAATTAAGAGACTGTCAAATCAACTGAAATTAATGTGGCGAGAATCCATGCTTTTGCTTTTTACGTGTGACCTGTTAGACATGTGCATATTAGACATATATAATGGTAGGAACTGACATAGTGTGTGTGTATATATATATATATATATATATATATATATATACATACATAAAGGGTGTCTGGAAAGTAAGTACACAACATGAAAGGGTGGACTTTAGCCAGTATATGAAGCATTTTTTATTAATGAACATGTGACCATAAATGCACTGTGGTGGTGCTGCAGGTAGACCGACATAGTGCATTTCTGCAGGATGATTTGCCAGTGTTGCTTGAAGACGTGCTTTTGAACATGAGGGCAAGGATGTGGCTCCAGCAGGATAGAGCACCTCCCCATTTTGGCTGCATCGTCCGTGAACACAACAGCAACTGATGGCCGAATCAGTGGATTGGACACTGTCGACCTGTGCTATGGCCCCCACACTCGTCGAATTTGACCCCACTTGATTTTTTCTTGAGGGGACATGTCAAGTCCATTGTATACGAAACGCCTGTGCCAACCTATGAAGAGCTTGTGAACTGCATCCAGGCTGAGTTTGTCACGGTGAGGACCATGCCAGGAAACCGACACCTCGGTCTACCTGCAGCACCACAACGGTGACATGTTCATTAATAAAAAATGCTTCATATACTAGCAAAAGCCCACCCTTTCATTTTGTGTACTTACTTTCCGGACACCCTGTATATATGTACAGGCATACAACATATATAGGTATAACTAGGCATATTACACATTGTGCTAACTACTGTTGTTTTCATGGGTTTCATCTAGGTACTCTGGTTACCTCCCACATGCCAAAAGATATACTGAGAGGAAATTTAGATCGTAAATCCTAAATAGGAGAATAAGTGATCACAATATCTGTAAAGTAATACAGAATAGATTGGTGCTAAAGGGCAGATTATTATAAGGTAAGCAATTGCCCATTTGCCCCCATTATAATCCAATCCTATAGTCACCCGTATCAATTTCCACTGATACAGTTTATTTACTGTTGTAGAGCATGAGATTCTACTAGAGGTGAGTATTTGTCGAGTGAACCTCAAACTTTGAAGTTCAGTCATAATCTGGTGTCTTTTGAGATCTCCATAATTCAGGCATCCCTAGTGTCCAACCATCCATGTACCTGGCCGCCTCTATCTCTCTTGCATACTGCTGGTTGAGAGATAACCTGGTAATCTCTAGTAGACATGAAGTCCATCCATGGGGTGGAACTGCGGACTATGTTGCAGTATTCATCTCTAGTGATCTGGTAACAGGCAGCCAACAGGTGTCATTATGTCACAGAAGATCCCACCAGTCACTCTGGGTACTTGTTCCTCTCAGCTTCAGTACCAGGTTTTTCCTGAGTCAATCTTCAGCACTGTTGAGTGGAACTGTTTGGCAGCCATATGGATAGCTGCTCATGGGTGGGTAGGAAGATGACATTTAAAGGCCCGAGGGAGGTACCCAGTTTTTTTTTGATAGTGTAAACTCTTCCCCAAGGTGCTGCTACATTGACTGGATATCTTTGTTTATTGCAATGGCAGCACCCAGCAACTTTCTGCTTTCTGTTTCTGACTTTATGGTCCTCTGTCTGGATATGGCAAGGAGGTTCTATAACCTTGTTTTCTGTCAGTGAACGTGGAGCGTCGCCGTTTTAAACTGGTATTGATTTATGGTTTCAGCCTGTTCTGTTCTTTCTCTGGCTGATCTTATCTTTGGCTAGCTGTGGTGTTTTCTGACTGGTTGCTTACCTTGACATTCTGGCTTGATGTTGCTTGTAGGTAAGTAGCTCCTATTCATGAAATGAAATGTCTTGGAGGAAGAGATTATGCTGGAGAGCAGGGTCAAAATGGTGGATACCCACTTATTATATTATAGTGACTATAGCGCTAAATCTTCTTACAAACACAGAGAGGGTAGCAGCTGGATGACAATAGAGGTTTCCTCTACAAAACTCCCGGTAGTGTGTTTCCCAAGTGTTGGTGTTTGCCAGTACTTTTGATGGTGGATACAAATAAGACAAAGGAGACCCAGTGGCAGTTGAACAGGCGATGCTCACAGCACAGTTTACTCAGTTGAATCTTAACCTGGACATAGTACTTTCTGCCAACATCTGACTATCAACTCCACTACAGTATCAGACCCAAACTGGCTAAAGGGGTTGGTTGACAAGCATTGACTAACTCCTCCAACCTTTTAAAAATTAAACAGTAAGGAAAACAAACAAAATTTTCCAAAAGTCTTCACATCGAGCTGAACCCAGAACTGTCACCCACAAAACTCTATTACGCTCTGGGGTATGCTCACCTTGGTTTTACTCTCCTGGGTGTCCAGTGGTCCACTGGTATCGTCATCAGGCATATTCCATATTCTCCAAAACACAAAATGCAAATAAGGCAAAAAAGTAGATCCAACTATACACTGTAAAAAAATGTCAGAACGACAGGATCACTCAAAAGTAAAATATAAATATTTATTGAGATAAATATAAAAGAGATAACACATAATAATCAGTAATATATTAAATATGAGGAGGACCAATACAGTAAATGTACCATAACACGGGAGGCTGGCATAATGAAGTAAATTGGTGATAAAACTGAACTGGGTCATATATAAAACAACTGTGTAAACAACATGCAAGCAGCTACATAAGCCAAGATACCATGAAAAATATATATCAGTGATAAGGTGAAGCACAAAGTATACAGAGCAAAAGAATTCAAATCCAATAGTGAAGTGTAAGGACCCAGAGCAGAGTATAGACACCTGTAATAATAAACCTACCCGGTTATGGGACGCCCGACGCGCGTTTCGCCACTTCCTGGCTTCGTCAGGGGGTGGTTTTAATCCACAAAAGCGGGTCTTTAAATAGCCCGGACAATAAGTGTAATAAGCCAATTATCGCGGAGAAAAACTAGAACGCCGCGTATCATTGGTGGCAGCGGCCGTATGACATAAATGTATATCGCGCATGTGCGAGCATACCTAAGTCTCGCGTGAGAACTCATCTCCGATATAAGAATAGACGGGTTATGTTTACCCCGAATAGCGCATGCGCGAACAAAGCACGACATCGCGGGAACCGCCGACAGACATCACGGATTGAAGAAAAAGAACTTGTATAACTGCACGTGCGTCAAAATAGCCGCAGGCATACCGGATTTGACCATTAAGTAGAAAGTTACAAATAAGCTACAGAATAACCGCTGGGCATATTAATCAGGGCAAAGATGATAACAGAACACTCATACTATATATATATTATAACAGACTACTAAGACAAACAAACATACAGAGCAATGTCCAATGACATGCGACAAAGACAAATAAAACGCACAATGTGAATACATACATATAATAGCATAGATAAAAATGGATTTTTATCCACAAGAACAAATAAAAAAGTGCAAAGTGAAAAAATAAATAAAAAGTGCCGGTGCGATGTGCAAGTGCAAGGTGGGTATAAATAATGCAATTTTAATAATTCAAAAATAATAAAAAAAAATGACAAGAATAAATAATTGATAAATAATTACGTGCACAAAATTATATATATAATAGGACTGGCATCTCAAACAGATGAGATGCTAAGAAAGTGCTGACGTGCTGATCCTTAAACTCGATCGATTGCGTAGATTAGGTGCTCAAGTTGTATGTATGATAAGACTGACATCTCAGGTAAGTAGAGTGCTGAAAAAAATAATAAGAAAACGAAATAGAATACTAATTAGTCTTAAATAAAAACAGGATTAAAAACCAAACATATTGTAAAGTGTGGGAAAAAACTGCCAATACAACATCATAATACTAATGTAATAATGCGTAGATTGGTGGAACGAAAGAATGACATAATCTAGAGAAATGGAGCAAAACTTAAAGACTCATTGAGTCCCTTTGGCACTACTGTATCCAAATGGAAAATCCATTTGGACTCTTTTTGTGCTAGAGTGCGGCGCCAATTACCTGCACGTGAATTCACTTGAACTCGGTCAATTGCGCGGATCCGCAGTAGTGTAGGGTCGCAGTTATGATAAAGCTTGAAATGTTTCGGTATTGTTTTTAGAGATTCCACTTCTGTACATGACCGTGCGTTTTCGACACCGATAACATGCTCCCTTACTCGTCTTCTCAATTCTCTCGATGTCAATCCAATATAAATCAGATCGCAAGGACAGAGAAGGAAGTAAATTACTCCAGTGGACAAACAGTTAAGAGGAAATCTGATGGAATATGTTCTTGTTTTATCGGAGTTCCAAAATATATCGGATGTGTCAATATTACGGCATGCAACGCAACTACCACAGGGCTTACACCCATTCCTAGGTGGACCTGAGCCAAAAATCAATGGTTCCGGGGCTGGCTGATAATGGCTATGTACCAAAATGTCCCGTAAATTGCGACTTCTACGGTATGTAATCAAAGGATGTTGATTCACATATGACCCAATAACTGGATTCACAATTCACGTAAAGCTGCCCTTTGGCCACCACTGATGTTATCATGGTGAATACTGGATGCTATATTCATAATGTCAGTGGTGACCATTTTTACGAAGACCTCCACATTATTAGACAGAGATAATGGTGGGAATTTTTTAGAATTGGGGATAAGATTGCGAGGAAACTCACCCGCATTCTCCTGGTCAGTATCATCAATAAGTTCATTCAAGGTTTGTAAAGCTTGTTGTTCCTGTGTTGAAGGGAACCGAAAAGCATCCGATGATCCATGAAATTTTTTTTTAAAAATAAGCTTACGAGCAAAGAGGTGAAGGTCCTTCACTGCATCAAATAGATTAAGCCTAGAGGCAGGGGCAAAATTAAGACCTAAGGTAAGTACCTCAATTTGCTGTGGGGTGAGATTATGATCAGATAAATTAATCACCTGCATATCATCAAGATGACTACTTACCACACCATGGTTGATGGGCAGCTTTACGTGAATTGTCACAATTATCTGATGTAGAATTTAAACCCTCAGATAAAGGGGGGAATGTGGTCATTTGGCCTAAAAAACTTTATGAGAAGGAGGCTTTTAGACAGCTTAAAAATACCAACAACTACAGTAAACTTACATTCAATCCTTTGACAAAATTTCAAACTGAATTGTCATCTGTGTTACAGAAAGCCGTTGATGATGGTATCATCTCTCAGCAACAATATACTTACCTGTTTCCTGTGTCTCCATCCGTCGCCACCTTCTATTTGTTACCTAAAGTCCATAAGAGCCTGACATGTCCACCAGGCCGCCCAATAGTCTCAGGTAACGGCAATTTATGTGAAGCAATATGCAAATACATTGATTTTCATCTCAAACCTTTAGTGGAGACTTTGCCCTCTTTCATCAGGGATACAACAGATTTTTTGTCAAAAATAGATGGGATCCACCTTGACTCCAACATGTTACTAGTAACATGTGATGTTGAATCTCTATATACTTGCATACGTCACCAGGATGGCCTTGAAGCGGTTCGTTTTTTTCTTACTACATCAAACTTGGAAGAAAACTTGGGTGAGTTTCTGTTAGATCTGTTAGAATTTTCACTTACTCATAATTTTTTCACGTTTAAGGAATGTTTTTATTTACAGACACAAGGCACAGCTATGGGGTCATCATGTGCACCATCTTATGCTAATTTATTTTTGGGTTATTGGGAGCGCACTATTTTCTTTACCGATCCTCCACCATTCATTGATCAAGTTCACTTTTGGGGCCGGTATATTGATGATGTGTTTCTGATTTGGCAAGGTGACAGTCACGAACTTGAGATGTTTTTCAATAGTCTCAACACAAACAATAGGAATATCTTTCTCACTTATAGATTCAGTTCTACAACACTGGATTTTTTGGATGTCAAGATGGAGGTGACGACGGATGGATATATCAATACAGATGTCTTTCGCAAATCTACAGCCACCAATTCATTATTGCATGCAACATCATCCCATCCCAAAAAAATGATTAAAGGGATTCCAGCGGGGCAGTTTTTACGTACCCGTAGGCTCTGTTCCACTGATGAGGCATTTTTTAAGTCATCTGGTCATTTAAGTGAGCGTTTTAGGAACCGTGGTTACCAAAATGATGATATACTCAGTGGATTCCGAAAAGCTATATCGACCAATCGGAGAGAGACGTTACGTAATCAAAAGAAAAAAACTGAGTCCAATGAATCTGTTCGTTATATTACGAACTACTCTTCTCGAAGCTTTGAATTACGGAACATCTTGTGTAAACATTGGCATCTTCTCACACGTGATCCAGTTATTGGGTCATATGTGAATCAACATCCTTTGATTACATACCGTAGAAGTCGCAATTTACGGGACATTTTGGTACATAGCCATTATCAGCCAGCCCCGGAACCATTGATTTTTGGCTCAGGTCCACCTAGGAATGGGTGTAAGCCCTGTGGTAGTTGCGTTGCATGCCGTAATATTGACACATCCGATATATTTTGGAACTCCGATAAAACAAGAACATATTCCATCAGATTTCCTCTTAACTGTTTGTCCACTGGAGTAATTTACTTCCTTCTCTGTCCTTGCGATCTGATTTATATTGGATTAACATCGAGAGAATTGAGAAGACGAGTAAGGGAGCATGTTATCGGTGTCGAAAACGCACGGTCATGTACAGAAGTGGAATCTCTAAAAACAATACCGAAACATTTCAAGCTTTATCATAACTGCGACCCTACACTACTGCGGATCCGCGCAATTGACCGAGTTCAAGTGAATTCACGTGCAGGTAATTGGCGCCGCACTCTAGCACAAAAAGAGTCCAAATGGATTTTCCATTTGGATACAGTAGTGCCAAAGGGACTCAATGAGTCTTTAAGTTTTGCTCCATTTCTCTAGATTATGTCATTCTTTCGTTCCACCAATCTACGCATTATTACATTAGTATTATGATGTTGTATTGGCAGTTTTTTCCCACACTTTACAATATGTTTGGTTTTTAATCCTGTTTTTATTTAAGACTAATTAGTATTCTATTTCGTTTTCTTATTATTTTTTTCAGCACTCTACTTACCTGAGATGTCAGTCTTATCATACATACAACTTGAGCACCTAATCTACGCAATCGATCGAGTTTAAGGATCAGCACGTCAGCACTTTCTTAGCATCTCATCTGTTTGAGATGCCAGTCCTATTATATATATAATTTTGTGCACGTAATTATTTATCAATTATTTATTCTTGTCATTTTTTTTTATTATTTTTGAATTATTAAAATTGCATTATTTATACCCACCTTGCACTTGCACATCGCACCGGCACTTTTTATTTATTTTTTCACTTTGCACTTTTTTATTTGTTCTTGTGGATAAAAATCCATTTTTATCTATGCTATTATATGTATGTATTCACATTGTGCGTTTTATTTGTCTTTGTCGCATGTCATTGGACATTGCTCTGTATGTTTGTTTGTCTTAGTAGTCTGTTATAATATATATATAGTATGAGTGTTCTGTTATCATCTTTGCCCTGATTAATATGCCCAGCGGTTATTCTGTAGCTTATTTGTAACTTTCTACTTAATGGTCAAATCCGGTATGCCTGCGGCTATTTTGACGCACGTGCAGTTATACAAGTTCTTTTTCTTCAATCCGTGATGTCTGTCGGCGGTTCCCGCGATGTCGTGCTTTGTTCGCGCATGCGCTATTCGGGGTAAACATAACCCGTCTATTCTTACATCGGAGATGAGTTCTCACGCGAGACTTAGGTATGCTCGCACATGCGCGATATACATTTATGTCATACGGCCGCTGCCACCAATGATACGCGGCGTTCTAGTTTTTCTCCGCGATAATTGGCTTATTACACTTATTGTCCGGGCTATTTAAAGACCCGCTTTTGTGGATTAAAACCACCCCCTGACGAAGCCAGGAAGTGGCGAAACGCGCGTCGGGCGTCCCATAACCGGGTAGGTTTATTATTACAGGTGTCTATACTCTGCTCTGGGTCCTTACACTTCACTATTGGATTTGAATTCTTTTGCTCTGTATACTTTGTGCTTCACCTTATCACTGATATATATTTTTCATGGTATCTTGGCTTATGTAGCTGCTTGCATGTTGTTTACACAGTTGTTTTATATATGACCCAGTTCAGTTTTATCACCAATTTACTTCATTATGCCAGCCTCCCGTGTTATGGTACATTTACTGTATTGGTCCTCCTCATATTTAATATATTACTGATTATTATGTGTTATCTCTTTTATATTTATCTCAATAAATATTTATATTTTACTTTTGAGTGATCCTGTCGTTCTGATATTCCATATTCTGATTGATATTATGTGCCCAAAGTTCACCGCTGATGCCTTTCATTCGGCATCAGCAGTCACATGGGGAACCGTTACGTCATGACACTAGGTCAAAGAATCATGATGTTGCCATGCCGCATTTGACTACTGAGGCCCGATCTTAGGTGACCCTGGGGCAGATGATATCAGCCAGAGATCATAAAAGTTCTAAAGAGGATGCTGGTGGGAGCCAGACAGGAGAGGTGAGAGGTTACTTACCTCCACTGGGCTTCTGCTCATTACACTCTGCGGGTTGAGAAGAATCCAGAGTATAATAATAGCATTTTCATTTTATGCCAAACAAGTTCAGCCCGAAATGGTTTCATGAGGTTTATCTTTCTCTACTAAAGAACGAATGCCACTCTCATTTACACAGCAGGATAGGAATGGTTGATTAACTCTTCAGGAGCCAACATTAAGCTGGGAAAGTGCAATACATGTTAGTTGAAAAGATGTTAAACATCAATATAACACTTGAATAAAACATTTTCGCTGGAACATCATATAATCAGCGTGTTGTTGGTGTTGATGATCCGCCTCCTCCAGCGCTTCAGCAGCTGTCAAGCAGCTGTCAAGCTGGTCTTCTGCTGAACTCGTTCCTGGCGCTGTGCCCGTGATTGTTCTGGCATCTCAGCAGCTCACTGGGACGCCATATAATGAGCGTGTTGTTGGCGTTGATGATCCGCATGCTTCGGTGTTTCGGCAGCTCTCAAACTGGCCTGCCACTGTACTTGGTTCTTGCACTGTGCCTGGGATTGTTCTAGTATCTCAGGACCTCACTGGGAAGCCATATAATGAGCATGTTGTTGATGTCAATGATCCCCCTCAGCTGTGCTTGAGAAGAACTCTATGACTTCTGGCTACCTTCATAGCTGTCGTTGCTTGCAACAAATTAGATTCTCTTTTTCCAGGCATGTTGAAAATTGGGAAACTGCCAATTTGGATTAAAGGTGTTTGCCCATGTTTGTTAGCACTGGAGCAGATCAGATAATATGTAAATGTGTCTCCACACTGAGGGGGTTAGTGTGTGTTTACACAGAGAGATAACCGCCCTGGCTGAGATAAGGCTGCTGCTAAGAGCTGTTTAATATAGTATGTGAACCTAAATTCATAACTTTCATGAAGCCATGTCATTTATTGGGATAAAAAGTAGCCCATATTTTAATCGAGGTTACAATCTATCTATGTGCCAAATTTCATTCAAATCCGTTCAGCCATTTTTGCGTGATTGAGGAACAAACATCCAAACACACAAATATCCAAACTTTCACATTTGTAATATTAGTAGGATGTAGAAAAGGAATTTAGATTTTGAGTAGAGATGAGCGAACAGTGTTCTATCGAACACATGTTCGATCGGATATCAGGGTGTTCGCCATGTTCGAATCGAATCGAACACCACGTGGTAAAGTGCGCCAAAATTCGATTCCCCTCCCACCTTCCCTGGCGCCTTTTTTGCACCAATAACAGCGCAGGGGAGGTGGGACAGGAACTACGACACTGGGGGCATTGAAAAAAATTGGAAAAAGTCATTGGCTGCCGAAATCAGGTGACCTCCATTTTAGACGAATAGTGGATTTCAAATCCGGGTCATATGAGAATGTGAACTTTGTGACTATGAGACAGGGATAGCTGTACAGGCAGGGATAGCTAGGGATAACCTTTATTTAGGGGGGAATGTTATTAAAAATAACTTTTTGGGGCTCTATCGGGTGTGTAATTGTGATTTTTGTGAGATAAACTTTTTCCCATAGGGATGCATTGGCCAGCGCTGATTGGCCGAATTCCGTACTCTGGCCAATCAGTGCTGGCCAATGCATTCTATTAGCTTGATGAAGCAGAGTGTGCACAAGGGTTCAAGCGCACCCTCGGCTCTGATGTAGCAGAGCCGAGGCTGCACAAGGGTTCAAGCGCACCCTCGGCTCTGATGTAGGAGAGCCGAGGGTGCACTTGAACCCTTGTGCACCCTCAGCTCTGCTACATCAGAGCCGAGGGTGCGCTTGAACCCTTGTGCACACTCTGCTTCATCAAGCTAATAGAATGCATTGGCCAGCGCTGATTGGCCAATGTATTCTATTAGCCTGATGAAGTAGAGCTGAATGTGTGTGCTAAGCACACACATTCAGCTCTACTTCATCGGGCTAATAGAATGCATTGGCCAGCGCTGATTGGCCAGAGTACGGAACTCGACCAATCAGCGCTGGCTCTGCTGGAGGAGGCGGAGTCTAAGATCGCTCCACACCAGTCTCCATTCAGGTCCGACCTTAGACTCCGCCTCCTCCGGCAGAGCCAGCGCTGATTGGCCGAAGGCTGGCCAATGCATTCCTATGCGAATGCAGAGACTTAGCAGTGCTGAGTCAGTTTTGCTCAACTACACATCTGATGCACACTCGGCACTGCTACATCAGATGTAGCAATCTGATGTAGCAGAGCCGAGGGTGCACTAGAACCCCTGTGCAAACTCAGTTCACGCTAATAGAATGCATTGGCCAGCGCTGATTGGCCAATGCATTCTATTAGCCCGATGAAGTAGAGCTGAATGTGTGTGCTAAGCACACACATTCAGCACTGCTTCATCAAGCCAATACAATGCATTAGCCAGTGCTGATTGGCCAGAGTACGGAATTCGGCCAATCAGCGCTGGCTCTGCTGGAGGAGGCGGAGTCTAAGGTCGGACCTGAATGGAGACTGGTGTGGAGCGATCTTAGACTCCGCCTCCTCCAGCAGAGCCAGCGCTGATTGGTCGAGTTCCGTACTCTGGCCAATCAGCGCTGGCCAATGCATTCTATTAGCCCGATGAAGTAGAGCTGAATGTGTGTGCTTAGCACACACATTCAGCTCTACTTCATCAGGCTAATAGAATACATTGGCCAATCAGCGCTGGCCAATGCATTCTATTAGCTTGATGAAGCAGAGTGTGCACAAGGGTTCAAGCGCACCCTCGGCTCTGATGTAGCAGAGCTGAGGGTGCACAAGGGTTCAAGTGCACCCTCGGCTCTCCTACATCAGAGCCGAGGGTGCGCTTGAACCCTTGTGCACACTCTGCTTCATCAAGCTAATAGAATGCATTGGCCAGCACTGATTGGCCAGAGTACGGAATTCGGCCAATCAGCGCTGGCCAATGCATTCTATTAGCCCGATGAAGTAGAGCTGAATGTGTGTGCTAAGCACACACATTCAGCACTGCTTCATCACGCCAATACAATGCATTAGCCAGTGCTGATTGGCCAGAGTACGGAATTCGGCCAATCAGCGCTGGCTCTGCTGGAGGAGGCGGAGTCTAAGATCGCTCCACACCAGTCTCCATTCAGGTCCGACCTTAGACTCCGCCTCCTCCAGCAGAGCCAGCGCTGATTGGTCGAGTTCCGTACTCTGGCCAATCAGCGCTGGCCAATGCATTCTATTAGCCCGATGAAGTAGAGCTGAATGTGTGTGCTTAGCACACACATTCAGCTCTACTTCATCGGGCTAATAGAATGCATTGGCCAGCGCTGATTGGCCGAATTCCGTACTCTGGCCAATCAGCACTGGCTAATGCATTGTATTGGCTTGATGAAGCAGTGCTGAATGTGTGTGCTTAGCACACACATTCAGCTCTACTTCATCGGGCTAATAGAATGCATTGGCCAATCAGCGCTGGCCAATGCATTCTATTAGCGTGAACTGAGTTTGCACAGGGGTTCTAGTGCACCCTCGGCTCTGCTACATCAGATTGCTACATCTGATGTAGCAGTGCCGAGTGTGCATCAGATGTGTAGTTGAGCAAAACTGACTCAGCACTGCTAAGTCTGCATTCGCATAGGAATGCATTGGCCAGCCTTCGGCCAATCAGCGCTGGCTCTGCCGGAGGAGGCGGAGTCTAAGGTCGGACCTGAATGGAGACTGGTGTGGAGCGACCTTAGACTCCGCCTCCTCCAGCAGAGCCAGCGCTGATTGGCCGAATTCCGTACTCTGGCCAATCAGCACTGGCTAATGCATTGTATTGGCTTGATGAAGCAGTGCTGAATGTGTGTGCTTAGCACACACATTCAGCTCTACTTCATCGGGCTAATAGAATGCATTGGCCAGCGCTGATTGGCCGAATTCCGTACTCTGGCCAATCAGCACTGGCTAATGCATTGTATTGGCTTGATGAAGCAGTGCTGAATGTGTGTGCTTAGCACACACATTCAGCTCTACTTCATCGGGCTAATAGAATGCATTGGCCAATCAGCGCTGGCCAATGCATTCTATTAGCGTGAACTGAGTTTGCACAGGGGTTCTAGTGCACCCTCGGCTCTGCTACATCAGATTGCTACATCTGATGTAGCAGTGCCGAGTGTGCATCAGATGTGTAGTTGAGCAAAACTGACTCAGCACTGCTAAGTCTGCATTCGCATAGGAATGCATTGGCCAGCCTTCGGCCAATCAGCGCTGGCTCTGCCGGAGGAGGCGGAGTCTAAGGTCGGACCTGAATGGAGACTGGTGTGGAGCGACCTTAGACTCCGCCTCCTCCAGCAGAGCCAGCGCTGATTGGCCGAATTCCGTACTCTGGCCAATCAGCACTGGCTAATGCATTGTATTGGCTTGATGAAGCAGTGCTGAATGTGTGTGCTTAGCACACACATTCAGCTCTACTTCATCGGGCTAATAGAATGCATTGGCCAGCGCTGATTGGCCGAATTCCGTACTCTGGCCAATCAGCACTGGCTAATGCATTGTATTGGCTTGATGAAGCAGTGCTGAATGTGTGTGCTTAGCACACACATTCAGCTCTACTTCATCGGGCTAATAGAATGCATTGGCCAATCAGCGCTGGCCAATGCATTCTATTAGCGTGAACTGAGTTTGCACAGGGGTTCTAGTGCACCCTCGGCTCTGCTACATCAGATTGCTACATCTGATGTAGCAGTGCCGAGTGTGCATCAGATGTGTAGTTGAGCAAAACTGACTCAGCACTGCTAAGTCTGCATTCGCATAGGAATGCATTGGCCAGCCTTCGGCCAATCAGCGCTGGCTCTGCCGGAGGAGGCGGAGTCTAAGGTCGGACCTGAATGGAGACTGGTGTGGAGCTATCTTAGACTCCGCCTCCTCCAGCAGAGCCAGCGCTGATTGGTCGAGTTCCGTACTCTGGCCAATCAGCACTGGCCAATGCATTTCTATGGGGAAAAGTTAGCTTGCGAAAATCGCAAACTGACAGGGATTTCCATGAAATAAAGTGACTTTTATGCCCCCAGACATGCTTCCCCTGCTGTCCCAGTGTCATTCCAGGGTGTTGGTATCATTTCCTGGGGTGTCATAGTGGACTTGGTGACCCTCCAGACACGAATTTGGGTTTCCCCCTTAACGAGTTTATGTTCCCCATAGACTATAATGGGGTTCGAAACCCATTCGAACACTCGAACAGTGAGCGGCTGTTCGAATCGAATTTCGAACCTCGAACATTTTAGTGTTCGCTCATCTCTAATTTTGAGGTCTCCATGTGACAGTGTGGGCAAAATCTGCAAAGCACTGAGGAATATGTTGGTGCGATATAAGTAAGTTAAATAAATAATATTTATTACTTGTTTACTAGTTAGCAACATTTTCATTATTCCCATGTTTCTTTATGTATTCATGCTGATAGCAAAGGTATTAACTCTTTCGCTGTCAGAGGTTTCAGAATATTTTGCACTTCTGGTAGCCAGGGCAATTTTCACAGTTTTGAGATGGACAAATAAAACCTAAATTTCAATGTTAAAAAATTATTGCCCCCCCCCCCCATACCTATATATTTTCTGAAAGTAGACACCTGCAGCATTTGGTGTTGTATATGCAATCTTGATTTAAAGTGTATGTTTTAAAAAAAAAAAAAAATGATAATACATTTATATTAGTTGCTAAAAATCGAAACCAAACAAAAAGTTATATGCAGCAAAACCTCCTAAAAATAAGAGTTCAACATGTGCAACATTCATTCATATCACTAAGACCTACACCTGCATGCACATAGCTTCAAAAAAATAAATAAATCACCAGAACTCGAAGGAACAAAAATCTGCCTTGATTCTAGAAATGTTAACAAAGTATCATCCTAGAAAATGTAGGGATTACATACCATGAAAAGCAAGTGAACCCCTAAACCCTATATATGTTTCTAGAAAGTAGACAACTGAAGAATACATATGTCTCAATGAGTTATAAATATCCATGTTTACCTGCATGTAACTTTGTGACAAACACGATTTTAAAAAATTCACTAAAACATATATTTGCACTTAAAACTCCGATTCAATTGTACATTCACAAACAAAACGCACATGAAATAATAGATCAAAGAGTACACAATTTATATATACTGTACTACATATATCAACTACAACAAAAGCTCATACTCTACAAAACATTGATACAGAAGACAGGCAAGATTTTGAGGTTATTCACAACTTAATACTTCAAATATATACACAACCACCTTCATGCAATTTTGCAGAAAAAGAGATTACAATTAGAGATGAGCGAACACTAAAATGTTCGAGGTTCGAAATTCGATTCGAACAGCTGCTCACTGTTCGAGTGTTCGAACGGGTTTCGAACCCCATTATAGTCTATGGGGAACATATACTCGTTAAGGGGGAAACCCAAATCCGTGTCTGGAGGGTCACCAAGTCCACTATGACACCCCAGGAAATGATACCAACACCCTGGAATGACGCTGGGACAGCAGGGGAAGCATGTCTGGGGGCATAAAAGTCACTTTATTTCATGGAAATCCCTGTCAGCTTGCGATTTTCGCAAGCTAACTTTTCCCCATAGAAATGCATTGGCCAGCGCTGATTGGCCAGAGTACGGAATTCGACCAATCAGCGCTGGCTCTGCTGGAGGAGGCGGAGTCTAAGATCGCTCCACACCAGTCTCCATTCAGGTCCGACCTTAGACTCCGCCTCCTCCGGCAGAGCCAGCGCTGATTGGCCGAAGGCTGGCCAATGCATTCCTATGCGAATGCAGAGACTTAGCAGTGCTGAGCCAGTTCTGCTCAACTACACATCTGATGCACACTCGGCTCTGCTACATCTGATGTAGCATCTGATGTAGCATCTGATGTAGCAGAGCCGAGGGTGCACTAGAACCCCTGTGCAAACTCAGCTCACGCTAATAGAATGCATTGGCCAGTGCTGATTGGCCAATGCATTCTATTAGCCCGATGAAGTAGAGCTGAATGTGTGTGCTAAGCACACACATTCAGCTCTACTTCATCGGGCTAATAGAATGCATTGGCCAGCGCTGATTGGCCAGAGTACGGAATTCGACCAATCAGCGCTGGCTCTGCTGGAGGAGGCGGAGTCTAAGATCGCTCCACACCAGTCTCCATTCAGGTCCGACCTTAGACTCCGCCTCCTCCGGCAGAGCCAGCGCTGATTGGCCGAAGGCTGGCCAATGCATTCCTATGCGAATGCAGAGACTTAGCAGTGCTGAGCCAGTTCTGCTCAACTACACATCTGATGCACACTCGGCTACATCTTCGGCCGATCAGCGCTGGCTCTGTCGGAGGAGGCGGAGTCTAAGGTCGGACCTGAATGGAGACTGGTGTGGAGCGATCTTAGACTCGGCCTCCTCCAGCAGAGCCAGCGCTGATTGGTCGAGTTCCGTACTCTGGCCAATCAGCGCTGTCCAATGCATTCCTATTGGAAAAAGTTTATGTCACAAAAATCACAATTACACACCCGATAGAGCCCCAAAAAGTTATTTTTAATAACATTCCTACCTAAATAAAGGTTATCCCTAGCTATCCCTGCCTGTACAGCTATCCCTGTCTCTTAGTCACAAAGTTCACATTCTCATATGACCCGGATTTGAAATCCACTATTCGTCTAAAATGGAGGTCACCTGATTTCGGCAGCCAATGACTTTTTACGATTTTTTTCGATGCCTCCGGTGTCGTAGTTCCTGTCCCACCTCCCCTGCGCTGTTATTGGTGCAAAAAAAGCGCCAGGGAAGGTGGGAGGGGAATCAAATTTTTTTTGGAGTTTGCCACGTGATGTTCGATTCGAATCAAACACATCGAACAGCCTGATATCTGATCGAACATGTGTTCGATAGAACACTGTTTGCTCATCTCTAATTACAATTAAAAATTGCACAAAAATTCAAGTTTGCCACTAAAGTGTATGCACAGCAATTCATTTCTACGAACAAATGTACTTTCCAAAAACTGCAATATATATTTATATTTACAGGTGCAGGTGTTAAACAGGAAAATCGCAGAATTGTACCAACCAATTCTGTGCATGCAAATTAAATAAGAATTTACATAAGAATATAATTTTCTATCCTCCTGTAAAATTGTAACTCTAATCAATAATTATCATTTCTATACCTAAATGGAGCTGGTTTCACATTGGTGTAATATGGCTACTTTATTGCTCACATGTTATGGATGCGACCTCTGAAGTTCCTGCAGTTCATCATTAATGGTGTTAGAGAGTCATAATTCTAGATCTGGTGGCTTACTGGAAGTCCAGGTGTTTCATTTGTACTATGTGTGCAAAAAAACCCACCCGCTATTACAGTGCCTACAAGTAGTATTCAACCCCCTGCAGATTTAGCAGGTTTGATAAGATGCAAATAAGTTAGAGCCTTCAAACTTCAAACAAGAGCAGGATTTATTAACAGATGCATAAATCTTACAAACCAAAAAGTTATGTTGCTCAGTTAAATTTTAATAAAGTTTAAACATAAAAGTGTGGGTCAATTATTATTCAACCCCTAGGTTTAATATTTTGTGGAATAACCCTTGTTTGTAATTACAGCTAATAATCGTCTTTTATAAGACCTGATCAGGCCGGCACAGGTCTCTGGAGTTATCTTGGCCCACTCCTCCATGCAGATCTTCTCCAAGTTATCTAGGTTCTTTGGGTGTCTCATGTGGACTTTAATCTTGAGCTCCTTCCACAAGTTTTCAATTGGGTTAAGGTCAGGAGACTGACTAGGCCACTGCAACACCTTGATTTTTTCCCTCTTGAACCAGGCCTTGGTTTTCTTGGCTGTGTGCTTTGGGTCGTTGTCTTGTTGGAAGATGAAATGACGACCCATCTTAAGATCCTTGATGGAGGAGCGGAGGTTCTTGGCCAAAATCTCCATGTAGGCCGTGCTATCCATCTTCCCATGGATGCGGACCAGATGGCCAGGCCCCTTGGCTGAGAAGCAGCCCCACAGCATGATGCTGCCACCACCATGCTTGACTGTAGGGATGGTATTCTTAGGGTCGTATGCAGTGCCATCCAGTCTCCAAACGTCATGTGTGTGGTTGGCACCAAAGATCTCGATCTTGGTCTCATCAGACCAGAGAACCTTGAACCAGTCTGTCTCAGAGTCCTCCAAGTGATCATGAGCAAACTGTAGACGAGCCTAGACATGACACTTTGAAAGTAAAGGTACCTTACGGGCTCGTCTGGAGCGGAGACCATTGTGGTGGAGTACGTTACTTATGGTATTGACTGAAACCAATGTCCCCACTGCTATGAGCTCTTCCCGGAGCTCCTTCCTTGTTGTCCTTGGGTTAGCCTTGACTCTTCGGACAAGCCTGGCCTCGGCACGGGAGGGAACTTTCAAAGGCTGCCAGGCCGTGGAAGGCTAACAGTAGTTCCATAAGCCTTCCACTTCTGGATGATGCTCCCAACAGTGGAGACAGGTAGGCCCAACTCCTTGGAAAGGGTTTTGTACCCCTTGCCAGCCTTGTGACCCTCCACGATCTTGTCTCTGATGGCCTTGGAATGCTCCTTTGTCTTTCCCATGTTGACCATGTATGAGTGCTGTTCACAAGTTTGGGGAGGGTCTTAAATAGTCAGAAAAGGCTAGAAAAAAAGATAATTAATCCAAACATGGGAAGCTCATTGTTCTTTGTGCCTGAACTACTTCTTAATACTTTAGTGGAACCAAACAGAATTCTGGTGGTTTGAGGGGTTGAATAATAAATGACCCTCTGAATAAACTTTTCACAATTTTTAAAAAAATTAAACAAAGAAATAACATTCTTTTTTTGCTGCAGTGCATTTCACATTTCCAGGCTGATCTACAGTCCAAATGTCACAATGGCAAGTTAATTACGAATGTGTAAACCTGCTAAATCTGCAGGGGGTTGAATACTACTTGTAGGCACTGTATGTTCATCTGAAAGCTGCCAAAACTAGGATTTTATATGGTGACAGTCAAAGGGGAAAAATGTGTTATCTTACTGACCGAACTTTCCACCTGTCAGAAGTGTTTTATACGTTCATCTACGCTAATCGGTATTAGCATGTAACGGATGGTGAGGCAATCAGTGTATTTTACGCTACAAAGTTCAGGTTTGGACAGGACAGGGACAGAGTCAAATGTAAACTTTATTGATGGCTTGGTGTATGGGTTGTATACGTATTTGATGCCATTCTTTTGCTGTCATGGTCTGTATGATAATAAACATTTGGGACAGAGTGCCAATAAACTTTATGGTTATGTTCAGATGGTATTACAGAAGAATAGCCCTGTGATTAGGCTCAGAAGGGTATTATATCATCCGTCTATGTGATAATAGAGAACAATAGTATAGTATGCTTTCTGATTGATAGGAGAGGGGATAACATGGGAAGAAGTCCATGCTACTTTCCCTAGGGTCATATACAGGCAGGCCATGCATAGACAATGATTTGCCACTCCATGACCTTATTGTGCTTCTTTGTGAGCCACTGCTTTGTTGCCTTGGCTGTATGGTTTGCGTCATTGTCCTGCTAGAAGATCCAGCCACGACCCATTTTAATGTCCTGGTAGAGGGAAGGAGGTTATCACTCAGGATTTTACGGTACATGGCTCCAACCATTCTACCATTGATGTGGTGAAGTAGTCCTGTGCCCTTAGCAGAGAAACCCCCCCAAAACATAACGTTTCCACCTCCATGCTTGACAGTGTGGACGGTGTTCTTTGGGTCATAGGCAACACTTCTCTTCCTCCAAAGATGGCGAGTTGAGTCAATGCCAAAGAGCTCAATTTTGGTCTCTTATGACCAATCTGGATGATTCTGAGAGTGATTGGGAGAAGGTGCTGTGAAAGCAGAACTTTTCTCTCAACATGTTTCACGTGGAAACCGAGTGGAAACCACACAAACCCCATTATAATCTATGAGGTCCACAGGTTTCCTTAGGTAACCGCTGCATATAGGTTTCTTTTCGGGGGGTCCTCAAGTGGACTCCCCAAATGGAAACCCGAACGAAGATGTGAGCCAGGCCTAATAGCATAGCATACTGAACTTGAGTTTGATGCTTGCTACATCTCTTTCTTTCCTTTAAAATTTGTAGTTACACATATGAGTATTGTAAATAATATTATCTTCAATTTTGACATTAATCATTTTAAGAATATTATAAATTTAATGTTACAATATTATTGTACGATAACCTTTACGTCCACTTCCCATATGCCTCTTTTCTTACTTCCTACCCTGAAATGTATTATGTGTTCCTGACTGTACACGCAGCATGGAAGACCTCACTGTAGTCTGTTTAGGTTCTTTAAATGTATCAGATTATATCACAGATGTAATTCTAGGTGGTAACAGTAGTGTTAACCTGGTTAAGACATGTTTATATGTGTTCTTGATCAGTGCAGAAAAATCCCTCAGGAAATGTGAGATAAATACTGTAAGGTAAAAACTGTAAATCTAAACGTTGATTTGTAGACATAGCGAGGATAGCCTGCTAGCTGACATGCTGATTTATTGGATTCTTCAAGTTAATCACTACCGGCCCCTGGCCAAACGGATCCAGCAATGCTGAAAGGCAGCTGAGGGAGCAGGCTTATAAGCATAAAGCCGCATAATAGTGTTCAATGAAGTGTGAGACTTTTAGTTCGGTCTCACTGAGCCGACCGCACTGCCGGAATGTCAAAGAGGGATTGTGGGTGGAAAAATTATGGATTTAAACTGCTAGCTGTAAATGAGGTCAATATGTCTGGTTCATAAACAGTCCAAACCTATTCCAAGAATTCAGTGAGGGGGAAAATTAGCGTGAAGCCAACACTGTAGACAAACCTCATTGAGATATAATTGCAGCCATAAATACAAGTGAAAAGCTTACTGAGTGCAATAAAATATAGACATGCATTTTTATTCCCCAATCAAACCACCCCCCCTTCTTCCTCGCATTCTTTGAGATTCTTTGTGCACTGGTTAAGTTTGGCACATTTATAATATGTCTTCCTTCAGTTTTTCCCACTTCTTTTAGTAATACACAACATTGAGATTAATTTAGTGTTCATGATCTCTCATTCCATTCCACACATACAGAATTTATAAAGTAAAATATCAAAGGAGAAGATCTGAGGTTACATCTTTTTTATTTAATGTTTCTCTTAGCATTGATTTTTAAGAAATATGGTGTATAAATCTGTCTATACATGTAATATATAATCTATATATAATTATATATGGGTTCATGTGTATATGTGTGCGTCGGCGCCTGCTTATTAAAAAGAAACAGGATTGAGGGAAATAAAAAGAATCAAAATCCTTTTTAAACTAATACATCTGTTAGATCCTTCTTGAATCCAAATTTAATGAGGTGACATCAAAGGCAAGAGCTGTATCCTATGGAGATTTTCTTTTATGATACCTGTTCTTTGCCTGAGAAACACTGCCATAAATTAATATACATTTTTTCTCTCCATTTTTTTTTTTTTTTATAAAGCATTTTATCACTGTATTCTAGTCTGGTGCTAAAAGGGCAGGGGACAGGCATTATCTACTTGTTCCGTCCAACTTGAAAGCTGATGTAGTAATAAATTGAAGTCTAATAGCTATAGTAAGACTGTTGCTCCCCTGAAGCCAATTGATTTAAATGGCAGTAATTTGGCTAGTAGGGCTAGGTCTGCTTAAATTAAACCCATTAATATAATAGCTTAAGCTTAAATGAAATACATCTCTAAAATACCTTCTGATGGTCAATGGTTTAATGACCGGAGAGGGAAGTCTTATGACACTCAAATTAACAGAAAAAGGATTAGAGACATTGTAAGATTAACTTGGGTCTCTCTATAAAACAAAAGAGACATGTCAGGAACAAAACAATGGCCACCATAGTTGTTAATTAAAATGCATGCCCTTAAATTAGCTATGAGTACTGTATATTATAGAATATGTAGTCTTAAGTAATAAGAATGTTAAACGGGGCTTAGGGACCTATGAAAATATTGTATTATATCTCCGTATACAATATTTCCTAGTTTAGTCCTGTTTTGTGTGTTCTTTTCATTAAAAAATAAATATTGCAAGAAATTTAATTTCAAAGTACCAGCTAAAACTATGTTTCATTGTAGAAGGAGCCTTAATCTGCCTTGACACTGACATTACATCATGATAATCCCAGGGCAGAGTAATACCGACACAATGCATCACAAGATCCCTTTACTGTGCTAAACTCTTGGATGATGTCATTATCTTAAAGGAATCCTACCATTAGAATCCCGTTTTAAGCTAAACCCACATCAGAATAGCCTTAAGAAAGGCTATTCTTCACCTATCTTTAGATGTTTTCTCAGTGCCGCCGTTCCTTAGATATTCCAGTTTTCGTCCATATGCTAATTAGTTTTCTCGTAGCACTGGGGGCAGTCCCCAGTGCTCAAACAGCACTGGAGGCATCTGCTGTGCTGCGAGAAAACTATCCAGCGCTGCCTTCTTCTTGTTCATCTCCTCCGCCTATTCTTCCTTGTCCCATCACAACTTATTCAAAACATGCCAACTGCGCATGTCCGTTGCTATTTTCCTGTGGACAAATGGGAGAGGCCACAGGAAAATGACCGATGGACATGCGGGTGCATTCGACCATTTTCCTGTGGCCAAACAGGAAAGAAGAGGTGGAGGCGGCAACAAGAAGAAGGTGATGCTTTTTGAGCGCCGTGGGCGAGAAAACTAATTAGCACATGGACGAAAACTGGGATATCTAAGTAATGGCTGCACGAAGAAGACATCTAAAGGTAAGGGAAGAATAGCCTTTCTTAAGGCTATTCCAACGTGGGTTTAGCTTAAAATGGGATTCTAATGATAGAATCCCTTTAAATGAAGGGAATGAAGTAATGATATATGATAGTGACCCACAACATAACACAGTAACACAAACAAAAATTATACCACTACAATTGAGCATAAATGACAAGGCAAAGCAATAAATTAAATACATCTGTAACGCAGTTACCAGGCTCAGTGTTCTCCTATATCACTGGCAGTACCGAGCTTTATCAATTGAGGGAACAAGCAGACCAGCATGCAATGTATCATATTGGCAGTATTAGTGATCACATGGGTAAGGAACATAGATTGAACCATATTTGAATCTGCTTGTGGCACTGTCTAGTGCCACTTCTGGCTCAGTTCTTATCAGTTTTTTGCAGTACTGTACCAAGGGCAACATCTCCAGGTAGTTTTCTAGTGTGTGTTTGGGAATGGGAATTTTATTTTTGAGTCCCATTGGATTTAGGATATGATTCACTGGAGGGAGTAAATAGAAAGTGTTCTAATTTTTGAAGAAATAAGATCCCCTATTGGATTTAGGGTTTTGTGTGATTGATGACAATATGTTCAGTCATGATGTTTCTATATAAGCAAAATAAGTAAATAAAGAAATATTTAATCTGCCCTTTTTTCAAAGTTTGGTCTAACTTTCTACTTTTGTCATTACTCTAGTTTTAGAGAAAATGCTGACACTAACCCCCATTATTACTCCCTTAACCAACACCAAAACGGTTACAGGGTAGAGCTGGGTACTGACTGATACCTAACCATGTGATGGTCAGGTATTGGGGTAGCTACAGGCTGGTTGCTACAATACCTGCACCTGTATTTATCATAGTTTTCAGTGTAGCAGTGTTCACAGCTCTCACTTGAAGGTGGCTATGCCTACCAGTTAAACTGACTGGGTCTGCAGCCAGTCAGAATTTTGAGATGCAGAGCCAATCAGAGTTCTGTATCATTGTCCAATCCTGACTTGTAGTGGGATATTTACAGCTAACATCAAGGTTCAGGTGCTTGCTATTGATTGAATTAGGCTTAGTCTTATCTAATTTATGCTGTCTTCCTGGTTATTGATTTTAGCTTGATTTTCTGGCTATCTGAGCTCTTCCTGATTTGTCTTTCTAAGTGAACTCCTGGACTTGACCCTGGCTTGTATCCTTTTATTCTATTGCTAGCAATTTGGAAACTTCGGCACTCTCCTGGTTTTGACCTGGCTTGTGTGTTTTATTCTGTCTGCTGGTCTGGTCTTTAGTCCACAGTTGTATTATTTTCTGACACCAGTGTTGGCGTGTAGAGATGAGCGAACAGTGTTCTATCGAACACATGTTCGATCGGATATCAGGGTGTTCGCCATGTTCGAATCGAATCGAACACCACGTGGTAAAGTGCGCCAAAATTCGATTCCCCTCACACCTTCCCTGGCGCCTTTTTTGCACCAATAACAGCGCAGGGGAGGTGGGACAGGAACTACGACACCGGGGGCATTGAAAAAAATTGGAAAAAGTCATTGGCTGCCGAAATCAGGTGACCTCCATTTTAGACGAATAGTGGATTTCAAATCCGGGTCATATGAGAATGTGAACTTTGTGACTATGAGACAGGGATAGCTGTACAGGCAGGGATAGCTAGGGATAACCTTTATTTAGGGGGGAATGTTATTAAAAATAACTTTTTGGGGCTCTATCGGGTGTGTAATTGTGATTTTTGTGAGATAAACTTTTTCCCATAGGGATGCATTGGCCAGCGCTGATTGGCCGAATTCCGTACTCTGGCCAATCAGTGCTGGCCAATGCATTCTATTAGCTTGATGAAGCAGAGTGTGCACAAGGGTTCAAGCGCACCCTCGGCTCTGATGTAGCAGAGCCGAGGCTGCACAAGGGTTCAAGCGCACCCTCGGCTCTGATGTAGGAGAGCCGAGGGTGCACTTGAACCCTTGTGCACCCTCAGCTCTGCTACATCAGAGCCGAGGGTGCGCTTGAACCCTTGTGCACACTCTGCTTCATCAAGCTAATAGAATGCATTGGCCAGCGCTGATTGGCCAATGTATTCTATTAGCCTGATGAAGTAGAGCTGAATGTGTGTGCTAAGCACACACATTCAGCTCTACTTCATCGGGCTAATAGAATGCATTGGCCAGCGCTGATTGGCCAGAGTACGGAACTCGACCAATCAGCGCTGGCTCTGCTGGAGGAGGCGGAGTCTAAGATCGCTCCACACCAGTCTCCATTCAGGTCCGACCTTAGACTCCGCCTCCTCCGGCAGAGCCAGCGCTGATTGGCCGAAGGCTGGCCAATGCATTCCTATGCGAATGCAGACTTAGCAGTGCTGAGTCAGTTTTGCTCAACTACACATCTGATGCACACTCGGCACTGCTACATCAGATGTAGCAATCTGATGTAGCAGAGCCGAGGGTGCACTAGAACCCCTGTGCAAACTCAGTTCACGCTAATAGAATGCATTGGCCAGCGCTGATTGGCCAATGCATTCTATTAGCCCGATGAAGTAGAGCTGAATGTGTGTGCTAAGCACACACATTCAGCACTGCTTCATCACGCCAATACAATGCATTAGCCAGTGCTGATTGGCCAGAGTACGGAATTCGGCCAATCAGCGCTGGCTCTGCTGGAGGAGGCGGAGTCTAAGGTCGGACCTGAATGGAGACTGGTGTGGAGCGATCTTAGACTCCGCCTCCTCCAGCAGAGCCAGCGCTGATTGGTCGAGTTCCGTACTCTGGCCAATCAGCGCTGGCCAATGCATTCTATTAGCTTGATGAAGCAGAGTGTGCACAAGGGTTCAAGCGCACCCTCGGCTCTGATGTAGCAGAGCTGAGGGTGCACAAGGGTTCAAGTGCACCCTCGGCTCTCCTACATCAGAGCCGAGGGTGCGCTTGAACCCTTGTGCAGCCTCAGCTCTGCTACATCAGAGCCGAGGGTGCGCTTGAACCCTTGTGCACACTCTGCTTCATCAAGCTAATAGAATGCATTGGCCAGCGCTGATTGGCCAGAGTACGGAATTCGGCCAATCAGCGCTGGCTCTGCTGGAGGAGGCGGAGTCTAAGATCGCTCCACACCAGTCTCCATTCAGGTCCGACCTTAGACTCCGCCTCCTCCAGCAGAGCCAGCGCTGATTGGCCGAATTCCGTACTCTGGCCAATCAGCACTGGCTAATGCATTGTATTGGCGTGATGAAGCAGTGCTGAATGTGTGTGCTTAGCACACACATTCAGCTCTACTTCATCGGGCTAATAGAATGCATTGGCCAATCAGCGCTGGCCAATGCATTCTATTAGCGTGAACTGAGTTTGCACAGGGGTTCTAGTGCACCCTCGGCTCTGCTACATCAGATTGCTACATCTGATGTAGCAGTGCCGAGTGTGCATCAGATGTGTAGTTGAGCAAAACTGACTCAGCACTGCTAAGTCTGCATTCGCATAGGAATGCATTGGCCAGCCTTCGGCCAATCAGTGCTGGCTCTGCCGGAGGAGGCGGAGTCTAAGGGCGGACCTGAATGGAGACTGGTGTGGAGCGATCTTAGACTCCGCCTCCTCCAGCAGAGCCAGCGCTGATTGGCCGAATTCCGTACTCTGGCCAATCAGCACTGGCTAATGCATTGTATTGGCGTGATGAAGCAGTGCTGAATGTGTGTGCTTAGCACACACATTCAGCTCTACTTCATCGGGCTAATAGAATGCATTGGCCAATCAGCGCTGGCCAATGCATTCTATTAGCGTGAACTGAGTTTGCACAGGGGTTCTAGTGCACCCTCGGCTCTGCTACATCAGATTGCTACATCTGATGTAGCAGTGCCGAGTGTGCATCAGATGTGTAGTTGAGCAAAACTGACTCAGCACTGCTAAGTCTGCATTCGCATAGGAATGCATTGGCCAGCCTTCGGCCAATCAGCGCTGGCTCTGCCGGAGGAGGCGGAGTCTAAGGTCGGACCTGAATGGAGACTGGTGTGGAGCTATCTTAGACTCCGCCTCCTCCAGCAGAGCCAGCGCTGATTGGTCGAGTTCCGTACTCTGGCCAATCAGCACTGGCCAATGCATTTCTATGGGGAAAAGTTAGCTTGCGAAAATCGCAAACTGACAGGGATTTCCATGAAATAAAGTGACTTTTATGCCCCCAGACATGCTTCCCCTGCTGTCCCAGTGTCATTCCAGAGGTGTTGGCATCATTTCCTGGGGTGTCATAGTGGACTTGGTGACCCTCCAGACACGAATTTGGGTTTCCCCCTTAACGAGTTTATGTTCCCCATAGACTATAATGGGGTTCGAAACCCATTCGAACACTCGAACAGTGAGCGGCTGTTTGAATCGAATTTCGAACCTCGAACATTTTA
Organism: Leptodactylus fuscus; assembly: GCF_031893055.1. Lineage (NCBI taxonomy): Eukaryota > Metazoa > Chordata > Amphibia > Anura > Leptodactylidae > Leptodactylus > Leptodactylus fuscus. Next base: position 147,304,429 of record NC_134265.1, read on the forward strand.
GTGTTCGCTCATCTCTATTGGCGTGTTATCTGGGGTCCCGATCCACATAGTTCATCTAGCCTTGTGGCAGGCTGTGGTAAACACCTCAGGGTGCTCTAGACTCTACTAGCCAGAATGGTGTTGGATTATAGGCAGCTTGTTTTGCTTGCTGTCTTTAATCTTCCAGTTGCCTGCAGCATATTTAGAAATTGCTTAAACAGCAATACCATTACTTTCAGACCAATATTGACAAACAAATGTACAACTAGCTTCTGCCCGCAACTTCGTCTGCAGGTTGTTGTTGGCAATGAGGTGCTAATAATAAGCCAAATGTGGTTGGCAGTGATCCGCCTGCGTCCACGTGTCGGATCTGCTACATGTGTGCATATGCGCAGCTGCCCCAGCTTTATGCACATCCGTATGGAGAGCAGAGCAAGCTGTGGTACCGCGCTGCCTCAGCTCGGCTACATTGGAAAATTTCGATCACAGGGATTGTCTTCTCTGAGTGTCCTAGCACTGTCTGTGTTAGAGATGGCTGAATGGCTGCTGGTGAAATTTGAGACAGTTTGCCCTTCCCTCCCCCCAGCACAGTCCGAAGACCACATGCCCCCGTGTTACACACACAAAGTGCTAGCGCGCCTCAGCTCTGCTACATCTGCAAATTTGTGTGAGAGTGTCTGAGCATCTTCTGTGTTAGACACGGCTGAACGGATGTTGCTGAAATGTACAACAGTTCTCCCCCCTCCCCCATCTGACACAGAACAACAGATTCCCTATCCTACTCACTGAAACTCTACAGTCGATATTCTCCTCTTGGCCACACACAGCCTGTATGCCCTGTAGTCTCCTGATCTTCTATGAGACTCCATTTCTTGGGACGGCTGAAGGGCCTGTGATGATGTCATGAAAGGTCCTCAAATGTAGTGTGTGTCTAAATTCGTGCTTAACACTCATGTAGTGACATCATTTATCAGGATAAAAAGTAGGCTATGTTTTAATCGGGGTTCCTATCTATGTATGTGCCAAATTTCAGCCAAATCCGTTCAGCCGGAGACTCCATTTTCTTCAGCTTTCAAACTGTCCGGCTCCTTCCTGTTTAGCTCTCCCCCAAATTAGCCTTGTATGATCCTATGGGACGGCTGAAGAACTTGTGATGACGTCATCAAAGGTCCTCAAACGTAGTGTGTGTGTAAATTCGTGCTTAACGATGATGTAGTGATGTCCTTTACTGGGCTAAAGAGTAGCCTATATTTTAATCGGGGTTCCTATCTATCTATCTGCTAAATTTCAGCGAAATCCGTTCAGCCATTTTTGCGTGATTGAGTAACAAACATACAAACATACAAACTTTCACATTTATAATATTAGTAGGATAGGATTTTCCAATATATTTTCTGTATCATTTCCTCGTGGTTTTCTAGATTTCGGCTTGCTGTCATTCATTCTGTTACTTCTAGAGGATAAAAGTCTGACCATGGTCATGTGATTTACAGTCCATGGTCATGTGATGAGCACACAGGTGCACAGCTGATTACCAGGCAGGTGTCTGATTATTGTGCTGTGACTATAACGAGTGGCACCTGTGTGCTCATCACATGACCATGGACCGTAAATCACATGACCATGGTCAGACTTTTATCCTCTAGAAGTAACAGAATGAATGACAGCAAGCAGAGATCTAGAAAACCGTGAGGAATTGATACAGAAAGTATATTGGAAAATTGTATATCTTTTTATTGTACATTTGTTTGTCAATATTGGTCTGAAAGTGGCCAACCCCTTTAACAGGCAATTCCATTACACTGATATTATTAAGATGGGCAATGCCAATAACCAACTACTTGCTGTTTAACAAAAGGTGGACTCCCCCAATTTTCCATAACCAGGATATGGTGCAATGATCTGTAACTTGTATTGGATATAGTGCATCATGTGATACAATACATACAATAATTTTTAGAGGTTATTGACCTGTATAAGGTGTTTTCTTAAAGAGGTGTGTCTGGGGGAGTTTTCTTATATAATTAAAAAAAATAATTTATAGCAACCTTATTAAAGGCTGCTGTCTTTCTTAACATTTTCAGATACAGTGATTATTAACTGTTCAGCTAGGTTAATGGACTAAACTCCCCTAACAAAAGACACTGGGTCTTAAGATTGGAAAAACAAATGAAGACCGTTATACTTATGTTACAGGAAATGTACTACAAACAAGACAAAATCCCAAAGTTGCCTTGTACCCCATTTGATCAGTGGTTTTATTCTTGTCATCTAACTTCAGCCTCTAAAGGAGTTAACAGCCCTGAAAAGCAGATTCCCTTTCATCTGCAAACAACAACATTCTGATGCAGAAAGGCGTCTCTTAGTCATAAAGGGACATCTGGCCTCAAGACCTTTGACGATGGCCACCCTTTATGCCTCAAATCATAACCAGATTGCCTGGCTGTCATCAGCTCTGCAGGAATTATAGCTCTTTGCAGAAGGCGATGAGATGATCTCAATGTAGTTTTAGACCCTTTCTTGGATGCTTCCTCAGAAAAATCAGTTCTTTCACAGAAAGGTCTGAGACATATGCACCCGTACCTCCAAGCTCTGAACTTGATAGACTTGTAGTAGATCCATAACCCTATGGCTAAGGACTACTCTTTTTTTTTTCTGCCCCACACCAAACCCACCAATATATATCATTTCTGCTCCAAACCATAGCCTGATACTCCATGCAGTCAAAGACTGATTGTATTAGCATATCCAATCAAGCTGCAGTCTCTTCCACTCTTCCCCTACCAAGTCTTACCCCTAGGCAATGGTCACGGAGAATCAACAAGTCTATTCTGGATAAATAGGACATAAAAATGTCAGTCACCAAAGAGCTAGCTACATCTTTTATGTTGAATAATAATCCTGGCCTTTCTCCAACCCTGGTCTGAGAATCTTAGAAGCCATATATTAGAGGTTTACTGATTTCCAAAGCCTTGGCCCTTAAGAAAGAAGGACAAAAAGAAGTGGACTCTTTGTTGGCGCAGATTACCGCACTTGAGAGAGTACACAAGTCTCAAACTTTGACTACAACCCATGATGATCTAGTAGCTCTCTATGATCTAGTAGCTCTCTAAAACAGCTACTGAACCAATCTGCTGCAAACCAACTTCTCTACTGTAAACTCAAGCTGTACGTCATAGCAACAAGGGTGGCAAGCTAATGTTGTCCATGATTAAAAAAGAGAATGCAAAATTGTACATTATAGCCATCAGAAATAGACTAGGCAATCTGGACCATGATACAAAGAAAATTATAGACTCATCTCAATGCTTTTATTCATAACTATATAATTCAAATTAGACAAAACCCTCCTTTACTCCTCATGAGAAACAAGAACGCATGATAACATTCCTCAAATGCCTCTTGCTGCCCATTATATCAGTCTTCTTGCAATCGGTTATTCCTGAAGTATTAATGATTACTAATAGCTTTTCCGATGGGCAAAATTCGAGGACAGACTACCACTACTATATTATAAAACTTTCCAGGAACACCTCCTCCCTCACCTCATTAGCTTCTCTAATGCTCTATTTCACGCTTATGGCTAAGGAGGGTAAAGATCCTCATTAGAGATGAGCGAACAGTGTTCTATCGAACTCATGTTCGATCGGATATTAGGCTGTTCGGCATGTTCGAATCGAATTGAACACCGCGTGGTAAAGTGCGCCATTACTCGATTCCCCTCCCACCTTCCCTGGCGCCTTTTTTGCTCCAATAACAGCGCAGGGTAGGTGGGACAGGAACTACGACACCGGTGACGTTGAAAAAAGTAGGAAAAACCCATTGGCTGCCGAAAACATGTGACCTCTGATTTAAAAGAACAGCGCCGCCCAGGTTCGCGTCATTCTGAGCTTGCAATTCACCGGGGACGGAGGTTTCCGTCCAGTTAGCTAGGGGTTAGATTCTGGGTAGGCAGGGACAGGCTAGGATAGGAAGGAGAAGACAACCAACAGCTCTTGTAAGAGCTAAATTCCAGGGAGAAGCTTGTCAGTGTAACGTGGCACTGACGGGCTCAATCGCCGCAACCCAGCTTTACCAGGATCCTGAATGGAATACACTGACAGTGTATTCCCGTATACCCTATATATACACCCCCGATCCCCATTCCAACGGTGTGCCCCCCCCCCCACCTTCACCCCAGAAATACCCAGCAAGTCCCCTAGCAATAGAATTGGGGCTATATACACCCACTATTTTTGCTACTGCCATATAGTGCCATTGTCTAACTGGGAATTCAAAGAATATATTGGGGTTACATATAACTTCAATTCCAGAGAGAAGCTTGTCAGTGTAACGTGGCACTGATGGGCTCAATCGCCGCAACCCAGCTTTCCCAGGATCCTGAATGGAATACACTGACAGTGTATTCCCGTATACCCTATATATACAACCCCGATCCCCGTTCCAACGGTGTGCCCCCCCACCTTCACCCCAGAAATACCCTGCAAGTCCCCTAGCAATAGAATTGGGGCTATATACACCCACTATTTTTGCTACTGCCATATAGTGCTATTGTCTGACTGGGAATGCAAAGAATATATTGGGGTTACAAATACCTTCAAGTCCTGCCACTGCCATATAGTGCCAGTTTCTCACTGGGAATGCAAAGAATATATTGGGGTTACAAATACCTTCAAGTCCTGCCACTGCCATATAGTGCCATTGTCTGACTGGGAATTCAAAGAATATATTGGGGTTACAAATACCTTCAAGTCCTGCCACTGCCATATAGTGCCATTGTCTGACTGGGAATTCAAAGAATATATTGGGGTTACAAATACCTTCAAGTCCTGCCACTGCCATATAGTGCCATTGTCTGACTGGGAATGCAAAGAATATATTGGGGTTACAAATACCTTCAAGTCCTGCCACTGCCATATAGTGCCATTGTCTGACTGGGAATTCAAAGAATATATTGGGGTACACAAATACCTTCAAGTCCTGCCACTGCCATATAGTGCCATTGTCTGACTGGGAATTCAAAGAATATATTGGGGTTACAAATACCTTCAAGTCCTGCCACTGCCATATAGTGCCATTGTCTGACTGGGAATGCAAAGAATATATTGGCGTTACAAATACCTTCAAATCCTGCCACTGCCATATAGTGCCATTGTCTGACTGGGAATGCAAAGAATATATTGGGGTTACAAATACCTTCAAGTCCTGCCACTGCCATATAGTGCCATTGTCTGACTGGGAATGCAAAGAATATATTGGGGTTACAAATATCTTCAAGTCCTGCCACTGCCATATAGTGCCAGTTTCTCACTGGGAATGCAAAGAATATATTGGGGTTACAAATACCTTCAAGTCCTGCCACTGCCATATAGTGCCATTGTCTGACTGGGAATTCAAAGAATATATTGGGGTTACAAATACCTTCAAGTCCTGCCACTGCCATATAGTGCCATTGTCTGACTGGGAATTCAAAGAATATATTGGGGTTACAAATACCTTCAAGTCCTGCCACTGCCATATAGTGCCATTGTCTGACTGGGAATTCAAAGAATATATTGGGGTTACAAATACCTTCAAGTCCTGCCACTGCCATATAGTGCCATTGTCTGACTGGGAATGCAAAGAATATATTGGGGTTACAAATACCTTCAAGTCCTGCCACTGCCATATAGTGCCATTGTCTGACTGGGAATGCAAAGAATATATTGTGGTTACAAATACCTTCAAGTCCTGCCACTGCCATATAGTGCCATTGTCTGACTGGGAATGCAAAGAATATATTGGGGTTACAAATACCTTCAAGTCCTGCCACTGCCATATAGTGCCATTGTCTGACTGGGAATGCAAAGAATATATTGGGGTTACAAATACCTTCAAGTCCTGCCACTGCCATATAGTGCCATTGTCTGACTGGGAATGCAAAGAATATATTGGGGTTACAAATACCTTCAAGTCCTGCCACTGCCATATAGTGCCATTGTCTGACTGGGAATGCAAAGAATATATTGGGGTTACAAATACCTTCAAGTCCTGCCACTGCCATATAGTGCCATTGTCTGACTGGGAATTCAAAGAATATATTGGGGTTACGTGCACCCACAATTTTTGCTACTGGTATATAGTGACAGTTTTTGAGTGGAAATTCCCCAAATAATTTGGGGATTCATTCACCCTACATCTCAGGCTCTTGCCATATTCACCCAGGTTGTCAGTGCTGCACCAGCTCGTTCCCAGACAGCTCGGCCCGAAAAACACATTACCTATATAGAGGATTTGGACAATGAAGACAACATGTTCTAAATCTAATGTCTGCACCTTCTCCAGAATTAAAATAAAGGCAGCGTTTAACTTTTAAATAGCACTGCACAAAGGAAGATCTTATCAGCTTGTCTCATGACATGCTACTAAAAAGTGTCATTTGTGTATCTTAATGTAAATATAGTTGTATAAGCTTTTTGGGTTTTAGGCACTGCCAAGTTATTTATTACCACCCGCTCCCTTATAATGATGATGACGCCAAAGTCACTGTGGGTGTTCAGAGCTCACAGCTTTGGTTGACATTTGTCTTGCTCTCTGTCGGTACCAGCTGTCTTTTTGGATACCGTAAAGTTATGTTGACTTTATTAACAGCTATAGAAGCTTTAGCCAGGTTGTGACGGTGTGTAACCCTAACAACACTAAGTGGGATACACATTAATAGTCAGTCTATGTACGCTAAACGTATCACTGAAGTAATTTTTTTTCCCTCTCCCCTAATATAAGAAAGGAACAGACATTAGACCTAGACCGGGGTTCGAGGCTTGTAAAAATCCAGTATTATTTGTTCTTCATGATGTGAAATATGTGTTGAAAAGCAACCCAAGATGAAGTCAGCCATGTGTGCCAGTGTGTTACTTGGCATGCCTTTGCTGGCCCCAACTGTAAGGGTCACTCTCCATTTCCTCCATTTTCCACTCCCCTTCACACCATTTGTGGTGAAGCAATGGGATGCACTGAAGTGCACCCTCTAGCCTCGTGTGGGACAGGGACATCAGATGCCACTCCAACCCCCTCGTCTTCCTCCGCCAGCCAACGGTGCGAAGATGAGAGGAGTGTGCTCTGAATGTTTTCTGCCTAGCAGAGGCTAGTTCTCACTTACGAAAATGGCCCCACTTTGACCTGTATATCATGCACAATGGTGTAGGTTTCAAAGAAACATGGCACCAACAAGTTGAAAAACGTGGGCCATGCGTGGACCGTGTTTGAGTCTGGCAAGCTCCAGATCTGCTACCAGGTTCCAGCCATTATCACAGGCGCAAAAATGCCAGGCCCCAGGTGTAGCAGGGAAAAAAAAATGCCATCTCAGCCAGGATGGCATCCCTGACCTCAGAGGCAGTGTGCTGTCCGTCCCCCAAGCTGATGAGCTTCAGCCCGGCCTGCTGACGTCTCCCCACACCAGTGTTGCAGCGTTTCCAGCTCGTAGCTGGGGTCAATCTAACAGCGGAGGAGGAGGGTGGTGTTTCAGCCCTCCTCCCAGGAATGTTGTGTGGGGAGACAAGTCAGTCTACCACATTTTGCGACCCGGTCCATGCCTCAAGTACATTCAATCACTGTGCCAAGATTAAAAGTTAGCGTCCCTGTCCGCATGCACTTGTCCATTCATAGCTGGTCACGTGGAACTTTTGGGCAAAGCGCTGAACTTAGGGACCGCCTCATGTTTGGGGAAAAGTGCTGGTGTGGACGGCACAGTGAGGTGGCGCAGTAGCCAGCAGGCCCAAAAAGGGCAGAGTGTCCACAAGCCGGGACCCCAACATCTCCTGGGCCAGAATTTTTGAGATAAGGCCGTTGAAACCTTGGGCATGTGGGTGGGTTGTGCTGTACTTTAGCCTGGAATGAAAGGCCTGGGAGATGGGGAGTCGCATTGCAAAGTGTGTAAACCACACTCAGTTTGTCCTCGACCTATACATTTAGAAATTATCTCCCCCAGCGAGGAACGTGGCCTCGATGGGGGAATTTTTCTAAGGAAGCTAGAAAAGAGGGCATCTTGGGCCTTGCTGGCTCAGGTCTAGCTTCTTTTTTTTTTTTTTTTTTTAAGTTTTTAAATGTTTTATTTAAAGAAAATAGGCATATACAAACAGGTAGTACAAAGATAAAGTACCATTCTAAGACAAACAGCGAGAGTCAAAAGGTACAAGGTATTATGCAATAGAATCTTAATATTGTACAATTCACAGTATAAGTAAAAGGTTACAATTGTTGATACGGATGAAAGTCTCATGGTCATACAGACAGAGCACCCCCAGCGCTCAGGTATACGTCTTCATGAGCGTGTGGGTCTTGACAAGGAAGGGGGGAGGAAGAAGGAGATATGTGCCTGTCATAAATGTGACTCTGGGAAGGAAGGAGAGGGGAAGGACGGCAGGCATGATGTCTGGGGGGGGAGGGGGTTCAGATATAGTTTGGTCCAGACAGCTGGACTCCAGTAAGCAAGGGAGCCACAGCTTGTGGGATAAGGGAAGTTCAGAACTGATATGTGATTGAGTGGGGGAATGAGTTGCAGATGTAGAGGGGAAGTGACGTCAGATTTAGAAGGGGGGGGGGCGGCTTGAAGAGAAAATGAGAGGGGACTGGAGGGGAGAGATGGATAAGTAGTGGAGTGAGAGTAGAGGCCGTGAAGCAAAGTGGAGAAAAGGTGAGGGTAAGGGGGAAGATAAATCAGAGGAAAGGTATGGGAGTAGGAGTAGGGGGCGCGACCCGCTGGGAACCCAATTCTCTTCAATCAATGCACAGGGCCATGTCAAGGCCAGGTAGCGCAAGTGATAAGTTACAGGTTCAGGTTTCTCCAGGGAGACCACAGTTTCATAAACTTGTCGTGACGTCTATGCTGCCAACTAGTTAGTTCTTCGAATCTCATGATTTGGTTGACCTTTCCAATCCATTCAGTTTTCGTGGGCGGGGAGGGATCTAGCCATTTGCATGGGAGCAGCGAGTTGGCCGCTGATATGAGATAGGAAACGAGATTTTTCCTAGAAGGAGTATAGTCTGAGGAGGGCAAGGATAGTATCACCATTTCAGGGGAGAGTGTGAAGTTGGAAGACGTGCAGTTTCTAATAATTTGTTGAACATCGTTCCAAAAGGTTGCAATGACTGGGCATTGCCACCATATATGTAGCAGGGAGCCCACCGCAGTCTGACATCTCCAACACTGATCTGTATCTGAAAGTTTCATCCTATATAACCATTGTGGAGTATGATACCATCTAGTGAGCAACTTATAGTGGCCCTCTTGTAGGCGAACACAAGGCGAAAAGCCGTGGGAATGCGTGAGAACTTGGGTTCTCTGTTCATCTGTGAGCACAAGGTTGAGATCCATTTCCCAAGAGGTTAAGAAGGTTGGTGTGGATAGAACAGGTGGAGCGACGTATTTGGCCAGAACAAAGGAGGTTTTACGGATGAGTTTGTTCGTTGCAATTATCGCCCTTTCAAAAGGCGTGAAGTTCGTTCTAACTGAATGTAGATTAAACCATTTTTGGGTAACTCTTTGAAGGTGTAGACGATGCAGAAAGGAGGGAGGTTCTGTGCCCAAGAGAGTAGCTATCTTTTGTTCGTCAAAATCGCCTGCATCTGTTAGAGCATCTGAAACGTAGTGATGACACAGTTTTTTCCAAAGATGCGTTGGACCGTCGCTATTTTCTCCTTGCCAGTACGGCAGAATCCCGAGGGGTGTCAGGGGGGATATGTCAGGCGCTAAAGAATCCTTAAGGGATTCCCAGGTTTCTGCTGCTCCATAAAGTAGTTTTTTTTTTGTAACTCAAATTTTTATTGAAAATTTTTTTTTAAACAATAAGAAAAGAAAAAACAATTACAAGTTACAAGGCGAACACCCGCCCTGCGAACAGAAAAAGCACACAGTGCAACACAAAATACAATCATAGAAGAATAAAAAAAAAAAAAAAAAAAAAAAAAAAAAAAAAAAAATTAAAGACAAAGAAAGCACCATAGAAAAAAAAAAGAAAAAGGAAAAAAGGGGGGGGGGGAGGAGGAGGGAGGGGTTAGTGGGACAGATGAGTGGGGGAGAGGACTAAATGTGGGGGGTGAAAGGGTAGGTAGGGGTGAGTGTGAGCAGTCAGGAAACCAGTGAGAGCGCTCGCCAGGTCATCCATACCACAGCCAGTTGGGAAGGGCTCGCGAGCGACCACTGGTCAAATACCTGAGACGAACAACAAGAGTATCAATCAGAGGAGGGGTCAGAGCCCAGAAGCGTCCGGTACTCTGCAGACTGTTGAAATCTGAACCAGTAGAACCAGGTTTTGATGTACGCCTCAGTCGTGCCATGCAGGAAAGACGTGAGATTTTCCATGCGCATTATCTTGTTGACCTTCGAAATCCAGAGGGAGAGAGGAGGAGGATCCACTCGTTTCCAAAAAAGGGGGATACAAGCCCGGGCAGCGAGGATCAGGAATCTAAGTAGGGAACGCTTAAAGACCTTAACAGAAGACTCACAATGATTAAGGAGGAACAGGGCAGGGCCCAAATGGTGAGAAGTTTCAGTAAGCTGGAGGGTTATCCGCTTGACCCCCTCCCAGAAGGACGAAAGGGCAGGACAGGACCAAAAAATGTGTAGCAGCGTGCCTTCCTCGTCGCCACAGCGCCAACATAATGGGGACACCTGAGGAAACATAGCATGGAGTCTCGTAGGAACCCTATACCATCGGGACAAGATTTTGTAGCTGGCCTCCTGGTGGCGAGAGCTGATGGAAGCAGTATGAGAAAGGCGAAAAATGCGCCTACGCTGCTCCTGAGAGAGGGAAAGGGATAAGTCAGATTCCCATTTCAACAAGAACGGCGGAACAAAGTCCTCCGGAGGTTCAACCAGGATCCGGTAAGTGAGCGAGAGGGAGTGGCGAAGGGGGCCAGCACCAACACAAATCTTCTCCAAGGGGGTAGGTTCGACGCGGAACTCTGCAGGAGCAGGGAGAGAATGTAAAAAGTGACGAAGTTGCATCCCCCGCCAAGCATCCAAAGGGGGCAGCTCAGGAGGGGCCTGGGAATTCAGAAGTGTAGTCCATCCCCCAGCATCCTGGAAGTGACAGGCACGGAAAATCCCATGACGGCGCCAATTACGAAAAACTCGGTCAAACATTCCAGGTGGAAAGGCAGGATTGCCCAGCACTGGGAAAAGAGCGGAATCCTTAGGGAGGAGAGTGGAGCGAACAAGGCCCCTGGAGCAAATCCGAAGCGTGGGACCAAGGGTAGGGTGAGAAAAGAGAGATGACAATGAGGAGGAGTCCAGCCATGGGGCAACCTGCAAAGGGATCGGAGAGAATGCCTGTTCAATGTAGACCCAAGGTTTAGAAACAGCATGCCTACACCAGTCCACGACACGAGTCAGGTGGGTAGCCAAGTAATAGGACTTCAGGTCCGGAAGCGATAAACCACCGCAACTCTTGGGACGAAAGAGAAAAGCCTTGCTCACTCGGGCGGGTCTGCCCGACCAGATGAACTTCAGTTGGACGGAAGTGAGGGATCTAAGAAAAGACAGAGGGATGTGAATGGGAAGCGCCTGCATCAAGTAGAGAAGACGAGGGAGAATGTTCATTTTAAAAATCGCGCATCTCCCGAACCAAGTAAAGGCTCCAGTGGACCATCGAGTACAATCAGCCCTGATAGACACCAGAAGTGGGGGGAAGTTGCAACGAAAGAGATCTTTCGGGTCCGGAGTAAGATAAACCCCCAAATATTTGAGAGAAGTGGGGGCCCAATGAAAAGGGAAAGATTGACTCAATGAGGTGGCCGCCGAGGAGGAAAGGGTCACATTAAGGGCTTCCGACTTCGAAAAGTTGATTTTAAAATTCGAAAGGGTCGAGTAAACCTGAAAGGCAGATATCAGAGATGGAAGAGAAACATGAGGGGAGGAGAGAAAAAATAGCAAGTCGTCTGCATAAGCCGCCACTTTGTATAAACAGGAAGAATGAGAAGCGCCTGAGATGTTCGGGTCGGCTCGAACCTGGCGGAGGAAGGGTTCAAGAGTCAGGACGAAAATGAGAGGCGAGAGGGGGCATCCTTGCCTAGTGCCATTTCGGATAGGGAAGGACTGGGACAATAAACCGTTCACCCTAACCATCGCTGTAGGGAGAGAGTATAGAGCCATGATCCAACTCATCATGCGATTTCCAAGACCAATATGTAACAGGGTCTCTTCCATGAACCGCCAGTTGACCCTGTCGAAGGCTTTCTCAGCGTCAGTTGAAAGAAGCATGAGAGGAGAGCCCGATTGTTTAGCCCCATACATGAGGTTGATAGCTTTGGTAGTATTATCTCGAGCCTCACGGCCGGGTAAAAATCCAGCTTGATCTGGGTGAACAATATTTCCTAACAAGGGCGATAAACGCGTCGCAAGGATCTTGGCTAAAATTTTTAGGTCAACATTGATTAGCGAAATGGGGCGGTAGTTAGAGCACAGAAGAGGGTCCTTTCCGGGTTTGGGGATAACCGCTATGTGAGCACACAGGGAGTCACGACAAAGGGCCGAGCCATCGGTGAGAGAATTGAAAACTTTCAACAGTCTGGGGCGGAGTTCATGGCCAAGTTTCTTATAGTATACCAAGGTAAGGCCGTCTGGGCCTGGGGCCTTACCCGTTGCCATACTGGAGATAGCTAAAGAAATTTCCTCTTCAACAATAGGAGATTCCAAGGCCGTCAATTCCTCTAGAGACAACGACGGGAGACCAGAGGAGGAGAGATAAGAACGAATGCGATCTCGGAACTCCGCTTCAGGGAGAGGAGAAGGGCCAGAGTTTACAGAATACAAAGAGGCATAGTAGTCCCGAAAGGCAGCTGCAATATCAAGGGGCATGTGTAATCGAGTACCCTGGGCGGAATTGATGCATGGAACGTAGGTGGAGGACTGCTGAACCCGAAGGGCCCTAGCTAGGGAACGCCCGCTCTTATTTCCAAACTCATAAAAATGACGTCTGCATTTAGCTAGAGTACCTTTCACCCTATCAGTGACGAGCGTACGCAATTCTTCTCGGGCGCTGGCAAGCTGGGAATAAACATCAGGAGTGATTTGGCGTTTATGAAGAAGTTCCAATGAGCGGATCCGCTGCAGCAGAGATTCAATACAAGCCCGGCGTTCCTTGTTTAAGCGGGAACCATGTTGCAACAGGATACCCCGGATAAAACATTTGTGAGCCTCCCACACCATCGGAGGAGCAATCCCCGACAATTCCTCCCTCTCAAAGTATTCCCCCAAACGGGTCTTAATGTCATCCAGGATGGTTACATCATCAAGAAGTGATGCGTTAAGTTTCCACTGACGCTGGAAGGGAATAGGAGAGGACAAGGAAACAGACAAAGTAACCAAAGCATGGTCGGAGAAAGTAATGTTATCGACTTCCGCAGCCAACAAAGAGTGGAGATGTTGGTGACGGATAAAGAGGTAGTCGATACGAGAGTATCGGTGATGGACCGGAGAGTAATAGGAGTAATCCCTATCTAATGGGTGGAGTAACCTCCAGGAGTCCACAAGCTGGTGGGAATGAAGGTCCCTCTTAATCCTCCTGATGAGCGAGTAAGGGTGAGAAGAGACGCCAGCAGAAGAGTCCAATGAAGGGTCTAGGACCAGATTAAGATCACCCCCCGCCACCAGGAAGCCCTCCACAAAGCCGTCCAACAGCCCTAAGTAAGAACTAAGGGCACGACCCTGTCCCGAGTTAGGCAAATACAAAGAGGCAAAAGTAAAAAGCTGAGAGGAGATACGACCCTTGACCATAACAAGTCTCCCCTCAGAATCAGTGCGAGTCTCCAAATGTTCCCAAGGCAGGGAGCGAGAAATCAAGATACTAGTCCCTCTGGATTTCGGGTCAGGAGAAGAGCTATGATATGCATGAGGAAACCAAGCATTAGTCAACTTGTATGGCTTGGTAGAGCAATGGTGAGTTTCCTGCAAAAACACAACATGAAGGCGCTTACCTTTGAGCAGATTGAAGAGTACGGAGCGCTTCTCTGGACTATGAAGGCCTCTCACATTGAGGGAGCCCACTGTGATGGAGGAAAGGCGATCAAGCGGAGGCATGGAGGGAGACGGGCTTTCCCAGCTCACACCCTAGGAGCAGAGGGGAAAAAAAAAAAAAAAAAAGGGGGGAGAGGGAGGGGAGAGGGCGAAGAATTGAAGAGGGTAAAGGGGAGGGAAAGAAAAAAAAAAGAGAGAAAAGTAACAGAGTAGAGGAAGGAGAGCAGTAAAGAATGAGGGGGGGGGGGGGAGAAAGGAAAGGGAAAAAGAACCAAGAGTAGAACAAATCTAACTACCCCTAGACAAATGGGCCAGGGGCACAACAACAGACAGGAAGGAGTGAGGGAGTAAGAAAAGATGGGGGAGAAGTGGGCCCGCAAGCACCACGAGTGTACCTGGTAAGGAAGACCCTATGCCCCCACCCCCAACAAAGTGTAAAGGGATAGGAAGCACAGGGCTACAAACTGACTCTAAGGTCCAAATAACAACATTGTATAAAAACACAGCAATATCAACAAGGGCCATCTATAAAGCCCAGCAGGCACAGGATCAAGAGGAACAGAGTAGTCACAGAACAAAATAAAATAAACATAGTGAAAATGTCCACCAACCGCGAAACAAGTCCAAGACCACTCAACATAAAAGGATATTAACACTGTCCTGTGGGCAGATCAAAGACCGGCAGCATGAGGGCTCATGCTTCAATGGGAAGCTGAGCTGAGAGATCTGGTTGGCGGAGCGGAGACCCAGGCGGATCCGGTATTGGAAGACGTCGTGGAGATGAGTTTCGCCGAGGTCTCTCTCTGGAAGCAGCCGAAGAAGAACGCCTGGAACCGCGGCCGCGCCTGGATATAGTAGGGCGGGAGGAATCCAGAGCAAGCCAGTTCGGGACTGAGACAGGGCGCACATCCAGGGAGGCAAACAAATCAGGCAAGTCCGCCGGGGAACGGACAACAATCGAAGACGAGCCAACACGAACAATCAAATGGAAGGGATGACCCCACCTATAGGAACCTCCACAGTCCTTAATCAGAGTCAACACCGGCTGAAGGGCACGGCGCATAGCCAATGTGCGGGATGAGACGTCTGGGTAGAGCTTGACAGAGGCATTCTCAAAAGGCACCGATCCCATATCCCAGGCACACCTCAGGATATGTTCCTTGTCCGTGAAGTAATGTAGTCTACACAGAACATCTCTAGGATTAGCAGGGTCAAGCGGGCCAGAACGTTGGACTCTATGCACACGGTCCATCATGAAGGTAGCATCCAGCGGGCGTTGAGTCGCCATATTGAAAATGGTATTAATACGGCTGATCAGATCATCCTGAGGGCCTTTTTCTGGCACTCCTCGTAATCGAATATTATTTCTGCGACCCCGGTTCTCCTGGTCATCCAGGAGCAAAGCAATTTGTTGAAGGCGGGCCTCAGAGTGGGTTTGATTGCTCTCCACTGCAGACAGGCGTTGTTCCAAAGAGGACAGTGTTTGATCAGTAGCGTCAGCCCTAGTAGTAAGTTGAGACACATCAGACTGGATCGCACCGAGGGCCTGTGCCTGGGATTGTTCCATTCGGGAAACTACAGCATCCAGGTCCTGTTTAGTGGGCAGAGCTTGAATAAGGTCCCGAAGTAGCTGAAAGTCCGCAGAGGCAATATGGGCTGCCGAGCAGGGCAGGGAGGCTGAATCCATGGATTGCACGTCATGTCCAGGGAGGGTGGCAGACAGTGAAGGAGGTGGCTGCGATTGGCGAAGCGGAGGAGATGGAGGAGCCATGTCATCAGTGGCAGACCCAGTAGCCGAGGTTCCAGATCGGGACAGGAAGGTAGAGATTGACGGTGAGTGAGTAAGAGAGCGACTCGGCATGCGGGAAGGAGCAGTAGAGGTGTTAGGACGTCTTCTGGACATATCACAATGAGAAGCGACCATAGAAGGTAATGAAGGTACACTCGCAGTATCACCAGGCCTTACATGAGGCGGTCACACAGTTCCATAGTCAAACCTGGTACCCATGAGGTGCAAAAGGAGCAATGGGAGAAGTGCTAGTTCCGTGGGGATATACTGCAGAACGTGGAACACACAGCAAGTGGAGGAAGGTGAGGAGCCCCCCCTGATGGTGGAGTAGGGGCTCAGCACTCCCTTCACACCACTGCAGTGCACGACAACAAAAAAAAAATTTTCCCTGCTAGAAAGGTCTCTGAAGAGGGTAAGAAAGTCCAAAAAACAGTAGGGAGTACTCACAGAGTTAGCAGAATGTCCCAGCAGAAAGTGTCAGGATGGGAGCCAAACAGCAGGGGGGGTGAGGTGTCTCCACTTCAGGCAATGCAGGGATGCCAGGCAGCAGGTAGAGCAAGGGGTTCAGAGAGCAGAAGAGTTCCCTTACACACTGCATTAACCCCTTCACCAGTGGAAGTGTTGTCAGTTAGTCCCAAGGGACACTGTCTATGTGTGCCAGATGTAAAGGGAGGGGGAGGGAGGCTCACATCAATAGTGCAGACAGAGCAAGGGTTCTCAGACCTTCAGCTATGGCCCTCTAGTATAGCAAGTTTACTGTTGTCCTGGGAAACACAATGTCCAGAAGAATGCAGTATACTCAGTCTTCAGGGCTGTACATGCAGTCCTTAGGATAGAGAGTAGCAAAGAGAAGCTCGTCTCTGGGGGGGGAGGGGGGAGAACAGCACTTAACTGGGTAGTGGAGATAGCACGGTGAGTCAGAGCTCGTGTTAGTCCGGCAGAGCAAACGTCTTTCTGCAGTAGGTGTTGGATGACGGGGCTGGGAGAAGGCAGGAGGTGTGGATGTCTCTGGTTGGTTAGCTTCTCTCCTGAAGCCGCAGTGGCTGCTCTCCGGAAGTAGGCCTCACCCGGCCGGGGACCACGCAAAGCCTGGAGCAGGGCACAGATGGAGGACAGTAGCTACTCTCCCTCTTCCTTCCACGGTGGTTGGTCCGTCCCCTCTGTATCCCCAGGAATGCCAGCAGTCTCTCACCAGGCGCAGCAGGTGGATGCAGGGCCGACGCTCGGTGCCGACAGCAAGATGGCAGGCGGTTGCATGGAGATCAGGTAGGCCGCAATCTTGTCACAGTTATACCAGCCGGTGTACGTCCCAAGTGCTCTCAAAAACTGTTCACGGAGACCGGGGGATGTCTCTTGAGTCAAGGTCTTAGGAATAGAGGCCTTGCAAAGGCTGATGTTATCAAATTAACGCCAAATATCAGCGGAGCCGAGATGGTGCACGTCTGCTCGCCTCTCCCAAACTCCTCCATAAAGTAGTTGATCTACAGATTTGGATCTGTGTCCACGAGACATGTGTAGCCATAATCTCGCCACGGCTTGCGGGCCGAACGTGTGCAAAGACATTGAGTAGATAACGGGATTTGCTGTGGGTACCGCCAACTCTATCCATCTTTTTAGTTGGACCGCTCTGTAGTATTCAAATATGTTTGGTAGGCCCATACCACCAGAAGAGTGCTTTTTCATGAGGAGTTTTATGGGGAGGCGCGGGCGTTTGGATTTCCATAGGAAACTCGTGAATGTTGCATTTAAGGAGCGAAAGAAAGGAGTCGGCAGCCTGATAGGGACCATGTGAGGCCGGTATAGAATGGTGGGTAATGCGTAAGTTCTGATCAGGCTGCGTCGGCCAAACCAGGAAAAAGGGAGGACTGAATAGTTATTTAGCGTGGCCTTTATAGACGATATGAGGGGGACAAAGTTTTCTTGATATAATTTAGAAGGGTCTGCCGTAAGTTTAATACCTAGATATTTAATTGCAGTGTTAGTCCAGTTGAGAGGAGAAAGCGTTTTCAGGCGAAGTAGCCTGTGGCGGGGGATGTTGATATTCAAGACTTCGGATTTGTCCAGGTTCGTTTTGTACCCAGAGATCTGGCTATATGTAGATAATAGATCTAGAATTTTTGGTAACTCTGTTTCTGGGTTTGTGAGCAAAAAGAGGACGTCGTCCGCAAATGCCGCAGAGTGAAGGGAAGTATTTCCTATTTTAAGGCCTCTTATGTCTGGATGTAGTCTTACAGCTTGTAGCAAGGGTTCTAAGGTGAGTATAAATAGGGAGGGCGAGAGCGGACAGCCCTGTCTAGTGCCGTTGCGGATATCAAAGCTAGGAGTGAGTGTACTGTTGACTATTAATCGGGCATCCGGCTGGTCATACAGGGTAAATACCGCGGAGATGAATTGAGAAGGTAGGTTAAATTTTCAAAGGACCGAGCTCATGAATGCCCAATCTACCCTATCGAATGCTTTTTCTGCATCTAGTCCTAATAGGGCTAGCGCAGTACCGGTTTTTCTGGCGTAGGTGATGGCGTGAAGGAGTTTATGCGAATTATCCTTTCCCTCCCTTCCCAACACAAATCCCGACTGTTCCGGATTTATGAGGTCTGGTATCAAATGTTTCAATCTTGAGGCTAAGATCTTAGCCCATATTTTAAGATCCATGTTAAGAAGGGAGATCGGGCGATAACTACCACATTCTGTTGGGTCTTTACCTTCTTTCGGTATAAGAGTAATGTGGGCCTCTTGGGCCTGTCTGGGAAGGAAGGCCCCCTGGAGGAGAGAGTTGCACATAAGAGCTAGATGAGGGACCAGTTCTGACTGGAAAACCTTATAGTATTGAAGTGGTAGCCCGTCGGGGCCTGGGCTTTTGCCTGCGGGAAAAGAGGAGATGGCATCTTTGATTTCTTGGTGGGAGATAGGGTCTGTGAGAGAAGATGCATCAGAGGGCGTCAGGGACGGTAGGGGGATCGATTCGAGGAACGCGGTTGTTAAGGCCTCTCTAGAGGTATCAGAAGTGGGCGTGTTGTGCTTGTCGAGGTTGTATAGGTCCGAGTAAAAAGACATAAAGGCGGAGGCTATATCCGGGGTAGATGAGCATGTCTGGCCGCTGCTGTTCTTTATTTTGGGAATGAAACATTTTGACTTGCGTTTGCGGAGCATGGATGTCATGAGCTTGCCCGCTTTATCTCCATGAGCATACAGCTTGTGTTGGTAATGGAGATAATGTTTGGCTGCGCGCGTGTTGAGCATATCCTTGAGGCTTTCCCTAAGTTTCCGTAAATTCTCACGGAAGGGGAGTTGTCGACTGACTTTTCTGACTCTTTCGATCGCTGCTATCTCCGTTAAGAGTTTGTCCAGAGCTGCTTGTGAGTCTTTTTTAAGTTTCGATGCGAGTGATATAAAGGTACCTCTGATCACTGACTTGTGTGCCTCCCATATTATGGTTGGGGACATGCCAGGGGTGGAGTTGAGAGTGAAGTATTCTTTAAGATGAGAGCTGACCTGAGTGACCAGGTCCGGTTTGTCAATAAGCATCTCATTAAGTCTCCAGCAACAGTCTGGTTTAGGTAGTTGCTGAAGCGAGATTTTTGCCCAAACTGGAGCATGATCTGAGACCGTGATATTATCTATACGAGACTTGGAAGAAAAAGGTAGCAGCGATCTTGAGACAAAAATATAGTCTAGTCTCTGATAGGATTGCCTAGGGTTAGAGAAAAATGAGCAATCTTTGGTGGAAGGGTTAAGAGAGCGCCATACATCATACAGACGAAGGTCGTGAAATGTTTGGAGAAGTTTCCCAAGGGACTTTTGGGAGGTGCTGGATGTCCCTGAGGAGGGGTCAAGAGTGGGGTTGAGAGTTAGGTTAAGATCTCCAGCTAGAATTAACTGGCCCTCCGCGAACATTTCTACTTGTCTAAGGGCTTCAGAAATCCATTGTACTTGGTGCTTGTTCGGAGCATAGAGATTGACTAGGGTATAAGTGGAGGAAGCAATCTTCCCCTTGACCATAAGTAATCTACCCTCTGAGTCTTCATATACTTGAGAGCTAGTGAAAGGTACGGTGTGGTGTAGAAGGATTGACACACCTGTCGCCTTTTTGTTGGGGTTTGTCGAGTGGTAAGACAAGGGGTAGGTATTAGGTATTAGTCTAGGGACTTTTCCTGATTTGAAATGGGTCTCCTGGAGAAAGAGCACCTGGGCGCCTAATTTTTTAGCAATAGTGAAAATCTGAGAGCGTTTGTTTGGCGAATTGAGCCCTTGTACATTGAAGGTAGTAAAGTTTATTTCAACCATACTGCCTAAGCGTAGTAGCGAGAGTATGTAGTTGCGTGCTACAGTAGGTTCCCAGCGGGTCGGGGGTCAGGGAAGCGAAGGAGTAAGGGGTATGAAAGGGAAAGCAGAGGTGCAGGTGGACGTGTAAGTGGGATGGGGGGGGGGGTAGAGAGGGAATGGGAGAAAGGAGAAGGAGGAGAATGCTAGGGAGACGTTGTCTGATTCTTAAAGAGGGGATTGACAAAGTGACAAGGACTGGGTGTGCTGAATGTATGCCACAAGAGTGGGGTTTCGGTGAAAAAAGAGGTGAGTCACCGACGTAAGTCGACGACAGAGCCTAATGTCCGTCAACTCTTTGTGTAGTTGAAGTCCAAGTGGACCAATGCGTTTGTCGGGGTGCGGGTAAATAAGCCTGATCGTGATGGCCGTAACCCGGGTCCTTTAAAGGACAAATGAAGGGAAGTAGAAGTCCTCAATGTGTGGGATATAGGTTAAACAATGTATGCTTGGGAGCGTTGAATGAAAGGGTTCGGATAGGGGAGTACTAATAGTATGAGCTTTAGCAAACAGGAACTATGGTAGGTATTCAGCAAGTGCGATATACGGTTTTAAACAGATGCAAGTTAAGAAAGAAGATTCCTGATCAGAACAGTGAGTTTCCAAAAATATATATCGAAAATAGTAAACAAGATGAACAGCGTGTCGCCATAAGCAATCAAATGCCCAACAAAAAAGAGGGGGGAGGGGGTAAAAAGGGGGTGGGGGGGTGAGATAAAGGACGACGTATAAAAGGATGCATAACATAGTTTACAACAGTGGTGGGATCAGGCAAGGGGCGCGAGATCTCCTTAGTAAACACTAGGTGTAAAACCAGTAAATTGTCTGCATATGTGCGCGTATAATATTGCCAATAATAAGCGGAGTGGAGCGAGAGGAGCCGTCCACAAGCAAGAGGGCAGCATCAAACATAGTTATGAATGTGGGGCTACTGTGTGGTCGGCAGCCACTAGGTGGCGGCAATTTACAGCAGTTGATATTGGTATGGGTCAAATTCTAAGGAGGAAAATGTTAATTCGTGTTAGGCCCAGATTTGTAGAGGGGTCCTCTGCTCCAACAATAAAGAAAAAAAAAAAAAAAGGGGAGGAACGTATATAGAAAAGGGGGAGGAGAGGTGGGGGAAGAGGAGATATGACAGTTGAGAGGGGATGAGCTTGTCGTCCATCAAGGCGGGAGGGGGTGGGCATAAGAAGTGGAAGGGATTGGATAGGGAGGAATCGAGGGAGAGATAAGAAAGGCAGTGAAGAGTCATAGGAGTAATCGCAAGTAAACAGCATCATAAAAATCATACATGGAGATTCCCCTCAAGGGGGTCCAGACCCCCACCGCCACCTGAGGCCACGGGACCCAGGGCTATCACCCAGGATCCCGAGGCCCCGGGCAGGGGCGCGGGCCCTAGTATACATCAAATACAGTCAAGAGAGACAAGTTATACTACTTCTTGCCTGAGAACAATTGACGATATGTCCCGACTGAAGTCCTGGTATAGCTAGGCTGTAGAGGAGTAGTACAGAAGTTTGCTCAACAACCTGGATGACGAGAAAACGGGGCTGTGTCATACCACCTTAACCCGGGAGTTGAGCGAGTCGCAGCTGATGAGTTCCAGGGCTCAGGGCTTAATGGTCCCATAACCAAGTGTGGGGAAGGGAAAAAAAAAAAAAGTCATCTGGGGCTGGGTGAACATGAGGAGGGGGCAGGGCGGATAGGGGAGAAAGATGGAGGTAGTCCAGGAGAGAGGGGGGGGAAGGGACACGGGGAAAATGTCCTTGCAGTGGGAAGGTGGTGAAAAATGTGAAAAAAAGTGAAAACTCACGTAACTGGTAACATCACAGGTTTCTGGATCATTGCTTGGAGCCAGTGTTGCAATCAGAGTCCCGAGCCCGCTGCTTGTCTAGTGGCCGCTTGGCTCTCGGCGATCTGTCTGATGGTCTCCGGAGTAAGGCCGGGTCAGGTATCTCCGGGAGGGATGAGATGTCCTCAGGCATCGGCAACCATGAGGAAATGGGGATAGGTGGAACATCGAGCACGTTCCATACTGCGTCTAGCTCCTCCGGGGTGCGCACTACAAGTCTCCTCCCCTGCTTCAGTATGGCCAGGCCGAACGGGAAGAGCCAGGCGTAAGGGATGCCTTTTTCCCTTAGAACCTCTAGTAATGGTCGCAGGTTTCTTCTCTTAGCCAGCGTTGACGGGGCTATATCCTGAAACAGTTGTATCTCGTGCTGTTCATATAGGATGGGACGTTTATCTCTAGCAGCTGCTAGTATTTCTGTGGTGTCAACAGTTGTGAGGAGACCACATATGATATCTCGGGGAGGATCATTGTCTCTTGGCTTGGGCCTTACCGCTCTGTGGATCCTCTCGACTTGAACTGCTGCGGCCCTGTCTGGGCCTAGGAGCGAGGAGAAAAGTGTCATGGTGACGTCTCTCAGGGTTTCCGGCAAGTAGGATTCAGGCAGGCCTTTGAGCCTCAGGTTTCTTCTGCGGTTTCTATTTTCAAGGTCTTCGATTAAATCGTATGTTCTATTTAGGTGGGTATGATGGAGCGACAAAAATTGAGTGGATGAGGCAGCGTGTTCTGCAAGAGAAGAGGAAGCGTCCTCCAGCCTCTCCACTCTTCTATCCATGCGGTTCATGTCCGCCCTCATTTCACTGATTTCTGCTAGGACCGGCGCTATGGCCTGGGTCAGTGCCTTCTTCAGGTAAGCTCTCGAGATTGGGAGAGCAGCAGCTTCTCCTCTGTCTTGGCTCGCCATGCTATCTGCGTCTGAGTCTTCCATCGCTTCCCTCATGTCGGCCGGCGCCATCTTGCGTGCCGCTGCTGGTGAGTGCTGTGACTTCTTTCTGAAGAACTTATGCACTTCAGAGGGTGGTTGTTTGCCTATGGGGGTGCCAGGGGGATCCCCAGACCTATCCCTTCCATTTTTACCCATCTTCAGAGGCAAGGCTTCTGTAGAACCCAGGTTTTGGCACTTTCACGGACGGAGCTACAGGCTCAGCAGTCCATCCACCTTGACGGTCAGGCTCCGCCCCCCAGGTCTAGCTTCTGTCATGCAGCTGCCTTCTGCCTCTAGACATCCCTTTGCCTCTAGCCACCTTTTTCCCTGCTTAGCTTGCCTCCACATCCACACTGCTTTTGCCCCTAGACATCACCCCAGTCCATGCCTTAGCTTGTACCCCCAGTTTTTACTGCTTAGCTTGCCTCCACATCCACACTGCTTTTGCCCCTAGACAACATCCCTATCCATGCCTCTGCCCCTAGCCATAACTCTGCCACCCCTGGAAACTCATGGTGCAGAAACTTTGGGAGCTGACTTTGAGGAACCCTTGGGTTTTGTAGATGGAACTCCATCAAAGGTCTGTGCAGCTCACACACCCTGCTCAAGATATGGTATTGTAGGGTTTCAGCGTGTGTGAATGACGGACAACAGCCTGTGTTTGGACAGATGTAGGCCTTGCTAGAGTGTTTTTAGGCTAGCAGCGACTCCTGTACACTTGCAAAAGTGGGCGCACAAGCGCCGCATTTTCAACAGTAGCTTCGGTACATTTGGGTATGTTTTCAAAAAACGTTGCACCACTAGGTTAGACGTGGGCCAAACATGGAACGTGTTGGAGGCTGGCAAGCTCCAGAGCCGCTACCAGGTTCCAGCCATTATCACAGGCGTAAAAATGCCAGGCCCCAGGTGTAGCAGGGAAAAAAAAATGCCATCTCAGCCAGGATGGCATCTCTGACCTCGGAGGCACTGTGCTGTCTGTCCCCCAAGCTGATGAGCTTCAGCACGGCCTGCTGACGTCTCCACACACCAGTGTTTTAGCGTTTGCCACTAGTAGCTGGGGTGGAGGTTGCAGCGTCGTAGGGTTTCAGTCTACTCCTGCCATGAATTTTGGCCTGGGAGAGGAGATAGGGTACCTCAGTTTGCACCCCGGGACCAGACTCCACCACATTCACCCTGCCTGTCCTTAAAGATAAGCAGAATCCCTGACCACAGGCGCTTGTCCAAGTGTCGGTGGTCAAGTGGACCTTGCAGCAAAGCGCGGAACTAAGGGCCCACCTGATGTTGAGTGACACGTGCTGGTGCAAGGCGGGGACGCCACACCGGGAGAAGTTGTGACGGCTAGGGACGGCATAGTGAGGTGCCACAGTTGCCATCAGGTCCGGGAAGGCGTGAGTTTCAACAAACCGGAACGCCAACATCTCCTGGGCCAGCAGTTTAGCGATGTTGGCGTTCTAGGCTTGCGTGGGTGGGTGGTTAGCGGTGTATTTCAGATACTCGTCTGTTAGGTCCGTGGAATCGTGAAATGGAGGGGCAGGTTGCGGTACAGTCAAATGAAGGGAGAACAGCTCTGGGGAGCAGGGACAGTTGGGGTTATTGTTCTGGGAAGATTGGGAATTTTGGGTGGAAGGAGGACAAGACTGTTGGGTAAGAGGAGGTAGAGGCTGACTGGCTGGTGGACAATGTGCTTTAAGCGTTATCCGACAGCCATTGCAAGACCTGTTCCTGGTTCTCGGGCCTACTAAGGCTACTAAGGTTAATATTGAACTTTTGTGCAAAGTGCAGAACTTAGGGCTCGCCTGATGTTAAGGGAAACACGCTGGTACAAGGCTCAACTCACCCTAAGTGCCATAAACACTGCTGGTGCAAGGCTCTACTCATGCCAAGGGCCTCAATCTCTGCTAGTAGCTCAGCTTAAGGTCCTGTAACTTTGTTTGGAAGGGCTCATGTTAAGGGCTAGAAAAGTGAATTTTGGAAGGTCTTACCACATCACACACACACACACACACACACACACACACACACTCAAAATGACAGTTAAGGGTGATGGCTTTTGGATTTCCCATTGTCTATTCCATCCGTGGTTGTCATGGGGAACGTGATTTAAAGGGGTGGTTGTTACTGTTTGTTGAGCTTAAATTGGGGTTTGTGTCCATCCATTTGGGGAGTAAAGAAGGTTTCCAGGTATTTTCCCACTTTGATAGAGGTTTTTTGGAATGTGGAAAGTGTGTAGTTGTTAGGTTGTGATAGTGGGGTAATAGAGGGTCTTTGGTGTGTTAGATGCCCCCAGACATGCTTCCCCTGCTGTCCCAGTGTCATTCCAGAGGTGTTGGCATCATTTCCTGGGGTGTCATAGTGGACTTGGTGACCCTCCAGACACGGATTTGGGTTTCCCCCTTAACGAGTATATGTTCCCCATAGACTATAATGGGGTTCGAAACCCGTTCGAACACACGAACAGTGAGCGACTGTTCGAATCGAATTTCGAACCTCGAACATTTTAGTGTTCGCTCATCTCTAATCCTCATCAGTGTAGTACTTATTTCCCTTCTGAATATGGACCTAAAGATATGGGCCAAACTTTTGGCTCTAAGATTGAGAATCCATTAGCAACGAACAAGCATGCTTTGTTAAATGGAGGGAAGGTAAGAACCATATTACTTGCTGTTGCCAACAATACAAAATCCTCTTTAGTGGTGTTAGATGCCAATGCCAAAGAGGAATGCAACAGGGTTGATTGGGCCTTTATGGAAGCAACACTACTTGTCTTTGGTTTGCCTCAGAATTCGTCACAGCTATATTTTCCACTATATTCTCAACCCCATGCCTGTTTAAAAGTGAATAGTACACTTTCAGATTATTTCTTTGTCATAAATGGAACTCGACAGGGTTGCCCATTATCTCCAACATTGTTTAGGTGACAAACGACAACTTGGTGGTAAAACCCTTCCTTGATATATGTGATGACACAAAATGCAGAGAAGTTTAACAACAACAATGGGAGGTCAGCTAGCCAAGGGGTCGATAACAGTCAAGCAACGCAGTACAGAATCAGAAACCAAGAGAATATTCAAAGGTAAAGCCAGAGGTCAAGAATAAAAATACAGGTAAGGAAGGAGCAACAGTAAATAGCCAGCATGCCCAAGGCAATAGCAAACACCAATGTGCATGTGGGCAAACAATAAATAGGAAGGAAGAACCCACCCCAGACTAGGAAGATAGGCAGTCAATCACACAGGTGAGGGTAAAATTAACTATTAGAGGAGCAGAGGGAAACCAAGGTGAAGGAGATGGGTGTGGTGGAAAATAATTACCAAGGTAAGGGAAAAGTACAGTGTTCAGACAATACAAGAAGAACCCAAAGGAAGGAATCATAGCCGGATACATCTCCTGCGCCGCAGCATATGGCTGGAGGATGGCACCGAAGCTCGGATGGCTGAAGTTATTACTAGAGATGAGCGAATGGCGTTCGATCGAATTGGTATTTGATCGAATATCAGGCTGTTTGAGGTATTCGATTCCAATCAAATACCACACGGCAAACGCACTAAAAATTTGTATCTCCTCCCACCTTCCCTGGCGCTTTTTTTTACACCAATAACTGTGCAGGGGAGGTGGGATAGGAAGTAGGAAAATGTAGGCATCGAAAAAAAATTGTAAAAAGTAATTGGCTGGCTAAATCAGGTGACCTCCAATTTATACGAATAGTGGATTTCAGATCTGGTTCATATGAGACTGTGAACTAGACAGGGATAGATGTACTGCAGGGTTAGCTAGGAATTAGCTTTTTTTAGGTAGGAATATTACTCAAACAGTTCTATGGGGCTCTATATACCTTGACTTCCAAGTGCTGCGACCGAGATACAGCCCGAGATACATGCGAGAGTACGGGCAATGCATTCCTATGGGAAAAAAATCAGCTCCTGTATACCGCAAGCTGCCAGCGATCCCGACTAGCATATGGTGTGCTGCCACAATGTGTTTGCATTAAACTTACTGTCACATTTAGCTCGGGCTGGCAAGGTCTTATCACTTTCAAACTTCACCTGCAAGCATATCTCGTGGCAGCCCATTATATGCAAGTCGGGATCCCTGGCAGCTTGCGTTTATGCGGGAGCTGACTTTTTCTCATAGGAATGCTTTGACCAATGTTGATTGGCTGAATGCCATACAGTGTACAGCATTCGGCCAATCAACACTGGTGCTGCCGGAGAAGGCGGAGTCTATGATCAGTTCAAAGCAGTCTCCATTGTGGTCCAATCTCAGATGTAGCAGAGTTCAGCTGTGCGCTGAACTCTACTACATCTGAGATATTGCAGAGCTGGCTGTGCACTGAACTCGGCTACGTCTGAGATTTAGCAGAGCTGGCTGTGCACTGAACTCGACTATGTCTGATATGTAGCCGAGTTCAGCGCACAGCCAGCCCTGCTGGAGACTGTAGTGGACTGATCTTAGACTACGCCTCCCCCGGCAGAACCAGCGTTGATTGGCCGAATGGTGTACACTGTACGGCATTCGGCCAAACAACACTGGTTAATGCATTCCTATGGGAAAAAGTCAGCTCCCGCATTATTAGTGGCGTAATACAGTGACTTGGGCTTGTTAGATGCCCCCAGGTATGCTTCCCCTGCTGTCCCAGTTGCATTTCAGAGGTTTTGGCATCATTTCCTGAGGTGTCATAGTGGACTTGGTGACTCTCCTGAGTTGAATAGTGGTTTCCCCTGAAACAAAGCTTTTTTCCCCATAGACTATAATGGGATTTGTTCGAATAGTCGAATATTGAGGGGCTATTGGAAACGAATATCGAATATTTCACTGTTCGCTCATCTCTAGTTATTACTTAGTTCTTAGTTCTTAGTTCTTATGGTAGAGTTGGAAGGGACCTCAAGGGCCATCGAGTCCAACCCCCTGCGAGTGCAGGTTTTCCTAAATCATCCCAGCTATATGTTTATCCAGATTTCGCTTGAAGATTTCCATTGATGGAGCGCCCACCACCTCCCGTGGCAGCCTATTCCACTCTCTCACTACCCTCACTGTCAGAAAGTTTTTCCTAATGTCTAATCTGTATCTCTTTCCCTTTAGTTTCATCCCATTGCTTCTTGTACTTCCTTGTGCTAATGAGAATAGGGTAGATCCCTCTGCACTGTGACTACCTTTCAGATATTTGTAGACTGCTATTAAATCTCCCCTCAGCCTTCTCTTCTGCAAACTAAACAATCCCAGTTCTTTTAGCCGCTCCTCATAGGACATGGTTTGCAGACCTTCTACCATTTTGGTTGCTCTTCTCTGGACTTGCTCCAATATATCGATGTCTTTCTTGAATTGAGGCACCCAGAACTGTACACAGTATTCCAGGTGTGGTCTGACCAGGGAAGAGTACAGCGGAATAATGACCTCTCTTGATCTAGATTCAATGCTTGTCTTAATACATCCCAGAATTTTATTAGCCTTTTTTGCAGCAGCACCGCACTGTTGGCTCATGTTGAATTTGTGATCTACTATTATGCCCAAGTCCTTTTCAGCTATCTAGAAACTGAGGGAAAACTGATAAGTCATCCATGCTGCCAACTGTTGACTCCATCAGTCAGTCTCAATTTTCATTATGCAAATTTCTGTAAAACCATCTCTGAGATGCTCAAGCTTGGATCTTCCACCAGAACCCTCATACCCTATGAGAGAAGTCTCCTGTGCAAGAGTCCTGTCTCTAGAAAAATCTCTGCATGTAAATCTCTCTTGACCATGCCAGCAAAACTGACAAAACCAATGTTCTTGCTTTCTTGAGAGAAAGAACTCAACCTTGGCCCCCTTGCACACAATTGTACGAATTGTCAGTGTGCAACTGGTTTTAGCCTGCCAGATGAAGATGCAGCTTTTATTTTAAGCCAGTCCCATGGATTCTTCACCTGTGCAATGCTACAAGAGTCACATTATAAGTTGCTCTCATGGTGATCTAAATCTCGAGACTAACGGACTAACGGACTCAAATTTGTGTTGATGCTGTCAGAAACAACCAGGAACTCTATTACATCTCTGGTGGTCCTGAGAGGTCATTCAGAATTTCTATACTCAGATCTCTGATCAAATCCCATTCATTGGTCATCATATTTCTCTAACCCAGGACATGGTAAAACTCTCACGTGCTCAGCCCCTTTTGCGCCCATCAAAAACTGATCTGACCACCCATCTAATTGAGGCTGCAAGCGAGATTTGAGGAGGTAATCAGAAGGGCAGAGAGACGACGTGGGCGTTACCTGAAAGTGTGGTCCCCCTGGCTCCAGTAATGTATTTAACCCAAGGACACATCCCCCATCTCACCTTCCCCCTCATCACACCTTACCGACACCATATGAGTACCTGGATCTCATACTCTTATGTCACCTTTTTTAGAGAGGACTAGCTTGACTGGATGCTGCTTTTGATCACTGATTCTCCTTTACATGATGTTGTTCTTTTTTGTCATGTTTTCAAATGGTTTCATGCATGAATCTCAGATCCTACCTTTTTGCAGATTTATTGTGATAGGGCTGCCCAATTGTTTGTTCACTTATTGTCTATGTACTTTTATGAACTATTTTTCAGAACTTTGTATAAAACACAAAATAAACAGAATTAAAAAAAAAAAAAAAAAAGGAAAAGAAGGCTGCTTTCTGAATGACAACATTAGTGTCCACCACAGTACCTGACTGAAGTGGTGGGTACTATGGTAATAATGGGGCTCAGTGTTAGCCTTAATAAGATAACATCATTACTAAGATGGTAGTAAAATATTAAAATAAAACACAAAGACATAAGAAAAAAATAAATTGAAGAAAATAAACACTCCCACACCTGTAGTCCAAACATTCCTAGGAACCTCCAAAACAAAGTGAAAAATACAAAAAATTTTACAGTATCAAAAATTTAAACTGTTATATTGACCAACATCTGTCTTCTGCTCTGCACTGCAATAGAAGTCATTGACTTCTAGTTTCTATTTTGGTGTACGGCACCTGATAAAGTGCCAGGATTGCTAATAGGTATTAATAAAATGTTTGCATCAGGGAGTTGCCATGTGTCATAAAATAAAGCTAATGGAAGGACTTCTAAAATTACAAAAATGTCCCTGTTTTAGCTACTGTATATTACCAGGGTCACATTAAAAGTAGATCAGTGACCTACATTCAATGTAACCAGTAATAGCTGCTGTACTATTTATATGAAGTGTCTGGTGGGTCTTACATTGCAAATGAACACAGGAGCCAGAAGGCAAGGATAAGGTAAAATTTTAGGTGGATCACGCAAACACTTGTAATGTTATCAAGTGCGGCACTGTCTACCAAAAAGTATTTGGACCCCTGTGGTAGAATAGAAAAACAACATTTATTCATATTCAATAGTTGGTAGAACCCAGCAGATGCTTCCTTACAGATGGTATTGATAGACACAATACTCCCGGATGCCTGGTGAAACTCCTGGTGTATGTGAGCCATCGGTTGGGTGCGGTTTCTCTGGCCAGCACTCAACGGTCTCTATCTCCCAGTTTCGGGGGTCTGCCGACTTGGGGCACATTCTGACAATCACGGTTCACATTCTACTTTGTAATCACATAGGCCACTGTCGATTTTGGGTAATTCAGTTCGCTTGCTATGTCCCTTAAAGGGGCTCTATCATTCGGAAAAGTCATTTTTAACTAAGCACATACTTGCATAGTCTTTAGCAAGTCTATTCCATACATACCTTTTGTATGTTACTCCCCTCAGTAGTTTTTGAATGAGCCCGCTTTAATCCAAATGTTAATTAGCCTCCAGCGTGCACCCAGAAGTCTCTGCGTGCACTCTCTGCTGTGTGTGTATGTGAGAGCAGGGAGATGAGTCAGCAGCAGCAGGAGCCTGTGCTGTACACATAGCAGACAGTGCCTGCTGAGACGTCCGAGATGCACACTGGAGGCTAATTAGCATATAAATAAAAACAGGCTCATTCAAAAGCTACTGAGGGGATTAACATACAAAAGGTATGCGTGGAATAGCCTTTCTAAAGGCTATGCAAGTATACATTTAGTTAAAAATGACTTTTCCCAATAATAGAGCCCCTTTAAGGCTGCACATATGCAGCCCACATTAGGACACTGCCACCACTATGTTACTAGGCACTATTAATTTTTCTTTGTACTCCTCACCTATGCCATTCCATACAATTTTTAAGCCATCAGTTTAAAAAATATTTTTATTGGCCTCATCCAGTCGCATAATGATTGCGGTCAAAGGTTGTTTGACCAGGCCCAGAGGCAAGCAAGCTGGCAGCAACTACACATTTTTTTCCTTGCCTGTGTAGATTGGATGGGTTGTTACCAATCTTCAGTAGCAAAATCATCTTCATTCATGACAATGAAACATTTCATGCAACAAAGAATTACTCTGACTCATTGACTGCTATGCGCATAAAAAGAAGGAAAGCTCATAGGGTGGGAATGGTGGCATACTGTGGCAGCCATCTTGAATGTGGCACTAGGTGCACAGTGATGCAGCGGAAGATGCTGTGCTGCTGGTGGAGCGGTGCACCACAACAGTCTCCTGCCGTCTCACCTGCAAGAAGACAGCTTAAAAGGTGAGTAGTTCCATGGCTGTTTAGTGGGAAGCTGCTTTGCTGAATTTACTATAACTGAATGGCTATTCACTGATGGCTGGAAGAGGAAAGAGGGGTTGCAAAAACCTACCCTGAGGTCTCTATTGATTCCATCCAGAGTTACTGTATGTAAATGAACCTCAGGGATATTTTTCAGTGGTATAGTAATTAGAGATGAGCAAGTAGTGTTCGATCGAGTAGGTGTTCGATAGAATACTACGGTATTCAAAATACTCGTACTTGATCGAACACTACTAGCTGTTCGAAGTTTAAGGTTCGATGCAGAACCAGCGTTGATTGGCAGAATGCTATACATTCTGCCAATCAACGCTGGTTCTTCTCTTACCTTTAGAAGTCTTCTCCATGCAGCGTCCACGCTGCGTCTTCCGGCTGGAATTCACTCTGCCTAGGCATCCGGCCTAGGCAGAGCCGAGTGTGCATGCGAGGGCATGCCCTCACATGCGCAGTCGGCTCTGCTCAGGCATCGGACCAGGCAGAGCCGACTGCGCATGCACAGTCGGCTCTGCCTAGGCCCCGATGCCTAGGCAGAGTGAATTCCAGCTGGAAGAAGACGCGGGGACGCTGCGCCGGGAGAAGACTTCAAGGAGAATCCAGCCCGACCGTCACTCATGGACTTGGTAAGTATAATTTTATCGAATTTTGCGTACCCCTGAAACCAGTATTTCCCCCCATAGACTATAATGGGGTTCGAAATCCATTCGAACAGTCGAACAGAGTGCGGCTGTTCGAATCGGATTTCGAACCTCGGACATTTTAGTGTTCGCTCATCTCTAATCTAGTAATCCCTTAAGTAATATCACTTAGTATAATAATATGTATTAAAGTCTAGACAAGAGTCTAAAAAGTGTAAGAAGTGTGCTAACTGTGCCAAGATCCTGCAGTAAACATACAAAACAGATCAATCAGGATTGCATTACTAAACTAGTAAAAGATGAAACCTTTATGTCAGAACTAAGATCCCTAATCAGAGAAGAGGTTATATGCTCCGTATCATCACTGATTCAGTCTCAGGAACCTGCCTTAAAGAAACTTGTTTGGGATTGGAGTTTCTTCCAGGCCCTCATATAAACCTGTTTGAGTCTGACTCAGAATGGGATTGCTTCTATTTGTCGAACAGGGAAATAGAGGAGATTGAAAGTTATGTTTCCCCTACCTCCTCTCAGGAGATAGAAGATTTTTGCTTCTCCTGTGAGGATGTTGAGACCCTAGTTCAGGCCGTCAGGGCTACTATGAACATATAGATGAGGAACAACTGTGTTCAATTTAGGATGAGATATTTGAGAGCTTGATGGCGAAGAAATCTAAAGTTATTCCAGTAAATGATAAGCTAAAGAAATTAATTCTCACAGAATGAGAAGATGCGGAAAAATGTTTAGTTATCCCTAGATAATCTAAGTACCATCTGTTGGTTCTTGAAGAACACAAAAACTTGGGATGAACTTCCCAAAGTTAATGCACTGGTAGCAAAGATGGAGAGGAAAACTGTGATTTCGTTTGGGGATTCTTCACAACTGAAGGACCATATGGAAAGGAGATCCAATAGGTTATTGGTTGGACCTGAGGAAAGGAATCATAGAATCCATCCCATTGATAAAAATGCCAACAAGGTTTATGGTGGATGTCTCAGCAGAAACTGTTCGGTTTTCCTACAGGAATGCAGCCTTATCGAATGCAACAAGGAGGGCGGTATGGATAAAAATGTGATCAGTCAATATAGGCTCGAGCAAACTTTGTGTCCACGCAAGGACAGTAAAGGTGGACCATCTCTGGAGGAGAAGAGCACACACAGACTGAATAAGTACAGGAGTAGGCTAGAAACATATAGAAAAGTGAACACAGCCCTAGTAAATGTGCTTGTATAGTATATAATGTTTTGAAAATACACTCCTTGGGTGCTCAAGACTTCATAACCTCCTGGTCCAGGCAATACATGCAGAAAAACAAAGAATAGGAAGTCGGCACTCCAAATGGTATCCAAAATTAAAACATTTCTTTAATGTCCATGATTAAAATATATTGACAAAAAACAGAAGATCAATGCAAAAAACTTGAAAAATTTGAAAACAACACTTACAGCATGATGAAAAAATAGACGTGTTAAGGCATAGATGAACCAGCGTTAAGTTGCCTACGCGTTTCGGGGCATTAGCCCCTTGAGGAGAAGGCTAGGCTGTCTCACAGGAAGAAGCATGAAAGGTAAGTATATAATATGGGTCGGGGGCTTGGATGAATAGGTAGGGAAGGGTGGGATAGGTAGAGAGACAGGGAGGGGGTGTATGGGAGGGAAGTGAGGAAGAAGGGGGAGTAAGGTGGGAGTGGTTAGTGAGGAAGTTACATACAGTAGCAGGAAGCAGAAGCATGTAAACAAAAGCAGGAGATACCAGGAGCTCCCAGAGACACCCAGAAATAACTCAAAACACACGTTACAAGGTATATGGGTCATTTATTAACCTATTAACAGCAATAACAGGCACTTTTTAAAAAATTAAAGGTTCAATTTTCAGGAAGTCCAGTTAGCAAAGCATAGATGGATTAAAAGATTTGCAGTGGCCATCTCCAGACTGAGACAGTCCCTTAAAGAACATCGTCACCATGGGACTTAAATGTGGTCCTTTTTAGTCATCCATTTGAACCTATGGACTCACTGGATTTAAAACTAATATCGTGGAAAAGGGAGAGGAGTGGAGGCAGTTTGTGAGGGATAATAGTCACTTGGGGAGAAATTTAGGCGGGGGAGGGGGCAAATGAACACTCTGACTCAGCAGAGTAAACATTACATCAAAAGTAATAATTAATGAACAGCCAAAACAAAGAACAAACAAAAGGGTGCACAACCCAACTAGGAATAAATGGAAAAGGAGAAGAGGGCACGGTTGCCCTCCAAAGAACCAGGGGTCAGCGGGGAAATGGAAAAGTCAGCAGGAATAAGGAGCAGAGAGAGTAGGGAAAAATACAGGTGAAAGAAGAGAGGGAAGACTACTAAGGGTATCTAAAATTAGATCTTTCTTTCATTCCTAAGGTGACTTCCACATTTCATAGCAGTCAGATGACCGAGAAAACTACCACATGTATAAGTGATCAGGTAAAAAAGTGAGGGGGACACTGCCTAACAGTATAACATGTATAAGCACATGGTTACAAAATGGCTATACATGAAAACAGCCCACAAGTGTGTATATATATATATATATATATATATATATATATATATATATATATATATATATATAGAACTAACATTACGGAGACCACTGTACCCAAACACCTACTCACTGGATACACAAGTACCCCTATACCAGTACTTGTGTATCAGTGGGTTAGTGTTGGGGTACATTGCTTTCCATAGTGTCAGTTGCATGTTTATATGTGTTCATATGGCTTTTCCATTAGCAGCCTGTTTTGCTTTTGAGCACTATGCTATATACTTGTAGGCTGTTTTCATGTATAGCCATTTTGTAACCATGTGCTTATACACATTATACTGAAGCATTGCCCCCCCCCCCCCTGTATCCTGATCACATCTACATATGGTAGTTTTCTGGGTAATGTGACTTCTTTCCTTATACTGTTTGCCATTATTTGTATTTTGTCTTTTGTAATTAATAAATATGAGATTTTTACATTACTATTCTATGGACTTGGTTTGTGCCTCTAAAAGGGAGTGAAAGTTGTCATATTACAAGGAAATGCTCTTTACCATATTGCAGGTTTTGCTAAATCCAATGGCCCCATCCCCTGCATTCTCCCTTTTGGGGAAAATATCAAGGATAGAGCAAAAAAAACAAAACAAAGAGTTGTAATTTTTTTCTACAAATAAACGATTTGGGCCAAACAATTGTGATTTTTTTATGCCTTGTAATGCCAGAAAACTGATGTACAAGTCATAATTAATATGTGTGAACACCACAATATTGCATATGTTATCAACTTAACTTGTTAGCTGAAGTTATTATTAGTATCTATTGTGCCAGTTAAGCTCTTCTACATCTGTATACCAACATGTGCAAATACAGTTCACTAACATCCCTTAGCATACCTAAAGTTGTCATTGGTAGGGGTGTCATTTTTGCCAGTACCTGAGTGGGGTAATTGATAGTTTTCATGTTGAATATACATATTTTTTTTATTTAACACATTATTTTACAGTATATGGTCTAGAAAAAACTATATGAGATAAAAAAACAAACAAACATCTATGGCTTTCGTCCCTGTGCTAATTGAGTTTGATACAATGTATCACTATACAATTTTATTATTATTATTATTATTATTATTATTATTATTATTATTATTTATTTATATAGCAGCATTAATTCCATGGTGCTTTACAGTATAAGGAAAATGTTTGTTTTTGTACCGTGTTAGCCAGTGGTTATGAAATATAAAAAACAAAAAACTTGCAAGTCTTGCCTCTTCCCCCTCCCTCCTGAAATCCTATCCCTGTATCCAGTTATATATACATATATATGCAGCCTGCAGAAAGTGTTTTTAGATATATCTGAAGAAGGAGCTCAGAGGAAGCTTTAAAACGTCATATTTTGTCATCATTATGAGTTAGCCATTAAAAAAGGTATCACCTACTGAAGACTTGCAAGTTTTTTGTTTTTTATATTTCATATACAATTTTAGCATACATCCGCCTATCAATGCTAGGTCTCGTGTATCCTGCAAAGCCATATACTGCACATGGAGCCAGTAAAGTCATATTATGCCATATTATGTACCTTTAGGCATTCTGTATAACAGTTCTTTATGGCATTATATTTACCTCTAGAAGCAATCCATTAAATCATTATTATTATTATTATTATTATTATTATTATTATTATTATTATTATTATGGTTTATGTTATTTCAGTGAACACTTTATATAGTTACAAATTACTATTCTACACATATTCAAATCAGCAATAAAAATATTTTTTTTCCAAAACTTTACATTCATTTTCTGCTCTATATTGTGAAATTTAATATGGCTTTTTACTTTTTACTAGGAATAGCTCCAGTGCTTTGATTTTATTACTATTATAAATTTGAATAATTTGGATAATGTACCCTTAAACATTTGTGAAATGTGATTGCTTCTATCAATTACACATAGGTTACTATTTTTCATAAGAATATACTTTGTGTCTTTAACAAGATTAGTCATTCCTTTGCAGACAGCCCTATGAATACAATGCATGTACTATACAAAGATTGGCAAGCTAGAATTAGTCACACAGAGATATTGACTCAAAAGACCTCAATAGCTTGCACTTGCATAATGTGCATAGAATATCTGAATGGATTACATTGGTTTTTACAATTACCTACCATTAGTCACTGTTAGTAGCTTTAAATTGTTGCCTTTTTATATTAAGCACTCTTTAAGAGATGTGAAAATGTCACAAAGGAACTTTTCATTCCTAGCCAAAAATGATTATTGATAAATAACTGCGTGTCATTTCATTGTCATCCAATATGTTCTAATTAAACATTTTTTTTTAAATGATTATTCATTTCAGTCCAGGCTTAGTTTTTAATAATAACAGCATTTTTATTCTGGAAATATTGCCTTTACTTAAGCAAATATTTGGCACAATTTCAGGTCCTTGTGTACAAAGAATTTTTTTTATATTAAATATCATCCTACACTGTAGTCACTGATTTCTATGAATGCATTTATACCTGAATGAATCAGTCATCTTAATGTCCAGAGTATACAGTATATAGAATGCATGGCCCTTTTGGAATGGTTGGATATGTTTTAGCTAATCTGGTAGTATTGTATCAATGAAAAATTTAAGTTAGACGAAAATAAAAATTAACATATTTTTTAAATTTATTTATAAAGAAATGGAACCAATCAATTTCTGAAGAGCTAAAGATTAAAAATGTATACAGTAGATGTTGTGGGCGTCAATAATTTTTCCATTAATGCATAAAAACACAAAATAGTTAAAAATGTTAAAGGGGTTTTCCAGGACTACTTATACATACTTATGACTTATCCTTAGGAGAGGTCATCAATACATGATTGGTGTTGTATATCACGTACGAACCCTACCGATCAGCTGTTTACAGGTGGTTGGTGAGAGAAGGATACTGTCTGTGGTGAGCTCCATGCTGGAGAACAACTCCCATCCCATGTATGAGACTGGGCAGTACTGTCAGTGACCGACTGCTTCACCCCAAGTGTTAGAAGAAACATTATCCTCCCAAATGCAGTCAGGCTGTATAATGAACATCAGGCTAAGCAAAGATCACTCTGCACAGAGAACTAAATGATCCTGAGTCTCTTTTCTTTTTAATTGCTATGCCTCCTAGTATATTATTTCTATCTGATATGAGCTTGTATGTGTTCTTTCTCGCAATATATTACTGTATTATCCATGCTGCTGTAACACCCTGAATTTCCCCATGGTGGGACTATTAAAGGATTAGCTTGTCTTATCTTTAAAGAGGCCACAGCATTGAAGTGAGTGGTGTGATCTCTTCACTGAACACCAACAATTTACTTGATGAAACTGAGCTGAAAAGCCATCTTAAGGATAGGTCGTCGATATGTAAGTCCTGGAAAAGTCCTTTAGGGTAAAGCCGCATGTAGTGGGCCGCAGCAAAAATGGGCTGAGGGAAAAAACGCAATGGCAATGCATCGCATTTTTTCCTGCAACGCTTTCACAGAAAGTCCACAGAGGATTCCTCTGTGGAATTTTTGTTTCTATTATACCTATAGAGAAACCGCCAGCATTTCCATAGGTATAAGTAATAACCTGAGATTTCCAAAACTGTACCAGTTTTGGAAATTATAACGTGTCCGCTGCCTGTATTTTTCTGTATTGTTTAGATGGGATTCACGGTGTTCACACCATATGGGGCCCTGGCCATAATGTATCTGTGTTGCACACTGGCAAAATAATCAGTTTACCAATCTAGCATAGAATAGCCTACTGTTCTATAGACATTTGTGCAGACATCATAATGAGAAATACATGATACATTTTGTAATACAATGCATTTACACGGTAACTCAACTTTACAATGGTATCCAAAATGAAACCTATGAGGAAAAGAGAAAAATAAAATTTACAACTATTTCCATATAGATTGTGAACCATTTAACTAACCTGTGCTTATAATGTATGCCTTATGTATCTGGAAAGTTCTCCCATACTATACTACTACCAGAACATAAAGGTTACTCATAATATAAATTCACTATACAGTAAATTACTTTTCTGATCGATTGTAATTTACATAAAATATGGAAATAAACAAGTAGGTCTGAGGATAATGTAATGTGTTTTGTGGATGCTTGGACTGCAACCAGATAGCAGACAGAAATGGCAGTGGTAATGAAACAAGAACATAGAAACTATCACCAAGGGAAAAGACAGGTGTTAAACACTCTGAAGATAACCAAACATGGGAGTAGGAGAGTCAAACTTGACAAACATAAGAGTAGCAGAGCAGGACTTCACAACGCAAGAAGTGGATCTTGAATGGAAAGAACACACAGACTGGTGGCAGTTATCTGGACTAACAGGTGAAGCCAGAAGTAAAAACATACTGTAAAGCGAAATGTTGGATAAAATATTTTATACAGGCATCATGCTTATATCTTAGTATGCCACCGTCCCCTTCATGACCCGTCATGGTCCAAATGTTAACTGTATATACGGTATGTTCATAGTCACATGTGTATAAACAAGGGAATAGTATTGCATATACACATGGCAATAAACCATTTGTGCCATTCATCTCTCCCACCTAAAGGTGCAGAGAACCGATTTATACCATCTTCACCTCTCTCAGCAGGACGCCAAGGCCACTAACCTGAGTTTTGATTTCACAGCCCTGTGGCCACTGGACATCTGTCTGAATAAACTCTATGGGTCAGTCTGGTGATGCCATATCATCACAGTGATCCATGGGAACAAGGTGTAAGAAAGTTAGCTAAAATAGCCAAGCTTCAGATGTCAAAGGAGTTTTTAAGCTGAGTGGATGCCATCTGAAGACTCAAGGCGGCTCAGTTCACCTGTCACACCACCACTGCAGACCTACAAGGAGCATCAATTCTGCAACTCAGGTAACTTGGCTGGTTGAGTCTATCTCCTCCTCCATCCCTACACTACTACTCTCACATCTACTCCCTTATCTATCCTATACCCTAACCCTTAGGAACAGGACCAGATAGACTGTTAAGTGGGGAGGACTATTGTATATGTATGCGTGTAGGATAAGTATAGTCGTGCGTGGCTTTAACATACTTTTTGGGGTCATTTAGGTTTTGTATTCTCCACACTGAATTTTGATATTGTGTTTGTTTTGTACTGTTTTATACATAGAAATATCTATTACATATAGTGTTAGTGTATTAGTGGTAAATAATAAATAATCAATATATTTTATTATCCTGAGTGTTGTATAAGGCAATTACATTAATACAAGTTATTATTATAGTGATTAGATATTAATAACTCTCCTTTTTCATATGCAAATAGTGCAGTTCATGACTAGAAATGGGTGAAGGTTCATTTCAATTCAGATTTGGGTGGCTTAGATAGAAGATTTGGTTGGGTTCAAACAAATTTGGTATGACACACACTTTAAAATGGCTTCAAACGTAGTATTGGACATTGTCAGAGTTCCGGGAAACTTAGACCAATCAAAATGCCTCAGTGGTAACCCCGGATGCACGGCATCACAGGAAAGTTCCAGGCCTCAGCAGTTGCTAAATAGGGACCAGTGATGTCACTCACATTCATTACTAGACCCTTTTCAATGGCCACTGAGGCAACAGAATAGTCTCAACGGTCGCATGGGGCACTGAGATTCCTGTGGACCAAGGCACTGTGTGTGTCTGAATGGACTGCGACGGCACACAACGGAGCACCAGGGACAGCTGAGTATGTTTATTTTTGTGTTAAGCTTGACCTAGGCCCCCCTAGTTTGACAACTTCTTTAATCTTTCACACACTACTACATTTTGACATAG
The DNA here is from genome assembly GCF_031893055.1 of Leptodactylus fuscus. Taxonomy (NCBI): domain Eukaryota; kingdom Metazoa; phylum Chordata; class Amphibia; order Anura; family Leptodactylidae; genus Leptodactylus; species Leptodactylus fuscus. The sequence goes on from NC_134265.1 coordinate 147,344,883, forward strand.
TTTTTGTTAAATATTCACATGGTATAAGTGATGTGTTGTTGCTTATTAGAGATGAGCGAACAGTGTTCTATCGAACACATGTTCGATCGGATATCAGGGTGTTCGCCATGTTCGAATCGAATCGAACACCGCGTGGTAAAGTGCGCCAAAATTCGATTCCCCTCCCACCTTCCCTGGCGCCTTTTTTGCACCAATAACAGCGCAGGGGAGGTGGGACAGGAACTACAACACTGGGGGCATTGAAAAAAATTGGAAAAAGTCATTGGCTGCCGAAATCAGGTGACCTCCATTTTAGATGAATAGTGGATTTCAAATCCGGGTCATATGAGAATGTGAACTTTGTGACTATGAGACAGGGATAGCTGTACAGGCAGGGATAGCTAGGGATAACCTTTATTTAGGGGGGAATGTTATTAAAAATAACTTTTTGGGGCTCTATCGGGTGTGTAATTGTGATTTTTGTGAGATAAACTTTTTCCCATAGGGATGCATTGGCCAGCGCTGATTGGCCGAATTCCGTACTCTGGCCAATCAGTGCTGGCCAATGCATTCTATTAGCTTGATGAAGCAGAGTGTGCACAAGGGTTCAAGCGCACCCTCGGCTCTGATGTAGCAGAGCTGAGGCTGCACAAGGGTTCAAGCGCACCCTCGGCTCTGATGTAGGAGAGCCGAGGGTGCACTTGAACCCTTGTGCACCCTCGGCTCTGCTACATCAGAGCCGAGGGTGCGCTTGAACCCTTGTGCACACTCTGCTTCATCAAGCTAATAGAATGCATTGGCCAGCGCTGATTGGCCAATGCATTCTATTAGCCCGATGAAGTAGAGCTGAATGTGTGTGCTAAGCACACACATTCAGCTCTACTTCATCGGGCTAATAGAATGCATTGGCCAGCGCTGATTGGCCAGAGTACGGAATTCGGCCAATCAGCGCTGGCTCTGCTGGAGGAGGCGGAGTCTAAGATCGCTCCACACCAGTCTCCATTCAGGTCCGACCTTAGACTCCGCCTCCTCCAGCAGAGCCAGCGCTGATTGGCCGAATTCCGTACTCTGGCCAATCAGCACTGGCTAATGCATTGTATTGGCGTGATGAAGCAGTGCTGAATGTGTGTGCTTAGCACACACATTCAGCTCTACTTCATCGGGCTAATAGAATGCATTGGCCAGCACTGATTGGCCAGAGTACGGAATTCGGCCAATCAGCGCTGGCTCTGCTGGAGGAGGCGGAGTCTAAGATCGCTCCACACCAGTCTCCATTCAGGTCCGACCTTAGACTCCGCCTCCTCCAGCAGAGCCAGCGCTGATTGGCCGAATTCCGTACTCTGGCCAATCAGCACTGGCTAATGCATTGTATTGGCGTGATGAAGCAGTGCTGAATGTGTGTGCTTAGCACACACATTCAGCTCTACTTCATCGGGCTAATAGAATGCATTGGCCAGCGCTGATTGGCCAGAGTACGGAATTCGGCCAATCAGCGCTGGCTCTGCTGGAGGAGGCGGAGTCTAAGATCGCTCCACACCAGTCTCCATTCAGGTCCGACCTTAGACTCCGCCTCCTCCAGCAGAGCCAGCGCTGATTGGCCGAATTCCGTACTCTGGCCAATCAGCACTGGCTAATGCATTGTATTGGCGTGATGAAGCAGTGCTGAATGTGTGTGCTTAACACACACAATTCAGCTCTACTTCATCGGGCTAATAGAATGCATTGGCCAATCAGCGCTGGCCAATGCATTCTATTAGCGTGAACTGAGTTTGCACAGGGGTTCTAGTGCACCCTCGGCTCTGCTACATCAGATTGCTACATCTGATGTAGCAGTGCCGAGTGTGCATCAGATGTGTAGTTGAGCAAAACTGACTCAGCACTGCTAAGTCTCTGCATTCGCATAGGAATGCATTGGCCAGCCTTCGGCCAATCAGCGCTGGCTCTGCCGGAGGAGGCGGAGTCTAAGGTCGGACCTGAATGGAGACTGGTGTGGAGCGATCTTAGACTCCGCCTCCTCCAGCAGAGCCAGCGCTGATTGGTCGAGTTCCGTACTCTGGCCAATCAGCACTGGCCAATGCATTTCTATGGGGTAAAGTTAGCTTGCGAAAATCGCAAACTGACAGGGATTTCCATGAAATAAAGTGACTTTTATGCCCCCAGACATGCTTCCCCTGCTGTCCCAGTGTCATTCCAGGGTGTTGGTATCATTTCCTGGGGTGTCATAGTGGACTTGTTGACCCTCCAGACACGAATTTGGGTTTCCCCCTTAACGAGTATATGTTCCCCATAGACTATAATGGGGTTCGAAACCCATTCGAACACTCGAACAGTGAGCGGCTGTTCGAATCGAATTTCGAACCTCGAACATTTTAGTGTTCGCTCATCTCTATTGCTTATCTTATTTCAAATGTAACACTATTTAATTTTATCTGCTCTTATGACATACTGTATCTTTATTGGAGTCAGAGCTCCATTTTTCTGATGCACATCCTCATCTTCTAAATGCAAGCAAAGCTTCCAGTAGATACTGGGGGTTGGGAGACTGACATAGTCCCCCATTGTAGGCTTGGGTACCCAGTGGAGGTTATTACTAAGATGAGGCAAAGTCCGCCAAATGAAACATATTGTAGAGTAATTTGTACTAGTAAGTAGAATAATATAGAACTATAGAATATTATGTAGTAATATAATAATATCATTATAACTAAAGTTATGAATTAAATTATATGACACAAAGTTAAAGGGGACCTGCATTCCTCATGCAATAACAATTCTGGAATATCTCTTCTTATGACTCTGTTGTACCATACCTCTGTTATTTATACTAAAAATGTTTATTACCAGCTGAAGATCTGTTGAACCAGTGTTAAGGCAGAATAGAGATGAACATTTTTGACAAGAAGAATAGTAGCACCCAGTTATAAATGTCTTCATAAATTTGTCAAAAAGGATAACAGACGAATGGCACAAGACTGAGTTGTAAGATGCTCCAGAATTGATATCTTATGGGGAATAAAAGAGTTTACCAAAACAAACATGTCAGGAGTGGTGAAATGTTCTCTTTAAAAGCAACCTGCCAGATTAAAAATTCAGTGCAATCTGTAGTCAGCATGTTATAGAGCAGAATCAGTCGAGCAGATTGATATGTAGTTTTGTGGAAATAGAGTGAGCATAACCTGTCATTTTTCCACTGAAATCTCTGTTCCTTTTTATGTGTAGAAGTCAAAGCAGTCCTGTCAGTGAGTGGCAACCTCCCCTCTATTGCATAGAGCTACACCTCACCCCACTTGTGGCTGGTGCTTAAATAGGGTTCCACCCTTTGTAGACAATGCTGAAAAGCACTTGGCACTCCAGGGGTTCAAATACAATTAAATCAAGTTTACAGGGAGATCAAATAACTATGTACAAATACATGAAGGGACAATACAAAGAACTTTCTAAGGATCTTTTTACTCCTAGGCCAGTGACAGTGACAAGAGGACATCCTCTACGTCTGGAGGAGAGAAGGTTTCACCAGAAACATAGATGGGGATTCTTCACGGTAAGAACAGCGAGGCTCTGGAACTCTCTGCCCCAGGAAGTGGTGATGGCGGATTCATTAAACAAGTTCAGAGAGGGCCTGGATGCCTTTCTTAAAAAGAACAATATTACAGGTCATGGATTCTAGATTTTAAGGACACGTTAATTCATTTTTATACTAACTGCCAGATTGGAGTCGGGAAGGAATTTTTTTCCTCTAAAATGGGGCAATTGGCATAAGCCTCATGTTTTTTTTTTTTACCTTCCTCTGGATTAACACTGTACTGGACTTTAGAGTTATAGGTTTGACTGATGGACTTCATCCAACCTCATCTACTGAGTAACTATGTAATTGTGACACCTGTAATGACCATCTGTAATGATGACCCTTACTGATACACTACACACAGTCTGGTTTTGTCTCAAGGAGAGAAGATGTGCTATTTCAAAATATAATGTCTTCATGGTCCTTCTTGACATCGATAGTGAGAAAGCATTTCATAGGGTGTTCTGGTTCTTTACAGAAACCACTCTTAGTAAATTTGGATTTACAAGGGACTTGTAACTGCAGGCTGAACTTTGTATTAATCATTCTCTGTCCCCAGCATTCAAAACTTCAAACAGAACTAATGAGGGCTGCCCCCTTTCCGCCTCCTTTTTTATTTTGGTCATACAGACTCTTGCAGTGTGCCCAACAGGACCAAGCGATTAAGGGCATAGTTTTCACTAGAAAGCCCCTCCACACCACAGTGTTCAGTTATGGTCTATTATTTCTCATCACTAATTCATCTACTGGACTTTCTAAACTCATCAGCTAATTGGAACAGTTTAGCTCAGTATCCAACTTCAAAGTCAACTTTGAGAAATCTGAAGTACTGAATATCTTTATGCACGTCTTTCCTGTTCTCCTAGTCTGGGGGACATATTAAATACTTGGATATTCAACCGCCTAGATGTCTATTTGACCTATACTCATTGAATTATCTTCCCTTACTCGACAAATTCACTCCAAACTACTGCTATTGATTTCCTGGATAGGTAGGACTTCCAGTCACTTACCTTTGAAGAATTACTTATTAGACGTAAATGCAACCACATTCTGTTTACTAAAATCTAGCAAACGACATTTTTGGCCCCAGTTCCAAGGCCCAAACTTCAAGCAACTGTCTCTTAATATGTGCAATGACACCCCCTTTTAGAATTCCCCCCTCTATTCTCAGTCCAAACCTGGAATTCCCCCTTCTCCATACACACATGTGTATTCCTTTATTCCATTGCCCTCTCTTATTCAAGGTTGATGTAATTGTTATCAATATTGATGTATGTATCCTTGCCTACTCTCAAACCATGTTATGGTTCAAGGTCTGGTATGCATGAGAAATATTATATATCTGTTTATTTTGAAAAAAAAATTGCATAGACTGCAATACTGTAGATATGGGTTTGAACAGCAACCAAAACGCTCAAGAATCAAATACAGTATTTGTGAGTGTGTATTGGTGAGTAGAGAAAAAAAGCACTGGTTTTTGCCACTATTAAGCCAACATTCTGTTATTGCTTTGTAAATTTCTGTAATGTGAAGATGCAATACACACAAAAACCAGAGCAATGTGCAGCATTATGTCATTTTTTTTTTTTTTTATAATATAGATTTTGAGCCCCATATCGGGATCACAATGTACATTTTTTTTTTTCTATCAGTATGTCTTTGTAGAATGGGAGGAAACCCACACAAGCACGGGGAGAACATACAAACTCATTGCAGATGTTGTTACTGACGGGATTTGAACCCAGGACTCCAGCGCTGCAAGACTGCAATGTTAACCACTGAGCCACCGTGCTGCCCCTTCATGTTATGTCAAATTGTCATGGTTTTTCAGTGCTTGCTTTTTAGTCTACGTCTGTCTCTCTCTCTCTATGCATTAATCAATCTATCTTCCATTGTTAACTACTTTTTTTTACTAAGCTGTTTGAATACATTTATAGTAATATAATATAGTTACATTATAAAATGTTAATGTAAATGCAGACATATATATATATATATATATATATATATATATATATATATATATATAGTATATATGTATTTGTGCTGTGTATTATATATATAAATATATATTTATTTGTGCTGTTATTATTAATACTATAATGAATACTAATAACATAATTTTTTTCTTTATGTTATCATTTTTTTTCCCGGGAACAAGATGTCATAAAAAATGTTCTTTCTCTGATCAAAATATCACCTGAATATAGTCATCATGTTTAGCCTGATTGCATGTTTTTCCATATATTTGCAGCTGCATTTGCCTCTCGATAAATGTCATTTGATTATGAGAAAATAAACAGGAAAGGACTCGAAGGGAGTTGGTACAGGCCCTGATTGTTTACCTGCTGCAGCATTCTTAGCTGAAGAACAAATGTCATGCAAATGGTGCACTAGCAATGAGCTGCCAATCACACCAGCTTGGCATTCATGATGATTTGCTAAATCATTTAAACATGCATGCTTTACTAAATGAAAAAATATCAGCGGCAAGGGCCTGTGTTTAAACATGGGGCTGAGTTATTATGCCAGTAGGCCAGAATGAAATGAAGACATCTTCCAATTAAAGCTTGCAGATGAACCCAGACAAACCCCCCTTTTTTCATAAAGACAGGCAGATTATGATTGGGAGCGAACAGCGACAGAGGCTTTCATTACAACCTGATTATGGTGATATAATTCCCAGCGCTGTGTGTCTGCGGGCCCAGCTTCACATTTGAAGGTTTTTAATATAATTTCCTTGGGGTGAAATGCTGAAGATTTATTAAACTTTATGAAGGGCTTACAGATCCAATTTAAGAGGACATATCATAGGGTTGAACTGACAGACTAAAAAATACATTCAAAGGAATAAAAGAAAAAAGAAAGAAAACTTTAGGTGAAACTGTTATCACCAGACTGAAAAACAAAGCTATTTTTTTCTGAGAACGGGAAGTATTAAGATAAGTAAATCTTTAATCAAGGCCGTTCAGACAAATGATTAATTGAATCATGGGTGTTGTGGCTGCCATGCTCATAATTACTGTTTTGTCACATCGTATGTACGTGTATCATTTTTAACACATTATAAGTATAGATGTAATAAATTGCTGAGCTGCATCGTAAGTGTAAATTGAGAGCATTTAAGGTCTGCAGAATATTATTCAATTGGTGCCCATATTAAGGATGAGCAGGATTGTCTCTGCTGTTATCAACAGGTTGTATAAGCATACAAGCAGTATTAAGCAGTCACTCAAACAGGTCCTTATAGGTAGCAATGGTGTTCACTGTGTTGCAGTATTATGAATCTCCATCCTCTATTATCCCAATATATTAGCACTAGAGATGAGCGAGTAGTATTCGTTCGAATATCAAATCCTATTATAGTCTATGGGAAAAAACGTGGAAACCAAAGTTCGACACCTTGGATCCTCCAAGTTCCGGAAGTAGCAGGATGAGGAGCACGAGGAGGTTTTTGCATTGAATTCAATGGAATTTTCCCGCGTGGTATTCGACGGATACGAGTATTCGATCGAATAGTCGTATTCGATCGAATACTACTCGCTCATCTCTAATTAGCACTTCTATTGCAGTTTTTCTCTCCAAAGAAGATCTTACCAAATTTAACAAACGAATAGTAAGACTCAGCCCTAAAATTGAAAGGGCACTGGAACATTACAAGCCGTGAAAGGGTCCTGTAAACATACAAAGTCAAGTTACATTATTATGGTCACCTGGCTAATATCCAGAGTAACTGCTATGTGCAGCATGGGTAACAGCTATCCAGGCAAGGAATGACTTAATAAAGTGCTGGTAAGTTGTCTCAAGTATCTGGAGCCATGCTGTCTGCAGTGTATGCCACATTTGCTGGAGGGTGTGTGGGGGATGATCCATAGAATTAACATGATTATTGAAGTGGTCCCCAGGTGCTCAATGTTGGATATTTCTAGCTGTGTGAAATTTTGCATTGACTTGCTGGGAGACTCTGGAAGACAAATATGAGTGCACATACCTGCATTGACGGATTCATACTAAAATCAATTAAAAATGTCTACTACATGGAAGTGCGGAATGGCATGAAAAATTCCCAAGACCATAGCAATGCCTCTACCGGCTAATGTTCTTCTAGCAATGATTGTGCTGCTATGGACACTTTTTCCACAGGACCGGGCTATAAAAATACAGGAATAAAAAGAATCCAGCACGGCCATTGTAAGAAAATTAAAAATCCTTCTTTATTGATAAATCAACATAAAAGCAGTTTCACACGCATCTTGCAATATCTCTGTGTCAGACTGAGGGAGTTCACAATACCTCCGCTGTCCACCCCAGGGTTTCTATTCCTACCCTGGGGAACCTGAACAGGGTATGGCTTGCTGGCGGTCAGCTTTAAAACCCATTCATGGGTTTTAAAGGTAACCGCCAGTGTGCGTATGCAGCCTCTCCGCTTGGAAACCATTTTTTTTTTTGCACAGACACAAAGTCGAACATGCAAGAAGTTTGTCCGCGCAAATAAAAACAGATTCAACGCAGAAAGGCTGCGTACGGACACCAGTGGTTACCCTTAAAATCCCATTCAATGAATGGGCTTTAAAACTGACCATGGGCAAGCTGTCCCCTGTCCAGTTTCCGTGGGTTTAGGATGGAAACTGATGGGCAGATAGCGGCAGTAGTGCGAACTCCACCTTATATATATACCTCAGCATATGCCTTAAAAGGAGGCCAGTAATGTGACATGAAAAGAGCCCTACTGCTGCAGCTGGGTTCAGAATAATATAATACACAGCAGAGACTGCTTGTGCAGTAAGATTAGTATTACCAATGTAGCATTGCTTATCCCTGTAGATCCATCAAGTTCTAATAGATACACAGCAGTAGGACATCATTGGTCAGAAGGGCCAGAGGAGGTGAGGGTAATTCTCTTCTCATGAAAACAGCACCATTTGGTATATTAGACCTAAAAGCCTATAAGCATCATTATAATATGCTGGCTTTTAATAGTGCACCATATTGTGATAGAAGGTTTGCTTTTAGCACTTTCCTTACAATACAATGTTGAATTGTTATATCGCTTGGAAGAGACATTTCATGTACTTGAATTAAAATTTTCAGAATTCCAGAAAGGTTCAATTTGTATGCTGCATCATGCTTCAAAGTCTTAAGAATTATCACATGGAGTTGTAACACCAGCAAGCAGAAGTTTAAAGGATAAATTGTTCATTAGTGGGAGTCTGACCACTGAGACCCCAGTGATCCTGAGAATGGGGGGTGTTTTACCCCCATTGTGAATGCAGCAATAAAAGAAGCAGGAAAACCTGTGGTGGACACAAATGGGTACCACTCCCATTGACTTCTATGAGTTCCAAGATAGCCAGGAGTTGTTCTTCAGACATCTTTGACACTCCCATTGAAGTGTATTGAAAAGGGGGTATTTGTGTCAACCAAGGGTTCAGCCATTCTCAGGATCAGTAAGGGTTCCTCATTGATCAGGAATTTATCATCTATCCTATGGCTAGAGAAAAGTATTGTGCATGGCTTAACTCCTTTAAAAGGCACAACTGACAATTACAGTCAAAGTAAGCAGTCTGTTTCAGCACTTGGACAGCACTATTTTTTGGTGGCTTGCCATGTTGTTTTATATTGAAAACACCAATGATGCATAATGGGCCTAATATGTAAAATTATATCAAACTAGCCTCTGCCCGTGACTTCGTCTGCCATCGATGGTTTGCCTGCTCCAGCATTTTGTCAGCTCTCAAGCTGTCCTGCTGCTGACCTTGTTCCTCACACCGTGCTTGTGATTGTTCCGGCATCTCAGCAGCTCTCTGGGACACCACATAATGAGTGTACTGTTGGTGTTGATGATTCACCTGTTCCAGTGTTTCGACAGCTGTCAAGCTGGCCTGCTGCTGAACTCGTTCCTGGCACTGTGCCCGTGATTGTTGCAGTATCTCAGCAGCTCACTGGGACTCCAAATAATGAGCGTGTTGTTGGCATTGATGATCCACATGCTCCGGAGTTTTGGCAGCTCTCAAGCTGGCCTGCCGCTGAACTTGTATCTTGCACTGTGCCTGTGATTGTTCCGGCATCTCAGCAGCCTGCTGGAACGTCATACAGTCCTATGAAAAAGTTTGGGCACCCCTATTAATCTTAATCATTTTTAGTTCTAAATATTTTGGTATTTATAACAGCCATTTCAGTTTGATATATCTAATAACTGATGGACACAGTAATATTTCAGGATTGAAATGAGGTTTATTGTACTAACAGAAAATGTGCAATATGCATTAAACCAAAATTTGACCGGTGCAAAAGTATGGGCACCTCAACAGAAAAGTGACATTAATATTTAGTAGATCCTCCTTTTGCAAAGATAACAGCCTCTAGTCGCTTCCTGTAGCTTTTAATCAGTTCCTGGATCCTGGATAAAGGTATTTTGGACAAACAATTCAAGTTCAGTTAAGTTAGATGGTCGCCGAGCATGGACAGCCCGCTTCAAATCATCCCACAGATGTTCAATGATATTCAGGTCTGGGGACTGGGATGGCCATTCCAGAACATTGTAATTGTTCCTCTGCATGAATGCCTGAGTCGATTTGGAGCGGTGTTTTGGATCATTGTCTTGCTGAAATATCCATCCCCGGCGTAACTTCAACTTCGTCACTGATTCTTGAACATTATTCTCAAGAATCTGCTGATACTGAGTGGAATCCATGCGACTCTCAACTTTAACAAGATTCCCGATGCCGGCATTGGCCACACAGCCCCAAAGCATGATGGAACCTCCACCAAATTTTACAGTGGGTAGCATGTGTTTTTCTTGGAATGCTGTTTCTTTTTGGACGCCATGCATAACGCCTTTTTTTTATAACCAAACAACTCAATTTTTGTTTCCAAAATGAAGCTGCCTTGTCCAAATGTGCTTTTTCATACCTCAGGCAACTCTATTTGTGGCGTACGTGCAGAAACGGCTTCTTTCTCATCACTCTCCCATACAGCTTCTATTTGTGCAAAGTGCGCTGTATAGTTGACCGATGCACAGTGACACCATCTGCAGCAAGATGATGCTGCAGCTCTTTGGAGGTGGTCTGTGGATTGTCCTTGACTTCTCACCATTCTTCTTCTCTGCCTTTCTGATATTTTTCTTGGCCTGCCCCTTCTGGGCTTAACAAGAACTGTCCCTGTGGTCTTCCATTTCCTTACTATGTTCCTCACAGTGGAAACTGACAGGTTAAATCTCTGAGACAACTTTTTGTATCCTTCCCCTGAACAACTATGTTGAACAATCTTTGTTTTCAGATCATTTGAGAGTTGTTTTGAGTAGCCCATGATGCCACTCTTCAGAGGAGATTCAAATAGGAGATCAACTTGCAATTGGCCACCTTAAATACCTTTTCTTATGATTGGATACATCTGGCTATGAAGTTCAAAGCTCACTGAGGTTACAAAACCAATTTTGTGCTTCAGTAAGTCAGTAAAAAGTAGTTAGGGGAATTCAAATCAATAAAATGATAAGGGTGCCCATACTTTTGCACCGGTCAAATTTTGGTTTAATGCATATTGCACATTTTCTGTTAGTACAATAAACCTCATTTCAATCCTGAAATATTACTGTGTCCATCAGTTATTAGATGTATCAAACTGAAATGGCTGTTGCAAACACCAAAATATTTAGAACAAAAAATGATTAAGATTAATAGGGGTGCCCAAACTTTTTCATAGGACTGTATAATGAGTGTGTTGTTGGTGTTGATGCTCCACCTGCTCTGGCGTTTTGGGAGCTGTCAAGCTGACCTGCCGCTGAACTCATTCCTCGAGCTGTGCCCGTGATTGTTCCGGTATCTCAGCAGCTCGCTGGGACACCATATAATGAGTGTGTTGTTGGCATTGATGATTTCCCTCAGCTCCGATTGAGGAGAACTCTGTGATTTCTGGCTACCTTCATAACTCTCGTTTTTTGCGAAAAATTTGATTTTCTTTTTCCAGGCATGTTGAAAATTGGCAAACTGCCAATTTGGATTAAAGGTGTTTGCCCATGTCAGTTTTTCAGCAGTGCCTGGAGCAGATCAGCTAATATGAAAATTTGTGAACACAAACCACAGAGGGTTAGTGTGTGTTTACACAGAGAGATAACAGCCCAGGCTTTCTCAGAAGCTGAGATAAGAGCAGTGTAATATGGTTTGTGAACAAAAATTCATAACAGTCGTGAAGCCATATAATTTACCGGGATAAAAAGTAGCCTATGTGTTAATCGAAGTTACAATTTATCTATGTGCTGAATTTCATCCAAATCCGTTCAGCCATTTTTGCATGATTGAGGAACAAACAATTAGTAGGATAGGATAGGATAGGATAGCATTTAAAAATTCCCCATAGAACCCATATTAGAGTATGTTCACACAGAGGAATTTGGCACTGATTTTGAGGTGAATTTCACCTCAAAATCAGCATCAAATTTGATCTTGAAACTGTCTTCATTGTATTCAACTGGATGCAGAGATAAAATAAGAGAAAATAAGCATCCTGCATCTGATTCAGCCACAGAACCCACATGCTAATATAGAATCTATGTGCTAATATAGAACCCATGTGCTAAGCCTTCAAGCACTGCACAATCTGATAACTGTATGGTTATCTGGAGGTATAAGCTTAAAACTTAAGTCGGTGTTTATAGGATAGGTGTAGGTTCTTCATTACCTGCTTGACTGCCATTTAGTTCATATACTCTACTCTCACTACAGTTTAGGTACAGAGAGTTTTAGGAGGAAACAAACCCTGTCACTGGTTTTGCCTGCTATTCCCTCCCCATGTAATTCTCTTTCCTTAGAAATCCTACTGTACATAAGCACACATATATTGCAGCATTATAGGAAGTCAGTATATTTCTATTGCAACAAAGGGCTCTGCACAGATCAGTCAAATTCTTCCACACCAAATTCAACCAACCATGTCTTTATGGGCCTTGCTTTGTGCCCTATAGCACAGTCATGCAGAAAAGGGTCTTCTTCAAACTGTCCTTACTAGAGATGAGCGAGTAGTATTCGATCAAGTAGGTATTCGATCGAATACTATGGTATTCGAAATACTCGTACTCGATTGAACACTACTAGCTCTTCGAAGTTAGGATTCGATGCAGAACCAGCATTGATTGGCAGAATGCTATACATTGCCAATCAACGCTGGTTCTTCTCTTGCCTTTAGAAGTCTTCTCCCTGCACAGCGTTCCTGCGTCCTCTTCCGGCTCTGAATTCACTCTGCTTAGGTATCGGGCCTGGGCAGAGCCGACTGCGCATGCCCGCACATGCCTAGCAGAGTGAATTCAAGGCCGGAAGAGGACGCGGGGACGCTGCGCAGGGAGAAGAATCCAGCCCGACGCTCACTCATGGACTTGGTAAGTAGAATTTGATCGAATGTTGCGTACCCCTGAAACGAGCATTTCCCCTCATAGACTATAATGGGGTTCGAAACCCGTTCGAACAGTCGAACAGTGTGCGGCTGTTCGAATCGGATTTCGAACCTCGAACATTTTAGTGTTCGCTCATCTCTAGTCCTTACAAAGTTGGAGAAATAATAAAATTGCACAAAATTTCTTGGTATGTAAGGTAGTTTGTACGTTAATGCTCGGCAACCAGTTTCATATTTTCCTTCTCCGTTTTCCAAAATTCTTAACTTTTTAAATTTTCTGTCAACATAGCTATGTGAGGGATTATTCTTTGCATGAAGAGTTGTATTTTTATTTGGCACCATTTTGGGGTACATATAATATTTTGATTTGCTTAAAAATGACATGGCAACTTTGCCTAACAATACAATTATGGCAAAGCCATATTTATATTGGTTTTATTAGGCTTTACCATAATAAAACATCACTCTTTGAAAATGAACAATTTTCCTGGGTCACTGTATTCTGACGCCTATAACATTTTGACAGTTTTGTTCATGGAGATATGTAAGGGATCTTTATTTGTGGGGCAAGTTGTTCTTTATATTGGTACCAATGTTTGCTATGTATGACTTTTTAATTACTTGTTATTGTTATCTTTTGGGGAAAGTAAAGTAATTATAATACATTATTTTGTGCATTGTGGTATATATATATATACTGTATATATTTTTTATGGCGTTCCCCATACAGGATAAATAATGCTATTTTTGTATAGTGGGGATTTATATGCACATTGAGATACCTAACATGTTTGTTTATTTATGTTCACATTATGTGTTTTTTATATGTAGGGTTAATATTATTTTAAACTTTTTGAACTTTTTTTTTAATACTTTTTCTCTGATACCCAGTGCAATGTACTGCAGTACATTGTATAGCAGCATCTTGCACATAGGTTTCCAATGTGTAAAGTGCATAGGCAGTCAGAAGGCCATTACTTGGCCTTTCCATTTTGCCCCTGAACCCTCTGGATCCTGTGATTGCAATTGATCACGGCATCCAGGGGGTTAATCTGTCAGAGTAAGAGTATCTTCCAACTACAGAGGTTAGTCCCAGACCTCGGTTGGGTAACATAACTGAGTGCTGGGAGTAATGCAGCTGGCACAGCTTCTATGCCGGCGGCATTACAGTGCCATATTATTACAGCATTGAGCGTTCACTATACAAGGAGGAAGGGATTAATATTATTCTCCACTGGAGCTAAGGAGTCTAGGAAAATAGAGTAAATCTATGTCCACCAAACTTATAAAAAAAGGCATATAGCGTTCAGGTAGTTAATAGCCATGCATTTACCAAGCCCAGATTCGTCCATCAGAAGCTTGGCTTGTCATTCCACCAACCAGTTTCAATGTGGCAATGTGCTTGGTTATGTAAGGCTTGCATGTAACTGCTTGATCATATAAACGTATACCATGAAACAGTTTTTGTGCTGATATTGCGGCCAGAGGAAGTTTGGAGCTGTGCATATACTGAGTCAACAAAACATTTGACATTTGACGTTTATGCACTATATGCCTAAGCATTCGGTGGCTTCACATTGTAATTCTACGTAGTCTGCCAGTTTGTGGATGAACTTGTTACCCATAAACATGGAAATTTTCTAATAATCTCACTCATAATATCTAGAATGGAAAAAATACCACAAATTGACATGTTACAATTGTGGTATCCTATTACAGCACCACACTAGAATTCATTGACCGTCTTTGATTGAGAAATTTGACAAGTGACTGTGCAAACAGACTTTATGACTAGGTGCTGGGTCTTATATACCGGTGGCAATGGGACCTGATGTCCATCATCAAATACTTTTGTCCATATAGTGCTTATCTGTTTTTTAACTTCCGGCTTTATTTGATTTAATATAAATCCTACTTTATAATAGGGGGACTGAAAATATATAGTCAATTATAGCAAACAAACTACTTTTATTTAATGAAGTATATGGGAAAAATTGTAGATTTCGTTTTACCATGTATATTGAAATGAGCTAGTTCAATCTCTAAAAATCTTACATCTCAGTAATGCCTTATTATATATATTCTAAATACTGTAGCTGCAATATCTATTTTGTGAATTTGATTTGAAAGGGGGGAAATCTATAAATTGCATATTAGCAGCTGTGAAAGGAATTCAGTTTTTTCTAAACTCAAGTGGAGAAAATGACAAAAATAAATATATACTTATGTATTTATTGAAATGTAATTGCATGTTTTTGCCGGTACAGAGTAGATCAGAAAGGATGCAGAATACTTATGTTTATAGGGTACAAAGAAAATAGATATCTACAGGAGCTGAGATACTTTCTCTCCAGGGATTTTCTGATTTCCATTCTGATAGTTCATCTTAAGTCTCAGCTTCAGCCCACTGCATTTCAAGCTGTGACATAGTTCTTGGCTCAGCTGGCCCAGCTCCAAATCATGGATACGGCAGAAAAGACACACTGTGAACTGTGTATTTTTTTTCTTAAAGCAGAAAGGAAACCTTAAAGCTATGAGGGTGGATGGGAATCTGATTGATTAAGAACTTTCAATGCACACCAGTTTGTCGGAACAATGATTTTGGAGCTGAGCATACCTGCAGGGACCCTAAGCAGTCGCCACTATTGGCATTGAAATTAGATAGTAGAGACCTTTAGTTATCAGCAAACACAACACAAAGATTCACTGTTCAATTGCCAGAGAGAATCATTTAAGTCTTATTACTTCATAGTCAATGTAAACTTGGAATCCTAGCTCTATACAGAGTACTAGGTTGGGACAAGTCTTAACCACTTTATGTCGGTGCCATTTTCCTTGGTTCATGACTGGACATATTTTGGGGTTTTTATGCATTTGCGGTTTTAACAGCTATAAACAATTAAAAAAAACATTTGAAGATTTTTTTTCAGGTAGAGCTTCATTTTTATGTCCTTTTTATCTTTTGAATTTCTTTTGTTTTTTTGTGTCCAGATAAATGTAAAAATATGTATTTTTCACATTTTTTAATAGCACGTCACACATTGCATAATTGTGTTTATAGCGTGTTCATTTTGTATGTGCTATATATTAGGGTTATGGTGTCTTCAGTAGACTTGATCATCCAAGTTTGATTATTTACAGTATCACTAGCACAGATATATCATTTTATATAGGGAGTACATTTGGTAAATATGTATTTATTTGGGGGTAACCATATTTTTAGTAGGTTATAAGTCACATATAGATAATTATTTCCTGTGGAGTGTTGTGCATGCTCACTATTCCCTGCGTGTAAAATCGTATGTGTGTGTATGTCCAACCATTTCACATATGTTAGTGACTATAAAAAAAATCCTTGTTCTGCTATGACATACTCGAGTGCGCGGTACTGTTATTCAGACTTTAGTTCACACATACAGTATAATGCCAGGGCATTTCTTTCTATATTAGGTATTATTTAATATTAGTAATTGTAGGGATGTAATCAAATTCCCCTTGGTGAAAAATCATTTAAAATGAAACTCTGTCTCCAGTATGACGTGCCCACCCTTAGATGATGATGGATACGAAGGGTGTGTTTGGAACTATACCTCCTTTGGTCTCTGTGTACCTTGCTCATAACTCTATTTGATCCTACATAAACAGTAGTACTCGATATATTGATTTATAGCCCTGTTTATACTACAGAAGAAAGATCACAGTGAGGAATTGTTATCTGTGAGTTTTATGACTAGTTACAAGGAGTCACCATCTTCACAAAATTGGTTCTTTTACTGATTTAATCATATAATCTATGATGAGTCTAAGATGACCTTCAACATCCATTACTAACATTATGAATATCTATGAAGCCGTAATCCTTATCATAACATGTATGTTTAAGATAATAGAGACCACCAAAAGCCCTCCTCACTATATCCCCATTTAAATTGAACGGAGATTTGGAACAGTTTTTTTTGGTATACTGGTGTAACAGTAAACTGGTGTGACAGTGGTTTATTTATTAAAAAAATATATTATATATTTTTTATAATGATAAAAATTACATATTAAAAATAAAAAATAAACATGCTCACATGACATTGATTAGTTGTCCAGTGATAACACGTTTCAGGGCATTGGAGACCCCTTTTTCAAATCAGAAGTACATAGTAGAGTGTTCTCAGAATGAGGATTTTAAAGTATTGTCCTTAAGGGGAGGAGGAAATACATGATAATCACCCACAGAAAGCTGATGTCAACAATCACCTTGTGATCTTTAAAAATATCAAACATAATATAAACCACATCAATCTGACAGTGAAACCTCTGATCCTACATGTACAGTATACGTCTACCCAAATTTTATGGTATAAGATGCACAGTAAGTATAAACTAATATTACCTTACGTATCACCATAAGTACATAATATTCCCCGCATCCTGGGGGAAATCGTTAATTCAATTGAGCGGGTCTCAGCGCTTGACCTGCATGGAAGGACTGCTAGACTTCAGTAGAGAGGAGGCTCGTAACTAAGTGAAAGTAGAGCATGCGCACTAAGGAAACAAGTGCCATCTCTGATGGAGAGAGTATCGCGGTAAGTATATCAACCTCCAACGTGTAATGGAAAGTTGCGCATGTGCACAGCGTGAATGAAGACCAAGCTTAAGTTAAATAAGTATAGAAATAGCCTCTGGAATACCATACTTGCATAGGCTCCCTATAAATACATTGGAACTTAAGTTATAAGCCACCATTAGCCAAACCTTATAGAAACAAGGAAAATTACTCAATAGATGAATCCTTTATTTTAGGTCTTGAATATATTGATAGGGCATAACTTGAGTGTCTAGATCAGGGGTAGGCAACCATTTTTGTTTGGCGTGCCGATTTAAATTAAAAAATCAAAGATGAGGTCCTCGGAGTGCCGGGCAATAATTGTAAAGCTGACAACACCTACACTAAAGTCAAAGCTCCCAGCTACATGCGCTTACCACTATTTGCCTGGATACACATGTTCTTTTCCATTAAAAGCAATGTAAGTGCATGCGTAACCCACAATTAAGATAAGATAAGATATTCCTTTAATAGTCCCACAATGGGGAAATTTCAGTGCTACAGTTTCATAGATGTACAGTAGTATATAACAAGAGAGAAAACACATAGAAGCTCATGGCAGATAGAGAAATCCTATGAATCATAGCAACTAAAACGAAAGAAACACAGACACACTGCAGGATCATTTACTTCTCTGTGTGGATTGATGTTAATAATACAGCCGAATGTGGTTGGAGGACACGAGGAGGGGGGTCACAGCATGTAGATATAACAGGCAGAAAAACATTTTTTGCAGAGGTGGGGGACATATGCAGCTATCATGATAACATATGGCAGTTCCTTTGGTACGTAGTGAGACCTCCTGCTCACAGCTGATAGTTCGGTATCTTACATCAGCACTATTGTCCATTAACCACAAAAAAAAAAAAATGCCCCAAATGTCCTTCATCACAAGCCTTCCTCCTCCTCCTTCCTCCTTACCACTGTGTTCTACTTCCCCAAAGAAGTCTGAAGCCATCCAGGTATACATGGTGCTGCTCTCTTGCCAAGCTTCCATAGCTCCTGGGGTAGATGGGTGATGGTAGGTTTCAAGGCTGTGACAGAGTCCCACGTGTCCACAGTAATAGAAAGAAATACCAGTCAGCTGTAGCATCTTCACACATCAGCAATAGACGCCAGAAATCATCTCCTTGAACGAAGAAGTCCACACTTCCATGTAGGTTTTCTTCCATGCCGCATGGTGTCCTGGGGGATGGTAACAGGCACATGTGCTCCAGGTCTTCAGTCATTGTCCATGCTTTAACAATAGATACAAAAGGAACAAAAACTCCACAGGGTCTTCCATTCGATTTATAGTTGCTAATTCATAGTGCTAGATTCTTGGTTACAGGATTTTTGAAGATACAGAGAAAAAGAGTGAGAAAGGAAAGATAAGGTTGCTCCAAGCTTGGAGCCCTGTATCGAGGCAGCCACTAAGGGCGCCAGGAACAGCATGTGGTAATGTATGTGACTGGGAGCAGAGTGAGGTCATACCAGTAAAGATCTGACACACAATGTACCTGTATGCTCCAGCCAGTCCTCGGCTGCTAGTAACTTCAGTATTCTGTAAGGGAGCATTCACACTACCATCAGTGTCCGACAGCTAGTGTCCGCTGCTAATATCTGTTCAAAATCTTGTGTGGACATTAGCATCGGACACTAGCTGTGTCTGTGACATTTTGCATTGATTTAAATGGAGATCGGGTGCGTTCTTTTACTGTTCGTGGGTGTCCTTAACTGTCCGTTCTCAAAGATGTCCGACTTTTCAAGCGGACAGCAAAACCCGACATGTAGCTTTTTCTGTCCGCTTGAAAAGTCGGACATCTTTGGGAATGGACAGTTAAGGAAAAGGCACGGACTGTAAAAGAACGCATGCTCCGCTGCTAATATCTGTTCAAAATCTTGTGTGGACATTAGCATCGGACACTAGCTGTGTCTGTGACATTTTGCATTGATTTAAATGGAGATCGGGTGCGTTCTTTTACAGTCCGTGCCTTTTCCTTAACTGTCCATTCCCAAAGATGTCCGACTTTTCAAGCGGACAGAAAAAGCTACATGTCGGGTTTTGCTGTCCGCTTGAAAAGTCGGACATCTTTGAGAACGGACAGTTAAGGACACCCACGAACAGTAAAAGAACGCACCCGATCTCCATTTAAATCAATGCAAAATGTCACGGACACAGCTAGTGTCCGATGCTAATGTCCGTGCAAGATTTTGAACAGACATTAGCAGTGGACATTAGCTGTCAGACACCGACGGTAGTGTGAACACTCCCTAAGTGAAACCCAGATTAATTTGTCACTTTTAGTTCCTGGCGGTGCAGTAACAGCAAAACCCCAGCCAGGAATTAATGGGTGTCACACTTTCAACAAAGTGAATGCACTGGTGCCCAGGAACTGGATTTGGTTTTAATTGCATCAAAATCTGCAACAAAAATGCTGCATTTCTGCAACGTGGGGCCTCAGCCTTACGCCTCTCCTGCATACAAATGACACAGATGTGGTTTTCACTGACCTATACATTAAAAATGAATTGACAGGGCTGCAAATGCAGACAGATATAGGAGGGGTATAGGACACATATAGGACCTGCTCAATAGTTCTCAGTTCTTCAATTTGGCCCAGATACACAGCCACAAAAAGAATGGCTGTATATATGGGTCAATTGAAATATATAGGTCTGTACTTTTATCCACAGTTGTAGATAAAGAGTCTGGTCATGTGCATTGCAGATTAACTCAATGTGCCTCATATTAATAGCAGTTAACCCCATCATGTCCCTCACATTAACCCCCTGTGTGCTTTACATAAGGGACACTGATATGTGAGACATATGGAGGTAATAAGTGAATATCTTCATTATATAGGTCCTTTATTAGTACCTCCATATGTCTCACATATCAGTAATCCTTATGTGAGCAACACAGGGGTTAATGTGAGGGACATGATGGGGTTAACTGCTATTAATGTGAGGCACATGGAGTTACTAAAACTAAATTAATAACCCCAAATGCCTGACATTAATAAGAATAGTTAGTAACACACATGTACCTGGTGTTGTTTTTACTTTCACTTTGCTCCCCGGAGCTTCCTCTCCTCCTCAGGGCTGCAGACGGCAGGAGCTCCTCACGTGTAACAGCAGGTCCAGGGAGCCCTTATCCTGTGCAGTGACAGGCTCACCTCTGATTGGTGGGCAGGGAGAGAAGGGGGCGTGTGTTACACCTCAGCTCTACCAGAGCACTGAAAGGACGCTCTCTCTCTTAATTTAGTGTATGAAAGTTGCGGGCTGGCTGCTGTGCCAGCAAAATATGCCTTGCGTGCCAGACTTGGCACGCGTGCCAGGGGTTGCCGACCCCTGGTCTAGATGAATAAATAAATGAATGAATGAATGAATAAATAAATAAATTAATATATAAGTAACATGTTGGAACAAATGGAGTGTATCATTAGGGCGAAAAATAAATACTAGATTCATTGAAACAAAAACAAAAAAACAAAGTTGGACATGTAGGATTTTGTGTCTGTCAAAAAAAAAAAAAAAGCGGATTCACGGCAGAGAGGCTGCAAGTGGATACCTGTGGATTGCTTTAAAAACACATTGAAGTGAATGGGTTTTTAAATGGACCTTTGCAAACCATTCCCAATCTGTTTTTCTGCATTTTCACAATGGATAGACAGCAGGTGCAAGTGTGAGGTCACAAACTGAAAATGTTTAATGCAGCAAAATTAAAACCCCTGTTCAGCATCATACATACTGTACCTTAAGTAATGTATTAACAGATTATAGTCATTGATATAATCTATCTATCTATCTATTTATCTATCTATCTATCTATCTATCTATCTATGAATTCCAGAATGATTTGAGAAATAGTGGAGAAAAAGTCTTATAAGACTGTGTCTTTTAACACCCCAAAAAAGCAAAGCTTGCTATGGTTCTCCCCTGCCAGGCCCAGGTCCTTCATACCAGTGTTTGCTCTCCTGGGTGAAGCGTTATCATTGCCATATACATCTCGCCACCTATCAAAAGTCACACATTGCAAACTACTTGAGGCCGGTTTTTAAAAATTCGTAGAATAAGTTCTCAGCGCTTAATAAACTTCATTAGAATCCCTGCTATTTGAATGAATACAGTTTTTACAAGAAGTTATATACTTTATATACCTAATTTAAAATTGTACTTTTTGGTCATTATGCTTAGAAACATTCTTCATGTTACTTTGAGCCAATTTTTGCAACATCAGGATCGGACATTAACAAGCTTAAAAGATATTACCCGCTTTGCCATACTATGCATTTTATGCTGACTGTACGGAATTTCTAGAGCTCCAGCACTTTCATAAGAGAATTAGCAAAATTGCTATGCCCTCACATATATTTTTTCTAATATTATTACGACTCCAAACAGCAGGTGTTATTATTATGATGACTTGTTATATTATCCTGTTTTAATTTCTTACAAAATTATGCATCTCGGCTTACTAGCATAAAGTACTTAGAGTTTTCTAGTTATATAGGTTCAAGAATAACACCGGGATAGATTTATCATGAGAGAAATTTTTAAAATCACTTTTGCACAATTTGACATACCTTAACCACTTCCCGTCAATGACATTTTCTGATTTTCATTTTTTGTTTTAGACTCCCCCCTTCCGAACCCCTTAACTTTTTTTTATTTCTCCACTCTCAGAGACATGCGAGGTCTTAATATTTGCAGGAAAAATTGTTCATGATACTGCCATTAATTATTCTGTACAATGTACTGGGAAGCTGAAAAAAATTCAGAATGGGGTCAATTAGAAGAAAAAGTTTTTACAGTGTTCACTGTGCAGCCAAAATGACATGTCACCTGTATTCTATGTTTTGGTGCAATTCCAGAGATACCAAATTTATATGTTTTTATTAACATTTTAACTCCTTAACAAAAATTCTAAACTGTACCAATTTTTATTTTTTTTTCTAAAAGTTGCCTTATTCTGACACCCATAACTTTTTTATACTTCTGTGTACGGGGATGCATAGAGTGTCTTTTTTTGCGGGGGCCCAGTATACTATTCATTTATATCCTTTTTGGGGAATTACTGTTGCTTTTATCAGTTTTTATTCAAATTTTTTCAGAGGCAAAACAGTGAAAAAATGGCGGTTTGGCACTTTTGACTTTTTTCCCCGCTACAGCGTTTACCATAAAGGAAAAATATTTTTATAGATTTGTAGAGTGGGAGTTTTTGGACACCGGGATATCTAATGTGTAGGTGTTTCACAGTATTTAAGTACTTTTATATGTGTTCTAGGGAAAAAGGGGTTATTTTAATTTTTAATACTTTTTAATTTTTTTAAACTTTTTAATATTTTTGCATTTTTTTGCATTTATTAGACCCCCTAGGGGTCTTGAATCAATAATGAAATGCTAATGCATTGAAATGCATTGCAAAATACTGGCTCTTCTATTGCAGGCTACCTAGCATAGCTTGCAATAGAAGAAATAGAATGACAGGCCGGGGAGCCTTCACAAGGCTCCCGGCAGCCATGCCAATGTGATGTCAGCCCCGGAGCTTGCTCCAGGGGCCGGTATTCACCGGCAAAATGGCGGCGTCCATTCGCCACCTGGAAAATGGCGCCTCGATCAGCTTTGACCGAGGTGACAGAAGGGTTGATGCCTGCAATCGATGCAGGCTTCAACCGGGGGCATTAGCGCATGGTGTCGGCATCCGCCGTACTAGTACGGTGGATGTCGGGGAGGGGTTAAAGTCTTCTGTCCTACATTGTTACTCCACTTTTTACACTACTCCCCCATTGGAATGAGACTGCACTGTTTTTTGTGAATTTTAAAAAAAGCTGCATTGTGTAAATGTTATGTATAGCTGCTTACCTGGTTTGTCATGCCCACTTTCCTACCACCCACTTTTCAAATGTGGAATGATCTAGGTCCATATAATAAAACTATTCTGTGATCTATAAACGCCAGTATTTTGGCATACTTAATAAATCCCCTTTTGTTTTTATTCTTCAGAAATGTGTGGTTACGTGTTTATCCCTTTATAATAACTACAATAGAGCTCATACACAGAAATACATTATGAATTTGTACAACCAGAAAAAGTAAGTGAACCCCTTTGAATTATTTGAATTTCTGAACTTATTGTATATAAAAAGTGGTCTGATTGTTATCTATGTAAGTCACAATTACAGACAAGAATAATCTAACTAAAATAATTTAGATAACCAGTTGTTCTGGTCATGTCTACTCAGCAACATATACAATACAATAGAGATATCGTGCCTTAGATACATTGCTCATAGAATTCTGTAATAGTGAACGGTAGCCACTCCATGTGTTTTCTTACAAGGTCCATGTATATAGCATTGCTGGATGAATGAGCCCTATTAGAGATCCACATTACCATTTATGAATTCACCTTTCAAAGTAGTCTCCTTTATTCTTTTGTTTCTTTGTTGGCTACTGTATGTGTTTATGCATTCCAATAACCTCTTATTCTGTCTTAAGAATTGACAAAGTGTGTTGATGTGTTCAACAGTGGACGATAAGTCAATGACAAAATTTAGTTTTGTATTTTAATGTACATAGAGAGATTACAAATGGTATTTAATTGGAAATGAGAGAGATGAAGAAAAAACTGAAGTAGGAAAGTCTATTGTGTGCATGAGTATACAGACACTTGACTTGCTACAAGTACATCTCAAGTCCAATTCTTTCTATATTTCACTGTTGTGCTCATCCAGCATCATCTCATACCTATTCATTTCTAATGCTCTTCCTCTACTAAAAGCACTTTCAGCTGCTATACCTCTTTTAATTGATGTGTATCTATGCCATCTTACATATGGCATGCTCTTTATTTATGTATTCTAACTAAGAGGTCATGTGTATTCCATTTATTGAAACTTGTATAGAAACATAACAAAACAACGATAAATGGAAAGTCGTGACAATATTAATCAGAGATTACAATATTCCTTTTCCTTCAAATTCAGAATTTTGACCAGTAAATAAATTAGTACTGCTCATAAATACCTGATCTGTGCGGGTCTGACTGCTGAGACTCTCACCTATCCTGAGAACGGCAGGTACCTTCCCCCCATTGCACATTCACCCTTAACACAGCCAGGCTGAAAGTAAGGGCTCGTTCACATCTGCGCCCGGTCTCCGTTCATGCAGGTTTCCGTTTCCTGCACAAAACAGAGGCAGGAGACGGAAACCTGCAGGACTCTTTCATACCCATTCATTTGAATGGGTTTGAAAGATGTCTGGCCGTGAGCGGTGGTGAGCATTTTATGCTATCTGCCGCAAAACCGTTTTTTTAAAATTGGACACAGAGTCGGACATGCAGTACTCTGTGTCCGATTTTAAAAAAATGGTTTTGCGGTGGAGAGCATAAAATGCTCACCGCCGCTCATGGCCGGACCCGGTCTGACAGGTTTCCATCTTCTGCATGCAGAAGACAGAAACCACAGAACGGAGACCCAAACGCTAGTGTGAACCTAGCGTAAGTGTGACTGTTGGTGGATGGCGCTCCCATTCACTTCAATAGGACCACTGGAGATACAGTCCTATGAAAAAGTTTGGGCACCCCTATTAATCTTAATCATTTTTTGTTCTAAATATTTTGGTGTTTGCAACAGCCATTTCAGTTTGATATATCTAATAACTGATGGACACAGTAATATTTCAGGATTGAAATGAGGTTTATTGTACTAACAGAAAATGTGCAATATGCATTAAACCAAAATTTGACCGGTGCTAAAGTATGGGCACCCTTATCATTTTATTGATTTGAATTCCCCTAACTACTTTTTACTGACTTACTGAAGCACAAAATTGGTTTTGTAACCTCAGTGAGCTTTGAACTTCATAGCCAGATGTATCCAATCATAAGAAAAGGTATTTAAGGTGGCCAATTGCAAGTTGATCTCCTATTTGAATCTCCTCTGAAGAGTGGCATCATGGGCTACTCAAAACAACTCTCAAATGATCTGAAAACAAAGATTGTTCAACATAGTTGTTCAGGGGAAGGATACAAAAAGTTGTCTCAGAGATTTAACCTGTCAGTTTCCACTGTGAGGAACATAGTAAGGAAATGGAAGACCACAGGGACAGTTCTTGTTAAGCCCAGAAGTGGCAGGCCAAGAAAAATATCAGAAAGGCAGAGAAGAAGAATGGTGAGAACAGTCAAGGACAATCCACAGACCACCTCCAAAGAGCTGCAGCATCATCTTGCTGCAGATGGTGTCACTGTGCATCGGTCAACTATACAGCGCACTTTGCACAAATAGAAGCTGTATGGGAGAGTGATGAAAAAGAAGCCGTTTCTGCACGTACGCCACAAATAGAGTTGCCTGAGGTATGAAAAAGCACATTTGGACAAGGCAGCTTCATTTTGGAAACAAAAATTGAGTTGTTTGGTTATAAAAAAAGGTGTTATGCATGGCGTCCAAAAAGAAACAGCATTCCAAGAAAAACACATGCTACCCACTGTAAAATTTGGTGGAGGTTCCATCATGCTTTGGGGCTGTGTGGCCAATGCCGGCATCGGGAATCTTGTTAAAGTTGAGAGTCGCATGAATTCCACTCAGTATCAGCAGATTCTTGAGAATAATGTTCAAGAATCAGTGACGAAGTTGAAGTTACGCCGGGGATGGATATTTCAGCAAGACAATGATCCAAAACACCGCTCCAAATCCTCAGGCATTCATGCAGAGGAACAATTACAATGTTCTGGAATGGCCATCCCAGTCCCCAGACCTGAATATCATTGAACATCTGTGGGATGATTTGAAGCGGGCTGTCCATGCTCGGCGACCATCTAACTTAACTGAACTTGAATTGTTTGTCCAAAATACCTTTATCCAGGATCCAGGAACTGATTAAAAGCTACAGGAAGCGACTAGAGGCTGTTATCTTTGCAAAAGGAGGATCTACTAAATATTAATGTCACTTTTCTGTTGAGGTGCCCATACTTTTGCACCGGTCAAATTTTGGTTTAATGCATATTGCACATTTTCTGTTAGTACAATAAACCTCATTTCAATCCTGAAATATTACTGTGTCCATCAGTTATTAGATATATCAAACTGAAATGGCTGTTATAAACACCAAAATATTTAGAACTAAAAATGATTAAGATTAATAGGGGTGCCCAAACTTTTTCATAGGACTGTAGCTTAAGTAAAGTGCTATTTTTATGGTAACATTAGTAATATATTATTATAGTAACTATAAATATAGTATATATTTATATATGTACCTTCATGATATAGTGATGTCAAACCAATGTTATTCAAGAAGCCCATGTATGATGCCATGGTGGTTACTCTTTCATATCCTGGTCCCCTTTTTAATGTTTTTAATGTAGGAGTCGATATATTTTGATTATTAAGGTTAAGATATATAAATCCCTTTACATTTATCATAGAACAGCTTAAAGGGAGTCTATCAGAACAAAATTGAAATATAAACTAGTGACAGTACCTTGTTGGGCTGTCAGTAAAGTTTACAATACTATATTTCTTATTCAGGACCACTGGTCCATTCTTGTAAAATTGTTCCTTTATCCCTGTGCAAATGAGCAGAAAAGGGCTTTAGGGTTGTGACATTCCATCAATGGGCTTTACTATCTGTTGCTTCTAACTGCTGCACAGTTCAGCCTGAAGATGTCACATTGTACCCGGAAGTGAATGAAGCTGGCTAGGCGTATGCCTGGTTTAATAAGATGCTGGAGTTTCTTGATAAATCAGTCCATAAGTCATGTAGATTTAAAGCTGCACCCTGAAACCATTTTACACTGGGCCTCCTCTTCTAACTTCTCCCCCGGAAAGTCCTGCTTTATTACTTGGTTAATTTAGGCAGCCAAACTATTGATCCTTTTGAGATGGTGAGAGATGGACCCTCCTTCCATTCCCCAGTGGAAGGAAAAGGTTAACCAGCTTTACAGATTTGAAGAGCTTTGCTATTGGGAACTTCATGTTCGATCTAACTTCCTCTCTACCTGGGAACCTTGATACCTCCGGGACATTAATTTTTTGGCAGCATTAGAAGCTATAGAAAGGGTTAATGCCCACAGGGTCTTCACAGTATGAAACAGCAGAGATTGAGTTATTAAACTGCTGACATCCCCCATACTATTATGTTGGATGTTGGAAGTTGGCACAAACTTACGTAAACTTGGACATGGCTGTCAATAGTCTGCCAAGACAACTGTAGTCATCAGGTTCAATAAATATAAAACGTTTAGTGATGACATTACTTTATAGCTGTGTAATTCCTATATTTTATAGGTTTATACCTCTTACATTTTTTAACTAAAAATAGATTTTAAATCAAAATTACATGAACATGCCTGTGTGTAAAAGTGCCAAGTGGTATTTTAACAATCTATAAAGTATCTACTTACTAAACAAATATATGAATATGGATGTTTACAGTGGCGTAACTAGGAATGGTGGGGCCCCGTGGTAAACTTTTGACATGAGGCCCTCCTCATTCGACACCGTCGCCAAAAACCTCGAACGACCCCCTCCTCCGCATTCCTGCGCACTCTATTATGTCCCTTAGTGGCCCCTGCACACAGTATTATGTCCCTTAGTGGCCCCTGCACACAGTATTATGTCCCTTAGTGGCCCCTGCACACAGTATTATGTCCCTCAGTGCAGGGCCACACCTCTAATGAGGCGACGTGAGGCAGCCGCCTCAGGACGGCAGTTTGGCAGGGCGCGGCAGCCACGGGACCTTTGTTTTATACCCAAACATTATTAAAGTTAAAGGACCTTTGATGATGTCAGTGATGATGTCATTAAAGGTGCTTTTGAAATTCGGCATCTATCCAGGGTCTGCGTTAGGAGGAGGGGGGGCTGCCAATCGCTGTTTTCCTGCACACTTCAGCTTGCTGTGCCACCCCTCCCCCTCAGCATCGGAGTTTGAGGGGAGAAGTCTCTTGCGATGTCACAGCTTTCTCTACTGCCAGGCAGAGCTGCACAGGAGTTTCCTTCATGTCCTGTGCACCCAGCAATTCAGCCAAAGGTAAGTATATATTCTTGAGTAAAATATGTGTATATGTGTTTACATTATGTGTCTTATATACTGTGGGAGTCCTGTAAGTATGTAGATAGGGGTGTGTGTGTGTGTGTGTATGTTGTATATGACTGTATGTGTGTGAGTAGATGGGTATATGTGTAAGTATATACATCTATCTATCTATCTATCTATCTATCTATCTATCTATCTATCTATTTATCTATCTATCTATCTGTCTGTCTGTCTGTCTATCTATCTATATCATATCTATCTATATGCTATCTATCTATCTGTATTTGCTTCTATACATGTCTACCATTATACATACTAAAATTGTATTTTATAATGTGATGCTTAGGCCCGGTTCACATCTCTGTTCTGGTTTCCATTCAGGGAGTCTGCTTGGAGACTCCCCAAATCGAAACCTATATGCACCCCCTTGCGTCACACCTTCAAACCGCCCTGTCTTGCTTGCGCTTCAAAAATTCCTTTTTCTCTCTCCCTGTAACTGCCTCCAGCGTCTCTCATCCTCTGCTGTAGGCCTTCTTCAATGACGTTGGACGTCACATGACTCGGGACGCAGGCCGGGTTCATGTGACGTCAGAGACATCAGACAACTAGGCCAAAGCCTGCCCTGAGCCTGGAGAGGTAAGTAGCACAGTTTTTTATGTTTCTTACGTCTCCTGGGCCTCCGATCATTATACTCAGGGGTTTGCAAAGATCCCCAAGCATAACAGCCTTTGTCGGGCCCGCGGTGTCACTTACCGGTCCCGGCCCAGCCAGGATCAGTAAGTAAATAGGGCCCGTTACCGGCCTATTAAGAAAAAAGAAAAAACGTGGTGGTAGCGGCTGTCACCAGGGCCCCTAATGTCCCCGGCCCTGTGGCCGCTGCCTCCGCGGTAGTTACGCCACTGGATAGTTAGATGTTTTATGTTGCAAATTTAAATTTTATTTTTTAAATGTGAAAATTGTTCTTGCTTCAGATGTGCATTATGTCCAGTGAACTCTGGCTGTGAAACGGTTAAAGCTTACCTCTAAGAAAAAAAGAAAAATAATGAAATGGTGTAACTTTACTCAGTATTTATACTTAAACGGGTTTTATTAAGGATTTTTCAAAGAAAATAATACAACACAAGTAAAAGAAGACAAGCAGAGCATCAATGAAAAAACATATAAATCAGTAGGCTGGGAGGCCAAAAAAGACCCCCCCGCTCATAAACATCAAAAATAAAATAGCTCAACAAGGAGAAGAAAAGGGAATAAAGAAAGGACAAGAAACAAACAAACAAACACAAGACGAAAACGGGGAGACCACAAACAGAACCAGAACGGGAAGCGGAGGAAAGGGAAAGCCAGAGAGAAAAAGGAGAAGAAAACAGGCGGCCACGTTACACTCAAGCAAAGGCAGTAGAAAAAGCAGAAGATTCCCGGAACATAATCCAAGGACGCCAGCTAAGCTCAAACTTGGAATAAGCGGGAGAGTCTTCCGCCACCAAGGTCTCCATTCTCTGTATAAGGAGGAGCTCCTGGAGGAACTTAAGCAGGGAGGGTGGAGTGGAGCTGCGCCAGTGCCTTGGAATAACGGTCCTGGCGGCCGTAAGAAAATGTCTCAGGAGGTCATCCTTAATAGCCGACAGCTTGCCAGGGATGACTGACAGAAGTGCCAGCTGAGGAGAAACAGTCACAGAACGCCCACTGACCGTAGAATACAATGAAAACACCGCGTCCCAGAAAGGTCGCAGAACATCACAGTCCCACCAAATATGTAGCATAGTACCCCTAGCGGAACCACAGCGCCAACATAAGTCCGAAACTGCAGGGAAAATCCTATGAAGAAGCACTGGACACCTATACCACCGGGACAGAATCTTGAAATTCCTCTCCTGAGCACTACAAGGTAGGGCCATCTTATGAGAAAGCAGGAAGGATCTGTCCCAATCCGCAGAAGACAAACCTACAGGAAGGTCAGAATTCCAAGCAGCAACATAGGAGGGGAGTCCGGCCGTGGCATCCGAAAGGAGAGTGTCATACAACAGCGAAAGAGCGCGAGGGGGGGAGGTCCGTCGCCCAGCAAGGGATTCTAAAGCTAAGGCCGGAGGAGAGAGGTGAGAAGGGAGAGAGAACCGCGTCAAGAAGGATTGGAGTTGGGCATACTCCAACCACGAGAGGCGTAGGTCAGGGTGAGAGCTACACAACTGGGCAAAAGGAAGGAGCGGAGAATCACCCGCCACCTCCTGAAGACGAGTACGATTCTCTCTCTCCCAGCAGAGGAACCGATCCACTGAGCACCCAGGGGGGAACATAGGATTCTCGAAGAGGGGAGTCATAGGGCCCGGAACACGGGCCAAGCGACCAGAAGAGCAGACCAGATCCCACACCCTCAGGAAGTGCAAAGGGAGAACATAGAGGCCAGGAGGTTTGGGACGAAAGTGCGGTGGAATCCATGGCCAAGAGGAAAGCGAAGATGATATCAGGTCAAATTCGATGGACACCCACTGCTTATCTTGGCGACGGAATTGCCAGTCAAACAGACGAAGCAAAACCGAGGCGCGATAATAAAGGCGCACATCCGGGAGGCCAACACCCCCCCTGGACTTACGCCTGACAAGAGTACTAAACCCAAGTCTGCTCCGAGAGGAGCCCCATACAAACTTCCCAAACAAGGATTGTACCCTAGCCAAAAAAGTGCATGGGAGAGGGATGGGAAGGGCCTGAAACAAATACAAAAACCGGGGGAGGACATCCATTTTAAGGGCATGGATTCGGCTGAACCAAGAAGGAAGACGAGCGCCATAAGAACGTAGGTCCGAAGCAATGGCATCCAAAAGTGGGAGGTAATTAAGGTGGAACAGGGAAGCAGGATCAGGGGAGATATGGATCCCCAAGTATTTGAAGGAGGAAGGTTGCCACCTAAAAGGGAAAGTCTGCGCCAGAAATTCAACCTCGGAAGGAGGAAGTGAGACATTAAGGGCCTCACTCTTAGATAGATTAACCTTGAAATTACTGAGGGCACCAAAACGGGAGAATTCACGCTGAATAGCTGGAAACGACACCCGCGGTTCGGAGACATAAAGCAGAAGGTCGTCAGCATATAACGCCGCTTTGACCACACGAGACCCCAGAGGTATACTGTGCACATCCGGACAGCGGCGCAACGCCACCTCCAGGTGCTCCATCACCAAAGCAAAGAGCAACGGCGAGAGGGGGCAACCCTGGCGGGTACCGTTACGAACAGAAAAAGGATCCGAAATCATTCCGTTCGCCCGGACACGCGCCGACGCATTCCCGTAGAGAGCCAGAATCTTGCCCAAAAATCCGGAACCAATACCGATCTGCACCAGGGTCTCCCGAAGAAACCCCCAATGGATGCGATCAAACGCCTTTTCGGCATCAATTGAAAGCAAGCAAAGAGGGACCCTAGAGGAGCGGGCAACGGAGATGGCAAGAACAGTTTTGCAAATATTATCCCGCGCCTCCCGACCCGGAATAAAGCCGACCTGATCACTGTGAACCAAAGCAGGCATGAAAGGAGAAAGGCGATTCGCCAACAATTTCGCATACAGTTTTACGTCTATATTGATTAGGGAAATAGGCCGGTAACTCGCCGGGCACACAGGATCCTTACCAGGCTTAGGAATCACAGTGATCAGAGCCGACAAGGATTGCGTAGCAAACGGCGACGACTCCCCTACACTATTAAACACCCGCGCCAGATCCGGGGAAAGAAGAGAACTGAAGCATTTATAAAAACGAGCTGTGAACCCGTCTGGGCCCGGCGCCTTACCCACGGGCGTCGCCTGAATCGCCGCTGCGACTTCTTCCAACGAGAAGGGTGTCTCAAGGGCTTCCGCGTCAGAACTAGAAAGGGAGGGAAGGGCAGTCTCCGTGACATAACGACGGATCTTATCCCCGAGCGCCGACGGATCTAGGTCCGCATAGTGACCGCGAATGTTATATAAGTTGGAATAAAACGAGCGGAATTCCGCGGAAATGTCAGTAGGATTATGAACCAAACCGCCCGAACCCTTACGCAAGCGCGGAACGTACGCGGGGGAGTCACGCGGATGGAGACGACGAGCCAACGAACGACCACATTTATCAGCGAACTCGTAATAATGTTTTTTAACACGATCCCTGAAGTGTAGATACTTCCCGTCCAAGAGGGTACGGAGTTCCTCCCTCACATTGATAAGCTCCGTGAAGGTCGTACGGGAGCCAGTCTGTTTGTGGGACATCTCCAAATCGTGGATCCGCCCCAGAAGGGCAGCAACCCCAACAGCCCGCTCCTTCTTGAGACGAGCGCCATGCTGAATAAGGACCCCCCTCACTACGCACTTCACAGCCTCCCATTGCATCGGGAGGGAAGTAGGGTCATGGGTATGATCAAGCCAAAAGTTCCGAATAGCCTCCCCGACAGTTTCCCTACAGGAAATGTCCTTCAATAGGCCCTCGTTTAAGCGCCAGTTAAATGGACGACGCGACAAACCAGGGATGACCAGGGACAAATGAACCGGAGCATGGTCCAACCAAAGGACCGAGTCGATACGGACTTCCGGTGACCAAGAGAGGGCATGGTGGCTGGTCAGGAAAAAGTCAATGCGACTGTAAGAGTTATGGGCCGGGGAGTAATATGTATAATCCTTATCCTGAGGGTGTAGAATACGCCAGACATCCACCAATTGGGAGTTATGAAGGGCAGACAACAACCGGCGCAATTGCGAGGGAGCGTGGGGGGGACGCGGGGGGGAAGAGTCAACGAGGGGGTCTAGGACAAAATTGAAATCACCACCCAAAACTACTACCCCCTCACTGAAGTCTGCCAATCTGCAGATAAGGGACCTACAGTATGCCAATTGACCCTGATTCGGAAGGTAGCAGCCAGCCACGGTAAGAACCGTGCCTTCCGTGCGCAATTTCAAAAAGAGAAACCTACCCTCAGGGTCGATACAGGTGTCCAGAACCTCATGCTGCAAGGAACGGTGGATAGCAATCGAGACTCCCTTGGACTTAGCACTAGGGTTGACGCTGTGGAACCACTTAGTGAAGTAACGACTGCGAATGTCCGGGACGCGGTCCTACTTAAAATGGGTTTCCTGCAAAACAAGGACATGTGAGCGCTGTTTATGCAACTGATACAAAATCTGATTACGTTTTTGAGGGACATTTAAACCCCTAGCATTGAGGGTGCAAAAGTTAATAGAGGACATGGCCAAAGGAGAAGGAAAGGGACGAGACAACAGAGAGACAGACAAAGAACGATAAAGGAAAACAAGAAAAGGAGGGAAAAGAAGAGAGGAAACAACTAGACAAAGAAAAAAACAAAAAAAACACAGAGGACAAAAGACAAAGAGAGACAAAACCAACTAAGTGGGGTGGAGAGAGAAACTCCACACAGAGAGGTGGGGAAACGGCAAAGAAAAGGATTGCCAAAGACCACGCACAAAGAAAGCGTGGAGACCCCGGTGGGAAACGGGCTTTTCCAAATATAGCAGCCGGTGCCCCATCCCGGGCCCCCAGGCAAAAACACCGAAACAATAAATCTTCTAACAGAGTATTAAATGCTGACCAACAGAATAGAACAACAAGAACATAACAATCGAAGGGAGCAAGCTACCCGAAGGAGCCAGCTGGTGGAGAGGATGGAAAGACCGCAGTGAGAGATAAGCATCACACATCCCTATCCCCCCCCAACACATATCACAGGGACGCAAAAGGGGTCCAATCTAAACAACTAGAAAAGTCCGTCCAAACAAACAGAGCCATCAGGTAGAAGTGCCAGGAGCAGCCTGAGACGGATTCGCCTCCACCGGGGAGCGGGTCTTGCGGCGCCTCCCGGAGCGCCTCTGAGGACGGGCAGGAGGGGCCGACAGGAGGTCACCAGGGAACGGAGGCCAAGACAGGGCAGGAACAGACGGGAGGCCCAAGGCAGAGGCGAAATTGAAAAGTTCATCCGGGTGAGACATGGAGACAACACGACCGCCATGACGGACCTGCAGGCGGAAAGGGAAGCCCCATGTGTACGGCACTTGATGCTGGGTGAGAACCTCCAGAAGAGGCTTCAACGCTCTCCGTTTAGCAAGGGTGAGGCGCGACAAGTCCGGAAGTAACTGGAGCTCAGAGTCCTGAAACAAAACCTTCGGCACCTCCCGAACTTTACGCATAATCGCCTCCTTCAACTGGTATCTGTGCACCCTGCAAATAACATCACGGGGCCTATTGTCATCAGGAGGGCGCGCACCCAAGGAGCGGTGCGCGCGGTCAAGTTCGATGAGTGAGTCCAGGGGGGCCCCCAAAATCGAATTGAAGAT